>NW_006921749.1:6903122-6915261 GCF_000298275.1 Orycteropus afer afer | reverse complement strand
ACATATATAACAGAAATTTTATACAAAATTTAGATAAAAACAAATAATAGTCATTTAATTTTTCTTCTCCCTTATGGAGGTTTGATAGACAGTATTTTATGGAACAAAACTGATAAATAATATATAGTAGCATAGTTTCTCTTTAAATAGTAAGATAGCCTCACGCTGGCTAGGAAGGTATGAGAGACAGAATATTAAGCATAGTATAAGAGTTATTGGGTCTAAAATAACTCACTATAGAATGCTATCCATCTTATATCTATCTACTGCCACCAAAAATATTGACAGTCTCTGTCTCATTGTCATTATTAATAGTACCTTTCTATTATCTCTCAATAGTGTCTTGTTTTTAAAGTTATATCATATGGTCACTTTGTTTATGGATTTCACAATGTTAGGGGAATGTACAAATTCATAGCAAGTGTAAAAAGCACACAGATTCATTGTGGGAAGAAATTAATCTCTTTCTTTCAATCCATCTCTACTCTTCTGCAATGTATGAGATAACAATTCAGCAGTCCTGTCTCTCACCAAGCAAAATCAGCAAGTTCCCTTGTGACTGGGTATAATTAAATCTATTTTTGCCCTAGTGGTGAGTCATTATTGCTATGACCATGAAGATACATTCTTTTGGTCTTTTCTGGACTGACATTATAATTAATTTCACATCCCCCATATTTTAATCTTTTCCTTTATAAACTAGAGGGGTGATTTCTTTAAAGACGAGTAGTGAAGAGGAGCCTAAACTTAAAGTATGGATAGGTCATAGGCATAGTATACTTATAGAATATAGCAAGTGGCTTTCTATAAACTCTTGCTAGCTTCTCACCAGGATAAAAATCACATTAAGAGAAAATTCAGAGAGCATAAATTGAGTGTATAATATTTCTGAACAGAAAGGATTTGCATTTGTTATGTGAGTTCATTTAATGTTTTTCTAATTCCTCTAGTTTTGCATTTCATAGACAGGCAGCTCAGTGTGAAGGCTGTGAAGCTGTTCCAGAATCATCCAAAAGAAGTATTTAGTAACAGATGGCAATAAACACACTGTAATGGGCCTTATTTTGTTTTATTTTATTATACCAAGGTTATAACCACAGTTATGAACTTAATCTGCCTTTCTTTATAGCCCTGATAGTGGTTTACATTGCATTCCTGTCACCAGCTGCCTTTGCTGAATCAAAGGCCCTTTACTGCTTCATGCAGTTAAGCAATGGAGCAAATCACGTATTTAGTACAGCATTATGCTAGTCTGGAAATAGAATAGAGGATTTCTAATAAGGAAGATTGGGGTATGGCTAACACACAAGCTGAGTTTTAAGTTAGATGCACTTCTAGAACAACAACAACAACAACAAAAAGATGAGCATTGATTTTAAATAGTGAAGGAGTTTCTGTAACATTCATTATTCATGACTCAGTCGAAGCAAGCTAAAAAAGAAGTGGACTATGTATGGCAATAGCAAAAGATGAAAAGCATTAGAAAAGTAAATGGATTGGTTTCTGATTGACCATGTAATGCGATCTCTTAAGAGAATTCTCACAGTCTTTTAAAAAAATGAGTGAAACATTCTTCTTTAAACCAAAAAACTAACCTCACTGCTATCAAGTTGTTTCCGAATCATAGTGACCCCACCTTGGGTTTCTGAGGCAGTATCTCTACAGAAGTATATTGTCCAATCTTCTTTCTGAGGAGTGGCTGGTGAGTTTGAACAGCCAGGTTAGCAGCCAAATGCCTTAGGCACTACCCCTCCAGATTTGTGCTTTTTGTTTCATTATTTGAATAATCAAGAAAAAGCAATCAGTGTAAGTGAACAAAGGAAAACAGAGGATTCACAATGCAGATTCCTGAGTATATAAAGTTGTATTTGTTGCTTACATAGGTCAGAACATTTTCCCTCATGTAAAATACAGAAAAGTAAATCCGAGATATCTCTAGCAGTCTAGCACATTCTATTTAATCAATAATACAGCCAAAATAAAGTACGTATTAGCACCATTTATTACAATGATAACATGAACTCCCTTAAACTCACTATGTTGTTCACTCTTAAAAAAAATAATTCTGCTGACAAGGAGTTGATCTTGATCATAGTATTCACTCTTACACTCATTAAATTTCTATTTCTTCTGTAGAGCAGTTTCGCTCTCTCCTTTGCTCACTACAACCACCCAAATCTTTTGATTGCTAGTTCTCCTTTCAGATACTCTGATACCATAAAGGTGATGGCATGGATATTTTACATGAGCATTTAATCTCTGGCAAAGCATTGGGGTCCAAATTTTAATGACATTTCGACTTATGCCTCAGTCATGCTTGACTTTTCTTAGAATTACATAGTTGAAAACTAGGTAAAGTAAACTTTGATTACGCTGACAAATTTCAATCTCTCAACCCAGAAAATTGATCAAATCCTGTCAACCTGTGAGCTTACAAGCCAACTCTCTAATACCTTTCTTTCTTAATTACAAAACCCAGTATCATAGTTAAAAAGATACAGTAAGTAACTCATTGCAGATCAGCATCCAGACTCTCTACATTAATTACCACTTATGCTTGCTCATTAATGTGCTTTGCAGCTGGTTAAAGAAAAGTTTTTTTTTTTTAATCTAGCAAAAATCCTGAGTTTTTATTTTCCAACCAACAATTCATCTTGTAACAATCAAATGCTATACAATAGGATTGCAGAGGAACAGCAATCTTGATTATGTTCCTCTGTGTTGAGGGTTTCTAATAATAGTGAAAAATTACAGAGTTAAAATTAAAATGCAGAATAGTTTCACACTTATGATATTTTGAAAGCAATTGTTTCAGATGTGCTTTTATTGGGGGTAGTAGAATTTATAAGGTGCATTATAAGCACCCATTTTAATAGCAATATAAGATTGGATTCCAGACAGTATTGAATTTTGTGATAGAATGAAATTTGGATAGTAAAGATTCAGAGATAGTAATGAAAATAATATAATTTTTCCCACTAGTCTCAAAGTGCATGTGGTTATAATTTAATTCACCTATTAAATCCCTCAAATTGTCTATGTTATCTGAAATGATGGTGAGAACTGGGCTATCTATTTTCTTTTCTGATCCCCTAACTGCAAGGTGGTATGCTCTGACAGAGAGGCGAAGTGAGTGCTCTAACCATCTCCCTCATATGTCTTGCTTTACTCTTCAGCTAAATTGGAACCTCTTTAAATAGAAGCACATGACTTAGGCAGATCAGCAAAACTCAGATTCTGCCCTAGAAGCTAAACTGAGCCTGTGAAAAAGCTAACTTCTCAGTTTGTCCTGACTGTGCCCTTTTACCTAAAGTTATTGCAGACCTGAGATACTCTTCGATTGGAGGAAGGTCATTCTGTCCAAGTGGCCAAAAGATTGGATTCCTCAAGCTTGAGCTCCCAAGGATTTGAACCATTTATGTGGAGCTCTCTCTCTCTCTCTCTCTCTCTCTCTCTTTCTCTCTCTCTGACTTGGAAGAAAGGATGAGAAATAAATTTAAATCCTTCCACTGTTACATATCAGCTCTTCAAGCTTTGATAAATTCTCACTGCCAATTTCAACACATAGTGACTCCTTGTTGAGTTTCTGAGGTGGTATCTCTATGGAAGTATATTGCCCAGTCTTCCTTCCAAGGAGTGGCTACTAGATTTGAAATGCCAGCCTTCTGGTTAGTAGTCAGTCAAATGCCGCATGCACTATGCCACGAGAGCTGTCATTCAAGCTTTGATAGTTTACCTAAATCTATGTCCATCAGTTTAATCATCTGTTAATGAAATAAATGGGTTTTCAAAGTTTAGAGAAAGTAGTCACTGCTACAATCAAATTAAAGAAAGGTTAAAGAAGTAAACAATGACCACATTACTGTAAAGAAGATTCCAACTCTTAATGACCCTATAGAACAGAGTAGAACTGCCCTATAGGGTTTCCAAGGCTGAAATCTTTATGGAAACAGACTTTCACTTCTTTCTCCCACTAAGTGCTTGGTTCAAACCACCAATATTTCAGTTAGCACCCAAGTGCTCAACTATGGTGCCACCAGGGCTTCTAGGGGACTAATAAATACATCAAAGGAAATACCTTTTTCCTTACAACTAATGAGCAAATAATCCGAGAAGCTGGACTATATGAAGAAAAACGTGGTATCAGGATTGGAGGAAGAATCATTAACAACCTGAGATATGCAGATGATACAACTCTGCTTGCTGAAAGTGAGGATGACTTAAGGCACCTACTGATGAAGGTTGAAGAATACAGTCTGCAGTATGGATTACATCTCAACATAAAGAAAACAAAAATCCTCACAACTGGACCAATGAGCAGCATCACAATCAATGGAGAGAAGATTGAGGTTGTCAAGGAATTCACATTGCTTGGTTCTACAATCGATGCCAACGGAAGCAGCAGTCAGGACATTAGACGACGTGTAGCATTGGGAAAGTCAACTGCGAAGGAACTGTTTCAAGTGCTGAGGAGCAAGGATATCTCCTTGAGGACTAAGGTGCGCCTGACACAAGCCATGATATTTCCAATCGCCTGGTATGCATGTGAGAGCTGGACAATGAATAGGGAAGACTGAAGAAGAGTTGATGCTTTTGAGTTGTGGTGCTGGCGAAGAATGCCGAAAGTACCGTGGACTGCTAAAAGAACTAACAGATCTGTCCTGGAGGAAGTGCAGCCAGAATGCTCCTTGGAAGCAAGAATGGCCAGACTTCGTCTCACCTATTTTGGTCATGTTGTAAGAAGGGACCATTCCCTGGAGAAGGATGTCATGCTTGGTAGGGTGGAGGGTCGACGAAAGAGGGGGAGGCCTTCAACAAGATGGATTGATACAGTGACTGCGATGATGGGCTCGAGTATAGCAGGGATTGTGGGGCTGGTGCGGGATCGGGCAGTGTTTCGTTCTGCTGTGCATGGGGTCGCTATGAGTCGGAAACGACTTGACGGCACTTAACAACAACAACAATGAGCAACTGAGGGAACAGTGATGGCTCACTGGTAGAGTTCTTGCCTTTTATGTGGGAGACACATGTTATATTCCCCACCCATGTATCCCATGTACAGTCCCCATGCTAAGCAGGTTAAAACAGAGCTTTAAGACTAATATGGAATAGAAAGAAAGGCCTGGTGATCTACTACTGAAAACCATCCATGGACACTGCAGTGTTGTAAATTACTTAGTATGGTTTTTCTACCCATAAGTCATTGTAAACTCAGTGGTGGAGTGAGCAACTGAGGAGCTCCTGATTGTAAATATTATCTACCTGGGTTATTTCTGTTGGGCTTGGCACAATGCAATGTTATGGGAGGTTCACTCTCAGGTGCTTAGAATTCTGTGGTTATGATTTGTTGGTTTGGCCACTCTGCCAAGCTCAAAAGGAGGCCTCCTAGAGGCAGAACTCTCTCTGACTGTTGGTTGAGGAAGACGTGCTGCTGAAAGAGACATGCGCTCCTGAAAGAGATATGTGCTGCTAGGAAAGAGATACAAGAGACATGCATTGCTGAGACACCAAGGGACATGCACTGCTGCAGGAGAGACTGTGAGAGACTTGGCTGAGAGACAGTGGGCTGGGAGAGAGACTGAGCATTTTTCCTGAACTTGAATTGTAGCCTGGTGCTTCCCTAATAAACCCCATAATCTGTGAGTTCTGCATGGCCACTGCAGTGAATAATTGAACCCAGGAGAGAGGTGGTGGGTGCTTTGGGAGGAACGACTAGAGAAAGGGCTGGAGGGAGGCAGCATGTCTGGCCTTGTAGGAATAGGCCTTGGGTTATTGATGGTAACTCTGTCTTCCTCTTGTGGGATTAGAGGAGGTCAGAACATGTGGCCTCCTTGCCCTTTTTGCAGAAATCCTTTAGATAGTAATGACCTGACCCACAATTGACCATGGGGAAGGTGCAAGACTTGCTGTTGTTGTTTTCATATGCCGTCAAGTTGGCCCCAACTCATAGCGACCGCTCCTTGGGTTTCCAAGGCAGTATCACTACGGAAGTAGATTGCTCAACCTTCCTTCCAAGGAGTGGCTAGTGGGTGCAGGACTAGGCAGGGTTTTATTACATTGTACAAAGGGTCACCATGAGTCAGGGACAATTCCATTACAGCTAACAACAACAACATACAAATTAACAATTTACCGCCCAAATTCTCCTTAGTTTTTAGGTCCCTCATTTAAGTGAATTCAAACATACTCTCTGGGCCCCTTTATTTCATTACATAATAGTATGGTATATAGCATATTTGTGCTAGAATAATATTTAATCACTTCTATAATGCATAGTGCTTAGAAAATTGGGTAGAATTTCAGTTGAGATACATACATTTTTGTAAGGAGATATACTATGCATATTAGAGAGAAAACCAGAAGATATGAAAGTCTCCTATGAAGAGTATTACATATATACTTTACAGATTAATATAGTTTCATTAAAGGTCTATAGAAGACACAAATGTTGCGCACTCAACTGTTAATCTGAAGGTTGATGTTGCAAACCCACCCATAGGTCTTGAAGATGAAAAGGCTGATACTCTGTTTACATAAAAATTACAGCCAATTAAACCCTATGAAGCAGTTCTGTTCTATAACACATAGGATTACCATGAGTCAAAATCAGTTTTATAACAACTAATAGCAACAGCAATAGCATATATAAATATATATATATATATATATATATATATATATCCGAGGCCAAAGCCAAACTCACTGCCATCAAGTCAATTCTGACTCGTAGTGACCCCCCTTGGGTTTCCAAGGCAGTAAATCATTATGGAAGTAGATTGCCCAGTCTTACTTCCATGGAGTGACTGGTGGATTTGAACCACCACCTTCTTGTAGTAGTCAATTGCCCTAGGCACTATGCCACCAGAGCTCTGTCTGTCTATCTATCTATGCATCCTATCTTTCTATCTATCTATCTATCATCTATCTATCTATCTATATAAAGAAATTCTACGATTTACTTCCAATTTGTCCTCAAGATGTTGTTGTCAGTTGCCCTTGAGTCAGCTCCGACTCATGATGATGACACCATGTACAACAGAAAGAATGATCATCTGGTCTTGTGCCATCTTCATTTTTCGTGATTGCTGACATGCTCAAATCCATTATTGCAGCCATTGTGTATTTCAGGCATCTTGTAGCAGTAGGGGCCTCATCTTCCAGCACTATGCCAGACAAAGTTATGTTATGATCCATAGGGATTTCATCAAACAATTTTGGAAATAGATCCCCAGTCTTTCTTCCTATTTTGTCTTCTTCTGGGATTTCTGTTGAAACCTGTCCCATGGGGGTGACTCTTCTGGTCCTTGCAATACCAATACCATATATTCCAGCATCACAGCAACAGCGAAGTCACCACAGTACGAGAAACTAACAGATGGGTGGTACTCTTCTCAGGAAAAAATTGAAAATATCCTTAGGCAGATATTACCAAAATAGTTGTAACTTTTCTGATATTATCATTTTTTCAGATATGACTCCTTTCTCCCACTTTCATGTATTGTATTTTTTTTTTCCTGGTGTGCAAATTAAGAGTTTTTTTAAAAATATATTTATTATGTGTCTTTTTAAATACAAACCTCTCATTGATTTTTGTAACATATATGGCTTTCTAGACTTGTCTATATTTTATTATTATGGCTATCAATGTTCTGTGAACATAATGTAAACAAAATTGAATAATGTTTTATCAGTTTTAAGATTTCCTCTCACGATTGCTAATAAATTTTAGCACCTAGTATTCTTAGTTGATGCTAAATATGGGAGTCTATGGGTGTGGTGCAAATGGTTAACAGACTCACTTGTTAACTGAAAGGTTGGAGGTTTGAATCCAGGTAGCTGCTCCTCCAAGAAAGACTTGAAAATTTACTTCTGAAAAATTAGTCATTAAAAACCCTATAAAAACACAGTTCTGCTCTGACACACATGAAATAGCCATGAGTTGGAATCATCTTGATGACAGTTGGTCATGGACCAACTGTTCATTTATTTATTTATTTATTTATTTATTTTTATTGTTTATTTATTTTAGTGGCATAGTAAATATGAAGTCTTTTTAAGATGCATATATCAGTAGTTCATGCTACACAACCATGAGTCTGTACCCACTCACAGAAATTTGAGAACCATTGCTTTCTACCAACATATCTTATCAATGCTGATTGTGACTAGTTTATGACTACAGAATGGTTTCTTTACAGAGATGCAGTTTCTTCTATTTCACACTAAACATCTATGTTATCTGTTTAGTGGTACCAAAGAGAAAGTATGTCTCCTTTTGACAAAAAGATCAAATTTCAAAGCTGAATTATCCTGTGGGTACAATTCATAATACTTGCACTTTTACCTCTCCTTTAAATTCACCATGCTTCTTTTCACATATTCTCTTTGCCTGAAATGCTACTTCCACATATTCCATTGTTTTCTCATCTTACAGACACATCTTAATTGTTACCCCTTAAAAAAAGCCTTCATTAAGCTCCACTGGATTAGGGCTTGCACCCTGTACTTCCCTTTCAGAGAATTTATAGAAATTGTAAATGTACCATGGCTTATGTTTTAATTTATTTATTTTTAATTTTTGCACTCTCTTTTAGAATATAAACTCAAAGAGGGTAGGAACTGTATATAGCAACTGAAATGCATTATCTTGAACCATGCACAATTTCTTGTATATAGTAGATTCTCATTAAATATTTTCTGAATAAATGAATTTCACAGAATATTAGGAGTATTATCTACAAAATGGAAGTGATCTTACTGTGATGGTTAAGTTTGTGTGTCAACTTGGCTAGTCTGGGATGAGTGGCTGGGCAGCTGGATGTAGTATTCCCCATGATGAGACTGGTAATCAACTCCATGGTGAAATCTACTATGAGCAGCTGAGTAGCTGCCTTTGGGTATGTGGTCTGCTTCCTGTATATAAGAAACAGCTTTGGGAATGACCTCTTGCTTATGGCACACTTGAACCCTGCATGTAGCCATGTCGTTGTTCAGCAGCCTACCATACTCTGCCAATCTTGGAACTTTCAAAGGACTTAAATTAATGGCCTGCCATGTTGTTTGGTAACATCAGGACTATGCCTTTTCACTTGTCATCCTTTGGTTTGTCAATCTCAGTAGCTGTCTGAATGAAGTAAAGCCTCTAGCTCCAGTGGGCCGGAAGCAGGAGGCAGAGCTGAACCCCAAGGCTGAGGGACTTTCACCCAGACCCTAGATCCTGGCACTTAGAACTTGGACTTAAAGCCTCCAAATCGTAAGAATAAACTCTTGTTTTTTAAGACCATCTCATTTGTGGTATATTCTAGTCAGAGCAGCACTAGATAACCAGAACACTTACTCACCTTATAAGGATGAGAAGAAATATTGTATATACTGTATGCGGCATCATATTATGTTGTTGTTACGTGCCATCGAGTCGGACCTGACTCATAATAACCCCTCCTTGGGTTTCTGAAGTGGTATCACTACAAAAGTTGATTGCCAAACCTTCTTTCCGAGGAGTAGCTGGTGGGTTTGAACCATCAACCTTCTGGTTAGCAGTCAAGTGCTTTAGGGACTATGCTACCAGAGCTCTTATCATGTATTCTATTAAATTAGGCATAGTCTAATTCTCATGTTAAAAAATAAAAATAATATTAATATAAGCTGTGTCTATAGAACTTTGTTACAGTCACAAGTCCTGTTTTATAATTCATCAGTTTTTTTGTAAAATTAATAATATTATTTGTGTATTAATTATTGTCTTAATTACTATCAAAACAATGTAAATAAGCTCCTGAAAATCATCATCAATATTTATTGCTTGATAAATGTGCCTATCTGTAACCAGGATATTTCATTTTAAGAAGAAATTTATAGTTTAAAACATAAATGACACACACCACAAGATAAAAATATTAAAAAAAATAAATAAATATATGTCAAATGCCATAGGCACTATGCCACCAGAGCTCCTAAATAATTACTTATCTGAGTTTATTTATGCTGCTATAACAAGCCACAAATAAGTGGCTTTAATTTATTTTCTCCCAGTTTAAGAGGCTGGAAGTCTGTTTGAAGGGTCCAACTCTAGAGAAAGGCTTTCTGTCTTCTCTGAGGAAAAATCCTTGTCTCAGCTTCTCTGGTGTTCTTGGTGCTCCTTGGAGACCTCCACTTGGCATCTATCTTTCCATTCAAGCTTACTTGCTTCTGTGCCTAATTTGCAGTTGAAAGTGAGTAGGTTTAAAATACACCATGAACTGATACAGATTAATTAACACTACAAAGGTAATCCTATTCCCCAAAAAGAATTGCACCTCAGGTACAGGGATTAGGATTCAGAACAAAATTCCTTTAGGGACACAATTCAATCCATAACAGTATGTCAAAGCAATTGGAAATATTACACAAGTCTAAAAGGAGAAAGTTACTTCCAGAAATTTCTAAATATGAAAAAAAAAAGCATGATTAGCTGGAATTCTCAAAGCATGCATGTTTAAAGTAATTCAGATTTATAGCTAATAAAATGAAGAGAACAAATTCCAGTTCTCTCAGTACAAAAAATATAAATATTGGACAGGAATCCGTAGTAAAGTCAATGAAGCTGAGCTTTGTAGTAAACCTTTCTTATGGTAATTATCACACTCTTAATCATATATTTCACTTTGATAATTCATAAAACATTGAACTAATTAAACACCAAAGTAAAAGCATAACAAAAGCAATTTCTTCAAGAGGAAACTTATTTACACCCTGCAGTGAGCATTAAAGATATCCGCAGTCAGTTTTTAATCCTCTTTAACATTGATTAACACTCAAACATATGTGAGATCGAAGTGAGTACTAAAAATAAATAATGCATACATACATAAATCATAGATTAAAATTTCCAATTTCTTATATTGACTTCCACTTAACACACAGAACAATTCTTTATCTCATTGAATTTTAATTCTTTGCATACTTATTCTTTACCTTTGGTGTGTATAGGCAAGGGGATAGCCTAAGAGGGGACAGTGAAGAAGTTATTACATGGTCTTTCTTATTTAGTTTAATACCCAAATGATTATATACAATTCCAAGTTTAAGTTTAAAGAAGGCAAAAATCATGCTATATCAGGGAATTAACATGTCATAGCTTAACAACAATCTATCTGTGATATCAGAATATAATTTTGAAAAGACTGTAAATAATGGTTACATTTTTAAAATCACAGTCATTTATATTTTAACTAAATAGCTAATATTATTGTTTAAATTGTAGATTAGAATGTCCTATAACTTGAAGCAGTGGAAACAAGGCTTTTACGATGGTTGCACCTGAGCTAGGCCTCAATTGGTGAATAAAATTTGGATAAGACTGTGAACTAGTATGGTCTACAGGCCACTTCTAGACATGCCACAAAAGAGTTTGATGGACCTATTAAATTAATATAAATACATATGAGAAATTTCTGGAGCAACAGAAAGTGGCAGGTAAAGCTAAAGTTTCTGTGTTCCTTAAATGCACTATTTGGTGACAAATTATTAATTCAAGTGTGTCTTATTTTTCACCCACATTGCTATGGATGGGCCATTGCTTCCTAGGGGTCCTGAAATGGAGAAAATATTACATCCGTCCAGGCCAATGAGCAGACTTCACAATGGCCAGAGCAGAAATTAATACATGTACAGGTGGAGTGCCCAACCCTGAAAATGTTGTTTATATCCTGGGGTCTATGTAATTACAGTTCAAGAATAAGTCCTTGAAAAATATGCGCAGCACAACAGAAATGTGTATTAAAATGCAGAAGACAGATTTAGAGTAATCCCTCACAGATATCCTGACACTATGGGAGAGAGATCCAATAGATCTACTACCTCAGGACCATAGCACTGGGGTACACCAGACTCAATTGGCACAACAAAATACATAAAAGCATTGCTCCACATCATACATTGGTGAGTAGTGACTGGGGTCTTAAAAGCTTTCAAGCAGCCATCTAAGATGCAACTAATGGTTTCCTAGTTTCGGAAGTGAAGATAAGACACAATGGCCCTCGAGACCAGAAGAACTGGATGGTGCCCGGCTACCAATGCCAACCACTCAGGAAAGGATCAAATCTGGACATCCTGGATAGAGTGGGAGGGAAAATGTAGAACAAAATCCAAAAACTCAATA
>NW_006921749.1:6899978-6902667 GCF_000298275.1 Orycteropus afer afer | reverse complement strand
ACTTGTCAAAGTAGGATGTGGAATGAATAAATAAACAAACAAACAAACAAATAAATAAAATGCAGGAATTATTTTCACTAAGGTATATTCCCTATTCCTTCCCCAAATAGACATTCTAAACTCATCAGAAGGATGCTAAACTAGGGTGTGGGCTTTGCACCTTCACCACAGGTACATATGATCAGGTAAGGGTGCTAATATCTCAAAAGGAAGATGAGGTCTGTCTTAGTTCTCTAGGGTTGCTATAATAGAAATGAGAGCTCTGGTAGCGTAGTACCTAAGGTACTTGACTGCTAACCAGAGGGCTGGTGGTTCAAACTCACTAGCCACTCCTCGCAAGGAAGGTTGGGCAATCTACTTCCATAATGATACTGCCTCAGAAACCCAAGGAGAGGTCACTGTGAGTTGGGTTCAACTCGAAGGCACATAACAATAACAGAAATATCACAAGTGGATGGCTTCAACAAACAGGAATTTATTCTCTTACAGTTTAGGAAGCCAGAAGTCTGAATTCAGAGTGACAGTTGTACAGTCTGGGTAGAATCCCTTATCTTTTGGTTGCATTTCTGCCTCTTGTTCCAGGCCCATTGGAGCAAGCCAGAGGCTTCTAACTCCTGTAGCTGCTAGCTGCTGATACTGATGAACCCAAGTTCAATAGGTAAAATGACACAGTCCCAAGATGGCGGGCAAACACGATAGGCCTCTGGTTCAAATCTAGGAACTGGAGATGTAGATTCAGCTAAATGCAAGATCCAAAATGTGTCAAAAAGCTAGATACTTTTCCCAAAGTTTCTCCATATGTACCAGAAACAGGCCACACTTCCAAGGCAACTGATTAACTGCCCACTGTAGATTCAACCATGGCGTTGATGACACCACTTCCAAACCCATTGTGGGGAATAATTACATCAAGCTGCCAAGCCACTCAAAATCATGACCCAGCCACACTGACACAAAATCTTAACTACTACTAGGTCACAGAGAAAAAAAACAACCTAGGAGTACACGTTTTACAATGGAAATACCACACACTTAATACTCTATTCAAGACAAAGCAGAATTAATAAACCAGACAGAATAAAAGTTATAATATATGCATATTAAAATCTTCAAAAAGTTAAAGAAGAATAATTGGAGTATGAAACAGACATATGCAATTATGAAAAATAATATTTCAAGTCGTGATATTTAAAATAAAATCTCTATAGATGAGCTTAACTGCAGAATGATACTATTAACAGAAAGAAAAAAAAAGAGTCTGGAAAAGATTCCATTGGCTCAAAATAAAAGTTAATAGTTTTGAGATACATAAATAATTGTCTCAAAACAAGTATTTTTCAAAACTTTTTATTGCAAAATTTCACAAAGCTTTCACTGTGCATTTCATTATATGCCATTGATCACATTCCCCACGATCTAACAGCTTTCTTCCCACTCCTTCCTTGTGGTTACCCTTTTCCTATGTGCTTCTTGCCCATGCATTCCTGTCTCCTTAGCTTTCTTCCAGTGCAAATGCTGCCATTCTGATCTCCCATTGCTCATTACTCTAAGAAGTGCATTTCCCTGGTGTAGTTTTTCAGCTCGGAATTCTGTCCACTGTTTGGCAGAGAGTTAAGCTGTAGGAGTGAATCCTATTCCAGGCCTGAAGGGTTACTACTGGCCAGAGTCTAGTTTCTCTAGTATCTGTCTGACTAGTAATCCTGGTCTTTTTATTATTATTATTATTTTCCATATTTTTTTTCTCCCATTCTATCCAGGATCTCCAATTTGGATCCTTTTTCTAGTGGTTGGCTTTGGTAGCCAACTAGAACCATCTAGTTCTTCTGGTCTCAGGGTCATATTTGCAGAGGTTCTTACCTAGTCCATTAGTCCTTTGGACTAACTGTTTTCATGTATCTTTGATTTTTCTGGAGCTCTGGTGTTATAGTGCCTAAGGCATCTGACTGCTAACCAGAAGGCTGGCAGTTCAAATCCACCAGGCACTCCTTGGAAGAAGATTGCACAATCTACTTCCTTAGAGATACCACCTCAGAAACCCAAGGAGGCATTCCTGTGAGTCAGAATTGACTAGATGACAGGGAGCTTTTTTTTTTTTTTTTTTTTTCCCCTTTGCTCTGGATTAGAAGAGACCAAAAGTTTCATTTTATATGACTGCTCATAAGCTTTTAAGACCCCAGTCACTAATCACCAAAGTAGAATGTAGAGTAACTTTTTTTTGTGTGTGTATTATATTGTGCATGCCAGTTGAGCTTGATGTCCCCTACAACCATGATATGGAGTCCACAGGGATTTCTGTGAGTTTTGTTTTGCTGTTTTTTTCTTTTTTCTATTTTTGTCACCCTTGGGAGATAAAAAATCCTCAAATTATGTCTAACATGTTTCTCAGAAGGTTAGAAAAAATTATAAATAAATGTAAAGACAATTTTATAAAATGAAGACTGGTGACTCTCAGAAATAGAAAAAGTTCTGTCATTTCAGATGGAAAGGCTTAAAGAAAGTCAAATAAGGCTAATATATTTTTTAAAATCGCATATTATAGTTACCTCAAAGCCTTAAAGCCAGAAAAATAGATACTTTTCTAGACATTATATAATTACAATTTTTTTTTTTTTATTAGGATTTGGGTGAAGATTTACAGAGTAAATTCACTTTTCATACAGCAGTTCACATATACTTTGTCTCATGTCAT
>NW_006921749.1:6876036-6893163 GCF_000298275.1 Orycteropus afer afer | reverse complement strand
TCCAAATCTGCATCCTTTCCTTCAAGGCTCAGGGGTCCAAGATTATCTTCTGTGTCTGTGTTAATTGGTTTCCCTTTTCTTTGTTGAAGAAGGTCTGTGCAATCCTTCTGCCTAGACCGCCATCTTGCCCCGCCTCCTATAATTACAAATTTATATAATATCCTACAAAAGACTATGAATAGCATATTTTCAATGTAATTACTTGAAAAACATCCAATGAAGTGATATTTTCCATTTGTTGAAGGAAAAGAACTTCAAACTCACAACATTAAAACTAGCTAAATCCCCATATTAACCTGGAAGTTCTCTGAATGTATTGTCATGAATACACAGACGATCTCTGAAAAGAGTTCTCAAAGATGTACTGGTTCAGGAAGAATGATAACTTCAAAAGAATGTTATGAGAATTAAGGGCGACTAAAGAACTTAGAACAGGCACATATCTAGATAAGCAAGGAGAGAAAGTTCCGGGAATCTGGATGGGTTATGTGGAAAAAAACAAAATCAAGCAAGAGTGAAACGTTGCATAGATCACTAGGGCTACTATTTAATGAACTAAAGAATATGATTAACTAAGAAGATAATAAAGATAAATGCAAGGAGTAGGAAGAACAAGTGCAGAAAGAGAAAAAGGGAAAGGAGATGAGATGGGCTGTGATAGAAATCCGGTTTAGAGAGACTGGTTAGCCTAGCTAGGCAAATGTGGAAATTGGTCTTACCTTGCAATGAAAAATAAAGTTAGAAAGTCTGGGGACAAGCTGGTGGAAAATATGAAAACCCAAATAAAAAGCAAGGATTTAATATTAAGGACAATGACTGAAATTTTTTGATTAAGTAAGTAATACAATATATGTTTATTTTAGAAAGGTAACTTTAAAAGCAATATTTGAATCAATTGAAGGTATAGAAGATGGGAAAGTATTAAGAATGTTTCAAAAACATTCAACCACAAGTTTATAATTTCCTGAAATAAATCTATATGACAAGGACAAGGAATAGTTGAATAGGAAAGTCACCTGAGTCCCCTTATTTATGATAATGTTGAATTGTGTTACACAGTAAAGTCCTCTTGGTTTAAACAACAACAACAACAACAGAAAAAAAAAAAACTATTGCCATAGAGTCAATTCCCCAATGATATACAACGTGGAACAGCCACTTATCATCAGTTTGTCATACTGCAGTGCTTTAGGGTTTCTATCAGGCTGGACGCTATGCCACCAGTATTTCAAATACCTGCAGAGTCAGCCATGGTGGATAAGTTTCAGTAGAGCTTCCAGACTAAGACACACTGGGAAGATTTGAACCAGCCACTCTGGAAAAATTGGCCAGTGAAAACCTTATGAATAGCAATGAAATACTGTCTGGTATATTACTAGAAATCTTTATAAATAGCCCTGAAGCATTGTCTGATATAATGCTGGAAGGTGAGGCCCTCAAGTTGGAAGACACTCAAAATACAACTATGGAACAGCTGCCTTCTCAAAGCAGAGCTGTTCTTAATGATGCAAATGGAGTAAACCTTTCAGGACCTCCATTTGCTGATGTGGCATGACTCAAAATGAGAAGTAACAGCTGTAAACACTCTTGAATAATTGGATCATGGAATATACGGCATATGAATCTAAGAAAACTGGAAGTTGTAAAAAATGAAATAGAATGCATAAAGATTTAAATCTTAGACATCAGTGAGCTGAGATGGACTAGTATTGGCCATTTTGAATCAGATAATCAAATAGTCTATTATACTGGGAATGACAAATTGAAGAGGAATGGTGCCACATTCATTTGAAAAGAATGTTTCAAGATCATCCTGAACTACAATGCTGTCAGTGATAGGATAATATCTATATGCCTACTAGGAAGAACAGTTAATACTACTATTATTCAAATTTATTCACCAACCACTAAAGCCAAAGATGAAGAAATTTAAGATTTTTACCAACTTCTGTAGTTTGAAATAAATGCAACATGCAATCAAGATGTATTGATTATTACTGGTGATAGGGATACAAAAGTTGGAAACAAAGAAGAATCATTGTTAGTTGGAAAATATCACCTTGGTGATAAAAATGACCCCAGAGATTGCCTGATAGAATTATGCAAGACCAATGACTTACTCATTGCAATACCTTTGCAGCAACAAATGGCAGCTACACATGTGGACCAGGAATAAAATCTACTACATCTGTGGATAGAAGCAATGGAGAAGCTCAATATCTTCAACCAAACAAGGTCATGAGTTAACTATGAAACAGCTGATCAATTGCTTATATGCAAGTTCAAGATGAGTTAGGAAACCAAAAGGAGAGAATATGCTAGGCATTTCTCAACCTGAAAGAACTGAAGAAAAAATTCAAGCCTTGAATTGCAATATTGGAAGATTCTATGGGCAAAATATTGAAAGATGCAGGAAACATCAAAAGAAGATGAAAGGGATGCACAGTCACTGTACCAAAAAGAATTGGAGGTGTTCATTCATTTCAGGAGGTGGCATATGATTAAGAACTGATGGTATTGAAGGCAAAAGTCAAAGCTGCACTGAAGCTTTAAACTGAAGCAAAGAACAAGTCTCCAGGAATAGACAGAATACTCATTGAGATTTTTCAACAAATGGATGCTGTGCTGGAGACACTTACTCATCTATGCCAAGAAATTTGAAAAGTCAGCTACCTGGCTAACTGACAGTAAGAGATCCATATTTGTACCCATTCCGAAGAAAGATGATCCCACAGAATGTGGAAATTATCAAACAATATCATTCGTGTTGCACACAAGTAAAATATTGCTGAAGGTAATTCAAAAATGGTTGCAGCAGTATATTGACAGTGAACTTCCAGAACTGCAAGCTGGATTCAGAAGAGGACATGAAATGAAAGATATCATAGCTGATGGCAAGGTGGATCTTGGCTGAAACCAAAGAATACCAGAAAGATGTTTACTTGTGTTTTATTGGCTATGCAAAAGCATTTGATTCTGTGGATCATAAGAAATTATGGGTAACATTAAGAAGAATAGGAATTCCAGAACACTTAATTGTCCTCATGAGGAACCTTTACACAGACCAGGAGGCTGTTGTTCCAACAGAACAAGTGGATACGGTCTGGTCTAAAATCAGGACTGAAGTGTGTCAGGGTTGTATCCTTTCACCATACTTACTCAATGTTTATGTTATGCCAATAATCTGAGAAGCTAGAATAGTGAAAAACACAACATCAGGATTGGAGGAAGACTCATTAACAACCTGTGATGTGCAGATGACACAACTTTGCTTGCTGAAAGTGAAGATGACTTGAAGCACTTACTGATGAAGATTAAAGACAATAGTTGCAGTATGGATTACACATCAACACAAAGAAAACGATAATCTTCACAATTGGACCAATAAGCAGCATCACAATAAATGGAGAAAAGATTGAAGTGGTCAAAGATTTCATATTAGTTTGATTTCATATTACTAACAAGGACTGTGAGGCTGGTGCAAGACTAGTTAGTGTTTCATTTTGTTGTACATAAGGTTGCTGTGAGACAGAGTTGACTCAATGCCATCTAAAAACAACAACAACATGTATGTATCACAGTGTGTTTATGCATTCATTTGCTGATGGACACTTAAATTGTTTCCATGTTTTTGCATGGTGAATAACACTGTAATGAACATGAATGTACATATGTCCATTCATGACACAGCTCTTATTTCTCTGAGATATATACCTAGTAATGAGATCGCTGCATTATATGGTATTTCTTTTTCTAGCTTTTTAAGGAAAAACATTATCATTTTCCACAGCAGTTGCACCCTTTTTCAGTCTCATCAGAAATGTATAAAAATACCAATCTCTCCAGTCTTGCCAACATTTGTTGCTCTCTCTCTCTCTCTTTTTTTTTTTTTTTTTTTTTTTTTGACTTGTTCCATTATTTCCAGGGTAAGATAATATCTCATTCTAGCTTTGATTTGCTTCTCTCTAGCGGCTAATTATTGCATGCATGTTTTCATGTATTTTTAGCCACCTGAATGTCTTCATGGGTGTAGTGTCTGTTCATATCCTTTGCATATTTTCAGTTGAATGGTTTGTCTTTTTGTTATTGAATAGTTTAGAGATTAGACACCCCCCCACAAGTCTGTAGGTTCTCTTTTTACTATTTTGGTGAGCTAAATATTTAACGTATCTGAAGTCTCAATTATCAACTTTATCTTCTGCTATTTGTGCTCTTTTCAGTTTTATTTGATAGTCTAATAATGCTTTTAGCATTATATAGGCCCCCAAGATCTATATCTATATATTCTTCCATGAACTTTATAGTTTCAGATTTTACATTTATGTCTTAGATGAATGTTGTTGTTTTTGTGTATAGTATGAGGTATGGATCCTGTTTCATTTTTCTACAAATTGATACACAGTTGTGCCAGCACTATTTGTTAAAGAGACTAAATCTTCCCCAGTTAATGGATTTCAAATCTTTGTAAAAGATCAGCAGTCCACAGGTGGATGGATTTATTTCTGGATTTTCAATTCTGTTCCATCGGGTTATGTGTCTGTCGTTATTTCACTACTAGGATGTTTTTACTACTGTGTGTATAGTAGGTTCTGAGATTGTGAAATGTGAGGTCTCCTGCTTTGTTCTGCTTCAATAATGTTTTACTTATCTAGGATCTCTTTCCTTTCCATATAAATTTAGTGATTAATTTTTCCATGTCATTAAATATATTGTTAGGATATGAATCAAGATTAAATTATACCTATAGACCACTTTGTGTAGTACTGATATTTTCATAATGTTGATTCTTCCTATCAATGAGTAAGGTATGTTTTCCCGATTACGTAGACATCTTTTGGTTTCTTGCAGTAGTGTTTTGTAGTTTTCCCTGTATGTATCTTTTACATCCCTAGTTAGATTTATTCTTAAGTATTTTACATTTGGAGAGTCTATTGTAAATGGAATTACTTTCCTGATTTTCTTTTCAGAGTTCTATTTGTTAGTGTAGATGAATCCAACTGACTTCTGTATGTTGATTTTTTTTACGCTGCCATGTTGCTTAATCCTTCTATTAGTTTCAGTAGTATGTGTGGATTCTCTGTGACTTTTTATGTGTGGGATCATATCATCTGTGAATAGGGATAGTTTTACTTCTTCCTTACCTATTAAGATGAAGTTTATTCCCCTGTTTTGTATTATTGCTTTAGCTAGGACTTCAAGTATGATATTGAATAAAAATGATGAAAGAACGTGTCCTTGTCTAGTTCTAGTTTTAAAGGAAAATACTCTCAATCTTTCCCCATTGATAATAATGTTGGCTGGTTGTTTTGTATATATGGCCTTAATTATGTTGAAGAATTTCCCTTTTATTACCATTTTCTGAGAGTTTTTATCAAGAATGTGTGTTGGATATGATCAAATGATTTGTCTTCATTGATTGACATAATCATGTGATTCTTTTGCTAAGTTTTATTCATGTACTGAATTACATTGATTGATTTTCTAATGTTGAACCATCCTTGAACACCTGCTTTGAATGCCCATTGATCATGACCTAGTATTTCTTTGATGTGCTGTTGAATTCTGTTGACTAAAATTTTGGGAGGAATTTCTGTATCTATACTCATGAGGAATATTGGTCTATAATTTTCTTTTTTAGTGATGCTTTTGCTTTAGTTTCAGGGTTGTGCTGGCTTCAACCTAATCTGAATGTTTGGTAGAATCCTCCACTGAATCCTGGGCTGGTGTGTTTTTTGTTTTGTTGGAAGGTTTTTTTTTTACCTTTTCAATTTCTTCTTTTGTTATTGATCTGTTCGTATTTTCTCCTTCAGTTTGTGTTAGTTTAGGTAGGTCATGTGTTTCTAGAGGAGTTTCAATTTCTTCTAGGTTTTCAGACTGTTGAAATACAGTAATGATCTTTTATGATCCTTTTTATCTGAGTTGGTTCTTGCAAAAAAGGACATGATAGAGGCATCGTCTGACCTCATGAGGGGGAGAGGGAATCACTATCAGAATCAGCAGCCCAAGGTTGATTCCTATGGAGAGCAGAGATCAGAGATGATGCCACCCTTCCACTTTCTTTCCATTTCTGGCAAAAAAATGTCCCTCCCATGGGACTTTCTAATTCTCTGCTGGGTTTGATAATTCATTGCAGTTGCCACACAGTACTCACAAACAATATTCATAATTATGGGATTTATTAGGAAAGTAATAGGTTACAATTCAGGATAAAAAATGACTTTTGATACAGTTCTTTGATTTGGACAGCCTTTTCTCAGCCATGTGACAGGCACACTTCTCTCTGGTCTCAACCTCTCAGCCATGTGGCCCTTGGCCTCTGTTCTTGGGTAAGTGTTACAAAGCTCTTTTGACTCTGCTAGTATTATGACCACGGAGACACTCTGTGATGGGCTCTAGCATAGCAACAATTGCGAGGATGGCACAGGTCTGGGCAGTGTTTCATTTTGTTGTACATATGATTACTCTAAATCAAAACTGGCTTGACACCACCTAACAGCAACAACACCCAGTCACTTGGTGAGAGTTAAACGATTGTGGCTAATAGGGCTATATTAAATAATTCACTGTGCTACAGTTCTGTTGTAATGTCTCACAGCTCATTACTTAGTTTATTTGCTTCTTTTCTGACTTTTCTTTTGTTAATTTGGCTAGTAACTTTTCTATTTTATTGATCCTTTTAAATATCCAACTTCTGGTCTTACTGATTTTTTCCTATTGATTTTCTCTTTTTTTTATTATTATAATTTCTATTCTTGTCTTGATTATGTCATTTCTACTGGTGACTATGGATTTCTTTTACTGGTCTTTTTCTATTTGTTCAAGTAGGGTTAAGGTATGCATCTTGGCCAATTCTTTTTTTGATGTGTGTTTTTTTTGTATAAATTGACTGTTATGAAAAACAACACTTTTGCTGTGCCTCTGAACTTTTGGTATTTTGTATTTTCATTCTCATTTGATTCTAAGATATTTTTTTCTTATCTAATTTATTTTATTTTCATATTATTTTATTTATTTTTTATTTTATTTTCATATTTTTTTATTTTTTATTTTCTAGTGGAAGGCCACTAGAGACGAGATATTTATTTCAAGTTGTTGGATTTTGTTTTGTTTTAATGTTGTCCTTTGTATCTTTTAATTGTAGTTTGGGTGAAAGTTTATAAAGCAAATTGCTTTTGCATTCAACAAATCATAGACATTTTGTTTTGTGACATTGTTTGCAGTCCTCATAAGGAACAGCACTCTTCCCACTTCCTCCCTGTGTTGACCATTTCCCTTTATCTTTCTCTCCTATTCCTTCCTGCATTCTGAGTTATCTTTGGACAAATACTGCCCTTTTGATCTTGTATAATTGATTGTTCTAGGAGTGCATACATCCCTGGTGTTATTGTTCAACTTACAGGCCTTTCTATCTGTAAGCTGAAAGTTGAACCATGAGGATGAGTTCAATTCCAAGATTGAAGGGTGTCTAAGGACCATAGTCTAGGGGTTCCAACAATCAGTATCAGACCAGTAAACCTTGTCTTTTTTTTGTGTGTGTGATTTTGGGTTTTATTCCACAATTTTTTTTTGCACTCTATCCAGGATCTCCTATTGTGATTCCTTTCCAAATAGTCAACTAGTAGCAGTAGACAAGCAGATTTTAGTTCTAGTCTCAAGGTTGTGGAGGGTGGAAATCAGGTGGTCTATTAGTCCCTTGAACTAATTGTTCCCATGTATCTTGGATTTTCTTCATTCTTCTTTGTTCTAGATGGGGAGAAACCAGTAGTTGCAACTTAGATGGCTACTCACAGCTTCTAAGATCTCAGTTACTATTCACCCAGGTAGGATGTAGAACACTATATTTATGGACTATGCTATGCCATTTGAACTTAGTGTTCCCTGAGACTATGGTACTGAGCCCTTAGGCCCAGCAACTCATTCCCTTTAGCTGTTTAGTTATAGCTAAAAAGTTTTCATGACTTGGGCCCCTGTATGTTCTACCATAATCATTAATATATTTGTAGCAAATTTAAATAAATATGGAGAAATATTCTTGTCTCTGTACTGGTAGTTCCATTTGCCTTTCCACCCATGTTCAGCTTAGTATTTATTTATATATCCACTCATAAATTATTTTTATTTTAGTTATTGCAGGATTGCATATGTAATAGTATTTACCTTTGTTGACTTTAATGCTGTGTTCCTCCCAGTGTTTTCTTTTGCTTGATTATTTTGTGCTGACATCCCCTTATTGTTCTGGTTGTTTTTTAAAAGCTTCCAGTTTGTATGCCCTGGAAGTTCAAAGTATTATTGCTGTTATTTTTAATTACTTAATTTATTTTATTGTGATTTGGGTAAAAGTTTACAAAGCAAAGTGGATTTCCATTCAACAATCTATACACCCTTTGTTTTGTGGCATCGAGTGACGTGTCTACAATGTAACAGCACTCACTGCCACCAAGTCAGATACGGCTCACAGTGACCCCTCCTTGGGTTTCTGAGGTGGTTCACTGCAGAAGTAGATTGCCCAATCTGCCTTCCAAGGAGTGGCTGGTGGGTTTGAATGACTAGCCTTCTGGTTAGCAGTCAGATGCCTTAGGCACTACATTACCAGAGTTCCCTTTTTCTTTATTTTTATTGTTTATTTTGTGTACTTGATTGAAGTCTCTACAAGTAACATCACTCTTCCTATTTCCTCACTGTGTTTTATTTCATTATTAATTTCTTCTCTTACCCATTGGTTTTTAAGTTGGGTGTTATTTAGTTTCCATATGTTTGATTTTAGGATCAGAGAAGATGCTTTGCATTATTGCTATGATTTTGAATTTATTGAGGCTTGCTTTGTTGCCTAATATGTGGTGTGTTCTGGAGAATGATCTACATGTGTTGGAAAAGAATGTGTTATTTTGTTACTATTAGATAGAGTGTTCTGCATATGCCTGTGAGGTCAAGTTTTTCAATTGTGTTATTAGGGTCTTCTGTATCTTTGTTAAGTTTCTTTTTAGCTGTTCTGTTCTTCGTAAAAACTGGTGTGTTAAAGTCTTTTACTATTAGTGTGGTACTGTCTACTTCTTTTTTCAATACTGTTAGAGTTTGTACTATATATTTTGGAACTCTGTCATAAGGTGTGTAATTATTTTTTGTGGTTATGTCTTTTTGATGAATTGACCCTGTAACCATTATATTATGCCTTTCCTTGTCTTTTGTGATGCATTTTGCCATAAAGTCTATTTTATCAGAGACTGATATTGTCACTCCTGATTATTTTTGGTTATTGTTTGCATGATATAATTTTCCACTCTTTGATTTTTAGCTTATTTATATCTTTGTATCTGTAATGTGTCTCCTGTAGAAAAACATATTGATGGGTCCTTTTTTTCTTTCTTCCAATTCATTCTATCTCTTTACTGGTGCATTTAAACAATTTACTTTTGGTGTGATTATCAACAGGCATCAACTTACTGCTATTGTGGTATTAACAGTTTCTTTCTTCCACTTAATTTTCTTTAATGAGTTCTTTTTTTGTGTGTGAATTTTATTTTCATTTCCTTTTTTGTTATTGGCTTTATATCCACTTAGTCTTTATGCCTTTCTTCTTTTTTTAATGAGTACTTTTGTTAATTTTCTTTCTCTTTATCCTCAAATTAACTTTTGTCTTCTTAAGTTTAAAACAGTTTTTTATTTCTTTATATCACTTTGACTTCCTTTCTACATGGAAATTCTATAATTACACCATGTATTCTTTTTGTTTTGATGTTGTCATCTTTCATAAATTGACATTGCTGGCTCACTGTTTTCATTCTTATAGTTTTATTTTATTTTTTGAGAATTCTTTATCTAAAATGGTGTCTGGGTGATGCTCTCATGTCTCTTAGTTTCAGGTAGTTGTTTGACTCTGTCTGAAGGACTCTCCTTAATATTTCTTTTAGTTTAGTCTGTTTTTTCACAAAATCTCTGAATTTCTGTTTATCTGGGAATGTCCCAGTTTGCTATTGAATATGACAGATAATTTTGCTGGATATATGCTTCTGGGTGGCAATTTTTTTTTCCTTTCAAAGTTTCTAATATATCATCACATTGCCTTCTTACCTATATGGTTTCCAGTGAGAAATCAGAGTTTCACCTTATTGTTTTCCCTTTGTGGGTAACATTTTGTTTTTCCCTGAGCTGCTCTCTGGATTATTTCTTTGTCTTTGGTTTTTGAAGGTTTGATTGTATAACTATTTCTTTGTCTTTGGTTTTTGAAGGTTTGATTATATGACTTAGTGATTTCCTTTTAGGGTCTATCCTGTACGGATAGACCCTAAAACATTTCCTTTTAGGGTCTATCCTTTATGGATAGACCCTAAAATTTCTTGAATGGATATCTCCTCATCTTTCATGATATTAGAGAAATTTTCCACCAGCAGATCTTCAAAAATTCTCTGTGCTTTTTCTTTTTTTTTAAATTTCTTCCTCTTCTGGAATTCTGATCATGTGTGTATGTTTTCTCTTGATAGTGTCCCACATAACTCTTAAGCTTTCTTCATTCTTTTCATTCTTTTTCTGATAGCTCCTCCAAGAAATTAGTGTCAAGGGATTTTTCCTCCATTTTGCTGATTCAATTCTACTCCTATGTCCTTCCATTGAGTTACTTATTTCTGAAATTGTATTAATCTTCTGGATTTCTATTTATTTACTGTTTTTGAATGATTTCTATTTGTCTATTGATTTTGGTATTTTGTTCTTATATTGTTCTTCTGAATTCTTCTAGAGTTTTGTTAGTGTTTTCTTTGGTTTTGTCTGTGTTTTCTTTTATCTATTTCTTGGTCTCTTGGTGTAACTTACATATGTCTTTTGAATTACATGTCACATAGTTATTTTACCATTTCTTTTTCAGGAAAATTTTCTGGCATTTTATTTTGGTCACTTGCTTTAGCCACCTTGTCCTGATTCTTTATATGATTTGGTATTGTCTACCCACCAGCCACTCTGTGGAAGGAAGACTGGATAATTTACTTCCATAAAGATTTACCACCTCAGAAACCCAAAGGGGATTGCTATGAGTCAAAATTGACTTGATGGTGGTGAGTTTTTTTTTTTTTTTTTTTTGGTTTATTGTTTCCTAGACATTAAGTTAGGAGCCCTGGTGGTGTAGTGCCTAAGGCATTTGACTGCTAACTAGAAGACTAGCAGTTCAAACCCTCCAGCCACTCCTCAGAAGGAAGGTTGGACAATCTGTTTCCATAGTGATACTGCCTCAGAAACACAAGGAGGGATTGCTATGAGTCAGATCCAACTCCACAACAGTGAGTTCAGTTTGGCTCAGTTAGACATTAAGTTATCATTTTACTTATTTATAATCATATATTTTTTGGCTTTGGCCTGTGTGTGTGTGTGTGTGTGTGCTGATGCATCCAGAAAGGCAGGACAAGCATGCTCTGCTGGATTCTAGTTTGGTACCATTGTGATGCTTACTACCAATGTAAGCTTGGGTCTCTGTCCATTGGTTGTGTGGGGCTGCTGAGGGCAGGAGTTGACTGCCATACATTCTTAGTCCAGTAGCAGTGAGAGAAGGACACATCACTCATTGAATAGGCTTCGTGGTAGTTGTGGTGGGTGTAATAACTGAGTGGGAGTACAAGAGCAGTTTCTACTTGGCTTGTTGTGTTATCAAACAGGGGTGGGTGGTGCACATGCAGGTACACAAGAATGCTAACTGATGCCCATTGGTTTGGATGGTTTGGTGGCAAGCAGAAGAGATTATGGGAGCATGGTCATTGCCACTTGCCAGATCAAGGGGAGTGGGTGGTAGGATGGTGGGATTCAAGTGGGCAAGAATGAGGTCTCCAGTGTTCATTGCCTGTCAGGAATTATGGGGGAAAGTACATACAGGACCTCCCAACCAAGTATGAGTAGTGAGGCTGCCTGGAGTCCAGTTAGGTGGAAGACCTTCAATTGACAATGTATGGGTCTATTAGTTCCTCCATAGCACATACCGTAATGGTCAAAAACTGCCACTAATGACTATACCTGACTCCAGACCTGAATCCCTCCCTACTCCGTGGACCCCAGAATCCCTGGAAATATTGCCCTCTGTTTTGTTTGCCTAGGGCCGCTCTGAAAAGAAAATACCACAAATAAGATGGCTTTAACAAACAGGAGTTTATTCTCTTACAGTTTTGGAGGCTAGAAGTCCAACTTCAAAGTGCCAGGCTCTAGGGGCTGGGTGAAAGCCCCTCAACCTTGAGCTTCAGCTTTGCCTCTTGCTCCTGGCCCGCTGAAGCTGCAGGCTTTTTTTTCACTCAGCTGCTGGCTGTTTAGGCTGACAAACCCAAGATTGACAAGTAAAAAGGCATAATCCTGATGTCACTCAACCACATGGCAGGCCATTAATTCAAGTCCATTAAAAATCCCAAGATTGGTAGTGCATGGCAAGCTGCTGAACGAAGAGTCGGCTACATGCAGGGATCAAGCATGCCATAAGCTAGAGACTCTTTCCAAGGCTTCCCCATGTATACAGGAAGCAGACCACATCTTTAAGGCAGCTACTTAGCTGTTCACAGTAGATTCCACCATGGAGCTGATTTCCAGTCTAATCATGGGGAACACTACATCCAGCTGCCCAACCACTTACCCAGGCCCAGCCAAGTTGACATACAACCTTAACTACACAGTCTCCTTCTTGTGTTTTTCCTCCTTCATTCTGGATTGTGTTCTGCTCACTTTGCTTCCTTCTGAGTATATCTATAGAGTTACATTCCTTTTATTAGGAACACTATGAAGTGCTCCTCTCCTGGGGCTGCCAATGACTTTGTCTCAAGATGGACACGTTGAGCCAGGATAGCTGGCAGAATTCCTCCACTCCATATCCCTCCCTGTTCAGTGCATTCCTTCAATTTCTCCTTTTGGTTGGTGTTCAATTCTATTATTTATCTTTCCTATTAATGATCAGAGTTTCAGGTTTGTCATCTGTATATGTTTCAATTTATACCTTGGGTCATTGCTGTCAAAAGACTGCGTGGTGAATCTAACTAAGCCACTATATTTGCCCCTCCTCTCAGTTGTCATATTTTGGAGAACAAATGTAATGAACATTTGGTAATCAAATAATTCACTTTTGCAAGAGCTGGTGTTTGGGACTGTGAGAATTACACAGAAGTACAGTGGTTGGAAAGTTCTGATAGATAATGAAAATTATAGTTAATTGTTTAAGTTCTGTTACTGAGAGTCTACTAAAAGATCTTATATTACATATCTGATCAGAAATCTGGAAATTCTTCACAGAAGAGGAGTTATTTAAAGTAGACCAAAGAAAAGGATGATGATAGAAAATAAAGCATTCATTGAACAAGAAAGAGCATGAGAAATGACCTCAAGTTGAAAATATATGTGACCCTGGGGAATAAAAATTAGTGTAATTTAGACATATGAAGATAGAGGTTTGAAAGGTTTATTTTCTAAAAGGCTTTGAGTACTAGAATGGTCAATAGAATTTAATTCCCAGCAATGCTGACAATGAAAGATTTTTAAGCAGGAGTACCATGAAAGTTATTCTGACATCAATTGTAAAATGATCTGAATGAGATGAGGTACTAAAAACGAAGACAAAAGGACTTAACAAAATCATTATGATATGAAAAAAGCAAAATTTGTGTTTGAGATACTTTAATGATATAATTTATATCCTGTAATCTACATATAATACATGCATATACACATACATACATTTTGTTTTTTGGGTGCCATTGAGTCAATTCCAAGTCATAGTTAACCCATGTGATAGAATAGAACCACCATATAGAGTTTTCTTTCTTTCTTTTTTGGCAAAAGGTCTAATTAGATTTATCTATCTATCTATCATCTATTGCAGGGTTCCCTCCACTGCTTTCCCCCTCATCCCTGGTAACCAGTAAAGAAAGTTTTGTTCCATATATAAACTTTCCTTGATTCTTACAATAATACAATATTTCTCCTTCTGTAATTGCCTTATTTCACTCAGCATAATGTCCTCCAGGGAGCTCTGGTAGCATAGTGCCTAAGGCACCTGACTGCTAACCAGAAGGCTGGTGATTCAAGACCCACCAGCCACTCCTCGGAAGGAAGTTTGGACAATCTACTTCTGTAGTGACACTGCCTCGAAAACCCAAGGAGGGGTCGCTATGAGTCGCGTCCAACTCGAAGGCACTTAACAACAACAACGTCTTCCAAGTTCATCCACCTTATGCGGTGTTTTGTAGATTCTACATTTTTCTTTACTGTTGCATAGTATTCCATTTTGTGTATGTGCCATACTTTACTTAAGCATTCTTCTGTAGATGGGCACCTAGATTGTTTCCATCCTTTTGTTATTGTAAATAGTGCTGCAATGAACATGGGTGTGCATATATCTGTTTTTGTCCTGGTTCTCTAGACTATATACCTAGTAATGGGATTGCTGGATCAAATGGTATTTCTAACTCCAACTTTTTAAGGAATCACCATTCTGCTTTTCACAGGGGTTGTATCATTGTACAACCAATCCCACCAGTAGTGTATGAGAGTCCCAATCTCTTCATATCCTGCCCAGCATTTGTTATTTTCCATCTTGTTGAACTTTGCTATTAGTGCTGGGGCAAGATGATATCTCATTATTGTTTTGATTTGCATTTTTCTAATGGCTGATGGTCTTGAACATTTCTTCATGTGTTTGTTGGCAGCCTGAATATCCTCTTTGGTGAAGTATGTATTCAGGCCTTCTGCTCACTTTTTAATTGGATTATTTATTTTTTTGTTGTTGAGATGTTGGAGATAAGTCACTTGTCAGATATGTCATTGCCAAATAATTTTTCCCAATCTATAGGTTTCTTTTAACTGTTTTTGGGGAAGTATTTTGAAGCAAATAAAAATTTAATTTTTAGAAGGTCCTATTCATGTAGTTTATCTTCTGCTATTTGTACAGTTTGGGTTATGCTTGACAGTCTATTTATGCCATAAATTAGAGCCCCTAATGGGTCTCACTTGACGGCACATAACAACAACAAATTAGTATCTAACAACAGCAACAAATTTGACTCTATTTTTTCCTTGAAGAACTTTATAGTTTTAGATTTCACATTTAAGTCTTTGACCATTTGGAGTTAGTTTTTTTGTGTAGGATGTGAGGTATGAATCTTGGTTCATTTTTCTGCAAATGGATATCCAGTTTTTCCAGCACAAATTGTTAAAGAGACAATGTCTTCCCCATTTTATGGATTTCAGCCCTTTGTAAAAAATCAGCTGACCATAGGCCCAGGAATCTATTTCTGGATTCTCAAAGCATTTCACTGCTAACCAGAAGGCTAGCAGTTCAAACCCACCAGCCACTCCTCAGAAGGAAGATGGGGCAATCTACTTCCATAGTGATACTGCCTCAGAAACCCAAGGAGGGGTCGCTATGAGTCAGGTCTGACTGGACGGCACACAACAACAACAGCAACGATTCTATTCCACTTGTCCATGTATCTGTCATTGTACCAATACAACTGTTTTGATAAAAAGGGCATATGCCCTTTTATTCTCCTATGATTGATCTCACCAAGGAGTGTATCTACCAAGTGTAAATGTTCACCTCATATGCCTGTTTTTTGTTTAGCTGGATACCAAAGAGGGGGTTCAATTCCAGACATGAAGGACAAATAGAGGTCATAGTCTCAGTGGCTTCCATCTGGCTCTGTTAGACCAGCAAACCTGGTCCTTTTTTTCCAGTGATTTTGAGTTTTGTTCAACATTTTCTCCAACTCTATCCAGGATCTCCTACATAGATACCCCTCTGAGTGGTTGACAGTGGTAGTCAGGCACCACCTAGTTCTTCTGGTCTCATAGTCATTTAGGCTGAGGATTGCATGATGTACCAGTTACTTGGATTAATTGTTTCCGTGTATCTTTGGTTTTCTTCATTTTTCTTTGCTCTGGATGAGAAGAGAACCATTGTTGAATCTAGATGGCTGCTAGCAAGCTTTTAAGATCCCAGTCACTACTCGCCTAAGTAGGATGTGGAGCAATCATTTCGTGTAGTATGTTATGCTAATTGAACTTGATGTCCCCTCTGACTATGGTACCAATCACACAGGTCCAACTATTCCCTCCCTTTGGGTAGCTAGCTGTGACCAAGAAGTGACTAAACCCTTGCCCCTTGTCAGCCCTACTATATACCTGGGAATACTTACAGAACACACAAATACAGTTGTAGAAACAGTCTGCCAACTCTATACATGGTCTTGGGCACACTCCCCCCTGCATGGACATACCTAATAGTTCATCTGTAGACCCATCTGTCTGCCTGTATATCAATGTTTGCCTTCACTGACAACACAGCACTGTATTGGCAAAAGTGTTCATCTTTGTTGTCTGTACCTCCCATGCACCTCTCTATGTCTTCCTCTTCCTCAATGCCAACGTGTTGATTACTCAGATTTGGTATATTGCCCTTCCCTTCACTCAAATAAATAGTTGTCTCTACCTGCCTCCTCTACTCCCATCCCTGGTAACCAACAAAGAAAATTTCCTTTCATATTAAAACCTTTCCTTGACTTTTTACAAAAATGGGCTAATATAATATTTGTCCCTCTGTGATTGACTTATTTCATTCAACATAATGTCCTCCAAATTCATCCATGTGTTTTGCCAATTTTATGTTATTCTTTAGGGTTGCATAGTATTCCGTTGTGTATATGTACGATAGTTTGGTTATCCATTATTTTGTTGATGGACACCTAGGCTGTTTTTTTCATCTTTTGATTATTGTAAATAGTGCTGTGATGAACATGAGTGTGCATATATATGTTCCTGTCCTGGCTCTCACTTCTTTAAGATATATACCTGGTAATGGAATTACTGGGCCAAATGGTATTTGTAATTCCAACTTTTTAAGGAATTGTCATACTGCTTTCCACGGTGCTTGTATCATTTCACAGTTTCACCAGTAATGTATGAGAGTCACAATCTTTCCACATCCTCACCAACATTTTTTATTTTCTGTCTTGTTGAACTTTGCTACTAGTGCTGGGGCAAGATGGTATCTCGTTGTTGTTTTGATTTGCATCTCTCTAATGGCCACTCCTCGGAAGGAAGGTTGGGCAATCCTACTTCCGTAGTGATACTGCCTCGGAAACCCAAGGAGGGGTCGCTATGAGTCAGGGCCGACTCGAC
>NW_006921749.1:6867007-6870971 GCF_000298275.1 Orycteropus afer afer | reverse complement strand
TCTTTGATCCTTCTGGAATTAGTTTTTGTGTGTGATGTGAGGTACAGATATTGTTTCCTTTTTCTGTAAATGGATATCCAGTTGTGCCAACACCATTTGTTTAACAGACATTTTCTGCCCCATTTGATGAATTATGGCTTGCTCTCAAAGATCAGCTGGCCATAGGTCAATGTATCTATTTCCTGGTTCTTAATTCTATTCCATTGGTCTATGTATCTGCTGTACCAATATCAGGTAGTTTTGACTACTGTGGCTGTGTAGTAGGTTTTAAGATCTGGTAGTGTGATACTTTGTTTTTCTTCTTCAATAGTGCTTTGCTTATCTGAGGTCTCTTTCCATTCCATACAAATTAGTGATTGGTTTTCCCATATCCTTAAAGAATGTTGATGGGATCTCAGTTGGGATTGCATTGAATGTATAGATTGCTTTGGGAAGAATTGACATTTTCATAATGATAAATCTTCCTATCCACAAGCATGGTATGTTCTTCCATTTATGTGGATATCTTAGGGTTTCTTGACGTAGTCTTTTGTAGTTTTCTTTGTACAACTCTATTATATCCCTGGTAAGATTTGTTCCAAATATTTTATTTTTTTGGCAGCTATTATAAATGGTATTGATTTCCTTATTTCTTTTTCAGCAATCTCTTTGCTGGTGTAGAGGAATCAGACTGATTTTTGGATGTTGTTCTTGTATCCTGCCACAATGCTAAATCTCTGAATTAGTTCCTGTAGATTTTTTACTGAGTCTCTTGGGTTTTCTAGGTGTAGGATCATATCATCACCAAATAGGGATAGTTTGACTTCCTCCTTCCCAATTTGGATGCCTTTGATTTCCCTTTCTTGCCTTATTGCCCTGGCTAGGACTTCCAATACAATATTGAATAGAAATGTTGATAGAGGGCATACTTGTCTGATTCATCTTAGCGAAGACAATGGTTTCAGTCTCTCTCTCTATTGATCATGTTGGATATTGGTTTTGCATATATGCCCTTTATTATGTTAAAGAATGTCTCTTCTACTCCTATTTTGCTGAGAGCTTTGATCAGGAATGGGTGTTGGATTTTATCAAATACCTTTTCTGTATCAATTGATAGGATCATGTGGTTCTTTTGTTTTATTTATGTGGTGGATGATGATGGTTTTTCTAATGCTGAACCATCCTGGCATATCTGAAATGAACCCTACTTGGTCCTAATTAATTTTTTTTTTTTTTTTTTTTGATAGGCTGTTGAAGTCTATTGGCTTGGATTTCATTGAAGACTTTTGCATCTCTATTCATGAGGTATATTGGTCTGTAGTTTTCCTTCTGAGTGATACCTTTGCCTGGTTTGAGTATCAAGGTCATACTTGCTTCATAAAATGAATTTGGGAAGATTCCATCCTTTTCTATGTTTTGGAATAGTTTGAGTAAGATTGGTGTCAGTTCTCTGATAGTTTGGTAGAATTCTCCAGTGAAACCTTCTGGGCCAGAATTTTTTTGTTGGTAATTTTTTTATGACTTGTTTTATTTCTTCTTTTCTTATGGTTCTGTTCAACTTTTCCACCTCAATCTGTGTTCGCTTAGGTAAATAATGAGGTTTCACTGCTAACCAGAAGGCTGGTGGTTCAAACCCACCAGGCACTCCTCGGAAGGAAGGTTGAACAATCTACTTACGTAGTGATACTGCCTTGAAAACCCAAGGAAGGGTTGTTATGAGTCGAGTCCCACTCAACGGCATATAACAACAACAACAATAATCCATATCTCCCAGATTTCAAATTTGTTGGAGTATAGTTCTTCATAATATTCTGATGTTATTCTTTTTATTTCATTGGGTTCTGTTGTGATGTCACCCAATTTGTTTCTTATTTGTATTATTTGTGTTCTCTCCTTTTCCTTTGGTAAGTTTGCCAGTGGTTTGTCAATTATTACTCTTTTCAAAAAACAACTTCTAGTCTGGTTGATTTTTTCTGTTGTCTTTCTATTTTCTGTTTCACTGATTTATCCTCAAATCTTTATTATTTCTTTTATTCTGGTTACTGGGATTTTCTTGCTGTTCTTGTTCTAATTGTTGGAACTGTTGGTGTAAAGTGTTGACTTTGGCTCTTTCTTCTTTTTTGATGTATGTGTTTATTGGTATAAATTGGCTTCTGATCACTGCTTTTGCTGTGTCCCAAAGATTTTGGTAGGTTGTGTTTTAATTCTTGTTTGATTCAAGGAATTTTTTAATTTCATTTTTTATTTCTTCTATGACACAGTCATTCTTAAGGAGGTTGTTGCTCATTTTTCATTGATTTGTTCTTTTTCCATTGATCTTCCTATTGTTGATTTCTAATTTGATAATACTGTGATCTGAGGAGATGCTTGGTAGTATTACAATGTTTTTAAATTTGTTAAGGATTGCTTTATGGCCTAACATATGGTCTATCATGGAGAATGTTCCATGTGCACTGGAAAAGAATGTATATTGTCCTGTTCTTGGGTGAATTGCTCTGTAGATGTCTTTAAGGTCAAGTTGCTGGACTGTATTGTTTAGCTCTTCTGCATCTTTTTTGAGTTTCTTTCTAGTTGTTGTTTCATTGAAAGTGGTGTAGTAAAGTCTCCTTCCATGACTATCGAGTCATCTATTTGCCTTTTCAACTCTGTTAAAGTCTGATTTATGAATTTTGAGACTCTCATTGGGTTCTTAGGTATTTATTATAGTTATATCTTCTTTTTCAATTGATCGTTTAATCTTTAGATAATGTCCTTCCTTGTTTCTTATGGTGGTTTTTGTCTTAAAGTCAGTTTGATCAGAAATTAATATTGCCATTCCTGTTCTTTTTTGGTTGCCATTTGCTTGATAAATCTTTCCCAACCTTTGATTTTTAAGCTATTTTTATATTTATCTCCAAAATGCTTCTCTAATAGACAGCATATTGATGAATTATGTTTTCTTATCAAGTCTTCAACTCTCCATCTCTTGAATGGTGCATTTAATCTGTTGACATTCACTGTAATTATTGACAAGTATGAGTTGGTTGCTGTCATTTTGTTATGTGTTTTTTCATGATATTCTTTGTTTCTTTGTTCCATATAGAATATGCTTATGAATCATGTTATCATTTCCTTTGTTGCTATTGTTTTTTTTTTGTTGTTGTTGTTAAGTGCCAAGTCGTTTCTGACTCATAGCGACCCCATGCACAGCAGAACGAAAAACTGCCCAATCCCGTGCCAGCCCCATAATCCCTGCTATACTTGAACACATCATCGCAGCCACCATGTCAATCCATCTCATTGAAGGCCTCCCCCTCTTTCGTCGACCCTCCACCTTACCAAGCATGGTATCCTTCTCCAGGGAATGGTCCCTTCTTACAACAAGACCAAAATAGGTGAGACGAACTCTGGCCATTCTTGCTTCCAAGGAGCATTCTGGCTGCACTTCCTCCAGGACAGATCTGTTAGTTCTTTAAGCTGTTGATGGTACTTTCAGCATTCTCCACCAGCACCACAACTCAAAAGCATCAACTCTTCTTCGGTCTTCCTTATTCATTGTCCAGCTCTCACATGCATACGAGGCGATTGGAAATATCAGAGCTTGTGTCAGGCGCACCTTAGTCCTTAAGGAGATATCCTTGCTCCTCAGCACTCAATACAGTTCCTCCGCAGTTGACTTTCCCAATGCTACAGCTCGTCTAATGTCCTGACTGCTGCTTCCATTGACATCGATTGTAGAACCAAGAAACATGAATTCTTTGACAACCTCAATCTTTTCTCCATTTATTGTGATGCTGCTCATCGCTCCATTTGTGAGGATTTTTGTCTTCTTTATATTGAGACGTAATCCATACTGCAGACTGTATTCTTCAACCTTCATCAGTAGGTGTCTTAAGTCATCCTCACTTTCAGCAAGCAAAGTTATATCGTCTGCATATCTCAGGTTGTTAATGATTCTTCCTCCAATCATGATACCATGTTTTTCTTCATATAATCCAGCTTCTTG
>NW_006921749.1:6860093-6864364 GCF_000298275.1 Orycteropus afer afer | reverse complement strand
CTCCGGGCGGGCCTGAGTTTCCTCTCCTCACCTAATCCCTTCGGCTGATTGCTCTTCTCTCTGGCTTCCTGGCTTTTAATCCCCTTTCTCCTGCTCTTCCCACCTGCTACCTTGGGCGTCCCTGAGTTGTCTTTCCTCACCTGTAACCCTGGGGCTGACTGCTCTTCTGTCTGGGTATAATCTTGAGTATAAACTTTATAAATGCAGATCGCTGAACCTTTCCTCTATGGGTTCACTGGTTTGGTCCAAATTATTACCAACCTTTATGTTAGCAGCCAAGTGCTTAGCTGTTGCAACACAACAACTCCTACATATATCTGTTAAAAATACAAACCAAACCCACTGCCATTGAGTCAATTGACTCACGGAGTGCCTATAGACCCATGAGGTTTCTAAGAGTGTAATCTTTATAGAATCAGACTTCCACATCTTTCTCCCACAGAGAAGCTTTTGGATTAAACCTCTGATGTTTTTGTTAGCAGCCAAATGATTTAACTATGCACCACCAAATTCATATGACTATACTATATAGCTAATTTCTAAGGGTAATATTTAATATACTTGTTTTAATAATATTTACATGGCCAACATTGTTCCAAATGTTTTACTTGATATCTGAAGCTAGGTTATCTAGAGGAATAAAACCAGTGAATCTTATATACATAAATATATATTGGGGGGAGGGAGATTTTATCTATTTATCTCAAGGAAATGGCTCACACAATTGTACAGACTGGCAAGTCCCAACTTTGTGGGTCAATGTCAAGCTGGAGGCTTTTCCATACTCATGCAACTTCAGGGTCTGAGGAACCCAAGATGGTCAGGCAGTATAGCAAGCTACTGACCAGAAGATGATGAATCCAAGATTGGGCAGGTAAAATGGTGGATTGTTGGCTCACAGACTGTTAAGGCAACAATCCTAAAATTGGCAGATAATATGGGAGGTCACAGGTTCAGTTCTAAAAACCAGATGATTATAAGCTATATGAAAAAGTAAGCCCAAGGGTTTTCCCAGGATGTCCATATATACATTGGAAGCCATATGCCTGAGGAAAATCCCTTTCAACTGATGGGCTGTTCATGTTACCTTACATCAAATCTCATCATGGGAATGAATACATCACAACTGCTCAAACCACTTAACCTCATGGTCCATCCCAGTTGACACACAGCTTTGACTATCACACTTGAATTCACTTTTTGATTTGAAGCTCATTAATAATCCTTGGAGGAAGGTACTATTATCAAAAAGAAAAAGAAAAACAACTCACTGCTGTCGAGTCAATTCCAACTGATAGCAATCCCTCCTTGGGTTTCCAGGGCAATATCTCTATAGTAGATTGCCCAGTCTTCCTTCTGAGGAGTAGCTGGTTGGTTTTAACTACCAGCCTTCTGGTTAGCAGTCAAAAGTCTTATGCACAATGGCACCAGCACTCCTATGTACTATTAAACCCTTTATAAAGTTGAAGAAACTGAGGAACAGAGAAATTAAGTAATTTGTCCAAGTCCATGTAGTTGCTTAGTGATTGACCCAGGCTTTGAACTCACACTATGGCTTTAGTTCATATTTTAAAGCTAAATGATATAGATGTTCTTTAAAAGGGGGGAGGGGAAGCAAGCACAACATAGTAAGGTAGAAGCCGCAGATTTAATAAAAGCAAATACTTGGAGCAAAAGTTCACTCTGACTCAATCAACCTCTATATCATTATAGACATCTGCTGCGTCTATCCCTGAACATCAGTTTTCACTTCTGCCAAATGTCCCTGATATTCTATTGAAGCACACACCCTTTTTACATTCTGTAGGGCCTATAACCCTACTCTCAAAACCAGAAGTGGTATTTGAACCATTCAACAAAATCCATCTCCATCCTCCTCACGTATTAATTAAGCGATAAACAAATAGCTCAATTAAAGCTATATAATGCTTAAGAAAGTAGCTTCGTTGTTCTTCAAGTTCATTACCAAAATATTCTCTCTCCACTTTCCCTCATTGGATCTTGATGAAGAAGCATCTGGCCATGGTACCAATCTTCACAAACATCTTGTGACGATGAAGCATCTTACCTGAGGTTGAAGTTTTTGTTTTTGTTTTTGTTTTTTCCTCCAAAGATAAAACAAAAATAGATAATATCCTTAATAATACTACTCAGTTGCTAAGTCAAACTAACACTGATACTGACTCTATTTCCATCTCTATATTTGCAAAAGTCAATATATCCCTCAGAGTATATGTCAACTGAGGTCATGTTGATTCTCACCCATGTGTGCCAGAAGAGAACTGTACTCATGAAGTTCTCAATGACTGATTCTTTGGAAGTAGATCACCAAACCTTTCTTCTCAGGCACCTCTGGGTGAACTTGAACCTCAAACCTTTCATTGAACAACTGTTAACTTTAACTATTTGCATCACCAATGGATTTCTTTCAGCATATAAGCCATTCTAACTTGGAACTCAGGTTATTTGTAACTAGAAATTATTCATGTACTTTTGCATTTTCTTCATCTTCTCGTATCTGGACTAATGTTAATTACTCTATTACCAAACTCGTGACATTCTCCTTTTACTTTCTGATACATCTAGTTTTGAAACATTTACAAAATAGTGTCTGTGATGCCAAACTGGTTTCTTCTTCTTACAAAGATGCTGTAACAGAATTTCTAGTCAGATCTATATGGTCTCAGTTTTGTTGGCTTTCATATTAGCAAAATTATCTCCCTTAATAAATATTATATTAAAGTATTTGACAGCTTCTTATATTTTAATTTTCTGGTACAGAAAAAGAAAATTATCAAGAGCTCTTATTTTACCCATTTGGTTAACTGAAAAAATTAAATAATATATTTATGAACCACACAAAAAAGTGCTGTTGTTGAGTTGATATTCTACCTCATAGTGATCCTGTCGGATACAGTAGAAATGTCCGAGAGGGATTCTAAAGCTGTAATCTTTGTGAAAATAGGCCGCCACATCTTTCCCTCACAGAGAACCTAATGAGTTGGAACCACTGACCTTTGGTTAGTAACTGAGCACTTAAACTACTGAATCACCAGGGCTCTTACATATTTACTAGTTTTGTACAGTTAAACCTTATTTACATTACTGTTCCATCATGTATTAAATTGTTCCTTTCTGATTTTATAGCTGTTTAATTATTCCATAGGTTACTATAGATGAAAAACAATTTTTACATTTATTTTGCTAATCTGCAAGAGAATTATTTCAATATTTGAATTAGACACATAAATCTACTTAAGATTCTATTATAATCTGATGTAATATGGAAGTGTTGAGCTGAATCTCTTTGATAATATTCTGGTTTAAAACAAAGACAACTTATGGTAATGTTGTATGTTTTTCAAAGCTAGACAAAGCTTTTTTTTTTTTTTTTTTTTTTTTTAATTTCAATTGTGATTTATGTGAAAGTTTGCAGAGCAAATTCATTTTCCATACAGCAAGCAGTTCATACACATTTTGTCTCATGACATTGACTAATATCCCACAATTTAACAGCTTTCTTCCCATTTCCTCCCAGAGTTACCTTTTCCCTGTGTCTTTCCCTCCCATGCACTCCTGCCCCTAGCTGTCTGCCTGTTCTGTTTTCCTATGATTGATGTCTGCCCTTCTGTTCTCCCATGATTGATCGATCCAAGGAGTGTATACCTGATATAAATGTTCACCTCATATGCCTGTCTATTGTTTGGCTGGAAGACACAGGAGTGAATTCAATTCCAGACATGAAGGATAGCTAGGGGCCATAGTCTCAGGGGTCTCACCAGGCTTTATCAGACCAGCAAACCTGGTCCTTTTTTTTTTTTAATGATTTTGAATTTTCTTCCCATTGTTCTCCCTCTCTATCCAGGATCTCCTGCACCAATCCCCACCCCACCCCATGTGGTTTGACAGTGGTAGCCAGGCACCATCTAGTTCTTCTGCACAACTTGTACAATGAAATCCTATTCATTGTTTCTTGAGTGCTTATACTGAACTTTTCAGATTCAACTATCCTATCCAGTGACCTTTCTCAATACAGGCATATTTTATTTTATTGAGCTTCACTCTATTGCACTTCACAGACCTTGTGTTTTTTTAATAAATTGAAAGATTGTGGCAAACCTGCATAGAATAAGTCTATTGGAATCATTTTTCCAGTAGCATGTGCTCACTTCATGTATCTGTGTCACATTTTACTAATTCTCACAATATTTCAGACTTTTTCATAATGCTATTATATACTTAACAGGGTAAATAAAAAAAAAAAAAAAAAA
>NW_006921749.1:6840267-6859993 GCF_000298275.1 Orycteropus afer afer | reverse complement strand
AAAAAAAAAAAACCTCCCTGCCATCAAGTCAGTTCTGACTCATAGTGATGCTTCTTTGGTTTTCTGAGGTGGTATCTCTAGGGAAGTAAATTACCTAGATTTCAGTCTTCCTTCTGAGGAAGGAACTATGGTACAATAGGGTAAAGTGTAGTGTAAACAACTTTTATATGCACTGTGAAACCAAAAAATGTGTGTGTGGCTCATTTTATTGTGATATTTGCTTTATTTTGGTGGTCTAGAAATGAACCCTCAAAATCTCCAAGGATACTTGTATATGGGAATATGAGAATCATGTTTAAGACAAAGGGAATGATCTGAATAAATTTAGAAAGCCATTATATTTTACAGGGAATTAAATTATTTTCTTCATGAAGATAAATGGACAATTTAATTTGAATCAGGTCTTACAAATTCATGTTGCTGTTGTTGTTGTTGTTATTTGTCTTCAAGTTGGACTTGACTCATAATGACCCCTCCTTGGGTTTTCTTAGGCAGTATCACTACAGAAGTAGATTGCCCAAACTTCCTTCAGATTCAGAAAGATATGAAGTTCAAGTGTATGTTTTTTTGAAGGGAGTTTTGTTGGTGTAATACATAAGGCATTTGACTGCTAACCAGAAGACTGGTGATTCAAACCCATCACCCATTCCTCAGAAGGAAGATTGGACAATCTACTTTCATAGAGATATACCCTTGGAAACCCAAGGAGGGGTCGCTATGAGTTGGATCCAAGTCGAGGGCAGTGAATTTGGTTTGGTTTTTTAGTTTATGTTTTTGAAGCTCAACAGCTAATAAAAGAGAGTATTGATTAATAGATCTGAGGTGACAATGTAGAATAGGTTGTGGGTTGTATTGTCTCCCTCATGCTTTAGCCACAGTACTTCTGAGTGTGACCTTATTTGGAAATAGGGTATTTGCAGATGTAATTAGTTAACATGAGGTCATACTGGACTAGAGAGGGGTTTAATCCAAAAGGACTATTATCCTTATAAAAAGTGAAGAAGAGCCACAGCTATATAGACAGAGACACAGAGGGAAGACGGGCCATGTACAGATTAGAGTTTGGTGCCACAAGCCAAGGAATATGTGAGGTTACCAGAAACTAGACCCTACATAGAAAACATAGTTCTGCTGACACCCTGAATCCACATTTCTAGCCTCCAACTGTGAGATAATAAATTTTTGTTGCTCTTAGCCATCCACTTCGTGGAACTTTGTTATGGCAGCCATGAGAATTAATATGGAAAGTTACACAACCCAGTTCTAGAGTTAATAAAATGACCAGGAGAGAGACATGAAATAGTTTGTGAAAGATAATTTCATTTTGAAACACTTTTTTCCTCCAATTCATTTTTAAATTACATTTTGAATTTCAGATAAAAGCATATGGATATTTCAAACAGAATACCAAATGAATCAGAATCTTGTTCTCCATCAGATATAAAAATTAAAGAGACACAGGCAATGAATGAGTCAATTTCTGACCTTACAGGGGATTAGGTGATCTGGGATATGTTCTGCTTCAGAAAAACTAAGTCTAAAAAAAAAAAATTGATTTCAAGAGGTAGGGGATGTCACCAAAGAATGCTTTTTTATCTCCGCATCTCCCCACAAAGCCCCTGGGAATTAGGGTTGGAGTTAAGGCATGAGTAAAAACAAGTCAATAAGTGGTTCTGAGGTAGTTCATAATCTAAGTAAAAAACTTGAATTAGATTCTATACACAACACACAACAGTGAATTTGAAACAGATTTAGAACATTGTGAAAGTCAGTACTTGAAATTTCTGAAAAATAATAAAACAGTATCATTATGAATTTGTGATTGGTAGAATTAAATTAAATTGCATACTAGAAGTGATCATTTCAAAGTAATTTATTGATAAAATTAACAATTTTGAAATGTAAAACTTCCAGACACCATAAAGAAAAGAGGCAATCTTAAACTAGAAAAAGATATTTGTAAGCATAAAGATTGAAAATAGATAAAAGGATTTATATCTAGGAAGTAAAAATATGTACACATTAATAAGAAAAATAAAAGCCAATTTAAAACACTGACACTTTTAGAAAACCAAACAAAACAAAATTTGTATATAAGATAGTGATTTATTTAAAAAAAAATTAAGATGCTCAAACTTATTAATATTCAGATAAATTAAAATCAACAATAAATTGATATATATATTTTTCACAAACATTGTTGTTGTTGTTGTTGTTGTAATGTGCCATCTAGTTGGACCTGACTCATAGAGACCCCCCTTGGGTTTCCCAGGTAGTATCACTACAGAAGTAGATTGCCCAATCTTCCTTCTGAGGAGTGGCTGGTGGGTTTGAACCACCAGTCTTCTGGTTAGCAGTCAAGTGCCTTAGGCACTATGCTACCAGAGCTCCCTCACAAACATTAGTGTACCTTATATTAACTATTAAAAATAACTGAGTCAAGAGGATTGCTTCAGTGAGATTATAAATTGATATGCTGTTGTAGTGATTAATCGCCAAAGAGAATATTCTGAACTATTCCATAGGGAAGGAGTTCTAATTGTACATTGGTTAAGGCATGTGGCTGCTGACCAGAATTTCGGCAGTTCAAACCAACCAGCCACTCTGCAGAAAGAAGATGAGGCAATCTACTTCCATAAGGACTTACAGCCTTGGAAATGCAACTGGGGGTGTTTGAGTCAAAATTGATTCAATGACAGTGGATGTTTGAACTTTCAGAATCAGATCACCAGGTTTGTCTTCCAAGGTGCCTCTGGGTAAGTTTGAACTGCCAACATAACCATTTGCACCACCAAGGTGCAATTTATATCATAAATTGATATGTTGTTGTTATGTTGTTATTTGCCATTGAGTCGGCCCCAAATCATAGCGATCCCTCCTTGAGTTTCCAAGGCAGTATCACTACAGAAGTAGGAATGCCCAACCTTCCTTCCAAGGAGTGGCTGGTGGGTTTGAACCGCCAGCCTTCTGGTTAGCAGTCAAGTGCCTTAGGCACTATGCTACCAGAGCTTCTATAAATTGATATAGACAAGGGAAAATAGTTGATATTATCAAGAGCACTTAAACACAGAAGACACACATGACACAGCAAATGCACAGTAAGCCTTGAATTTTGAACCAGGAAGTTAGAATGCTCATGGAAGCATAAACAACACAAATGTCAATAGACAAGAAAGCAGATAAATAAATTATAATATATTTATAAAATGGAATCTTATAAAGCACTGAAAATATGTGATCTATAGCCGTCTGTGATGAAATGAGTAAACTTCAGGAACACAAGTGTAAATAAAAAGTCCAAGAATGTCTTTTCAAATAAAGTTCAAATAAACAAAAATAAATAACATTTAATTGAAATATTTGTACTAAATAAAAGTATAAAATTGCAAAAACTAATATATTACTCTTATATTGGTCAACTCAAAATTCAGAGATATGTTTATGTCTGGTTTGGGGAAGCAGAATAAAAAGTGGAAACATTAGTAGATGCAAGATGTTTACAAAAACCAGAGAAAATTGAGAATAAAGACATGGATATAGCAAGGAAAACATAAATGAAAAAACATTAAAGTATTTTAGTAGTTTGTATTTAAAAATTGAAAATGAACCATTAGTAGATGCAATATACTAGTTTTTGTGCTGATAAGTGGGCTCACAGTTATTCATAGTGTTATTATGAAACATAATGCTATATAAATAAATATATATATAATTGTAATATATCAAATATTACAGGAAAATAAAGATAAGCATTTGAAAATAAGTAAAGATTTTGTAATAGGTACCAAAGTAACCTAAAATGTGAGATTTTTTTGTCTTGGTTTCTGAGGAAAGTAAAAATGCTATGTAAATAAACAAATCTGTTGTAGAAGAAGGAGAGCCAGAATGCTCCTTTGAAGGAAGGATGAAGAGACTTTGTCTCACATACTTTGGACGTGTTATCAGGAGGGACCATTCCCTGGAAAAGAATACCTTTCTTGGTAAATCAGAGAGTCATGAAAAAGAGGAAGACCCTCAATGAGATGGATTGACACAATGGCTACAACCATGGTCTCAAAGATAGCAACAATAGCAATAATGGTGTGGAACTGGGCAGTGAGTGCTTCATTTATTGTACCTAGGGTCACTATGAGTAGGGACTGACTTTATGACATATAAAAAATAACAACATGTAAATGGCAGGATGAAATTAAAAAGGGGTCAAAATGAATAATAGAATGCAAAATTATCTGAAAATAATAAATGGAAAAAAATGCATAATAACAATTATTATAATCCTTCTGTTGATCAATTTCTATACACAATGCTTCTTTTTGTAGTTTCCATTGAAATTTGTCAAAGGACTGGATATTATTTGAGGAATGTCAGCTATCTTTACATTATAAAAAAGGGTTTGAGTTCATTAAAACAACAAAAATAACTTTTTTGAAATTAATATATTTTATTTGGTCTGTGATTTTCAGACTTTGTAATGGGGATTCACAGAGCCTCATAAAATAGGAAAACATATCAGATGAACTTCTGGGTTCCTGAGCGGCACAAATGATTTGTACTCAGCTAATAACCAGAAGGTTGGTGGTTGAATCTACCCAGTGTGCTGGGGAAGAAATGCTTAGCAATTTATTTCCACAAGATTACAGCCATTGAAAATGCTGTAGAGCATAGTATAACTCTCTCTATATGGCATCATAATGAGTCAGAATCTACATGATGGCAGTAGGACTCTGTTAGCCTCAGTGCAATCTTCAGCTGTGGTGTTTGGTGAACATAAACAAAAAATTCTCTTTAAATGACGACTTCTGACCTGCCGGGGGGGGGCGGTGTGGACTCTAAGAATTCATATATTTACAATACTGTCATAATTACAAGTAAAACCACCTTATTAGATCTTCATAAAGGAAATAGTTTCCACTAAAGAAGATAAAAGCAACAAAAAGTAAAATCAAAGACTGGAGAAGTAATCTATGTATCTTATATAAGAAGTAAAGTTTGTGGAGCACTAACAACAACAAGTAGCATAATGTCTAAAGCACTTGACTGCTAACCAGAAGGCTGGCAGTTCAAACCCACCAGCCACTCCTCGGAAGGAAGATGGGTCAATCTACTTCCGTAGTGATACTGCCTCAGAAACTGAAGGAGGGGTCGCTATGTGTCGGGTCTGACTCAACGGTATATAACAACAACAACAAAAGATATCAAAACCCAAAAGAACTTCAGAGATCACCTGACTCAACAATCTTCCCTGTCCGTATACAAGTTTACACAAATCAGAGAGAGTTGAGAACAAAGAAATGTATGTAACAAGGAAAACATAAATGAAAAAAATGTTAAAATATTTTAGTAGCTTATACTTAGAAATTGAGAATAAACCATATGTGACAAACTAGTCAGATTTTTTGCCTATTTTGTCTTTGAAATTATGTCAGAACTAACACTAGAGTAAACAAAATCAGATTCCAAAACAATGAGAATATGCTTCCAGTTTGGGAGTTAAAGAGATAATTACTAAAAAAATTATCATTTTCAAAATACTAAGTACATAGGATAAATAGTAAAGAGTGGAGAGCATATGATTAGACAATGAAGCAGTAAAATATTATTTATACTATATCTAAGAGTAGTAAGCCACTATGTTTTCAGCTTCAAAAAATTAGTTCATCCACAAACACTATTTAATTCAGAAATGTTGATAAGCAAATGACATCTATCATCTCTCTATCTATCTATCTATCTATCTAACTATCTATATATCTGTATCAAAAAAAAAAAAAAAAAAAAAAAACCTTACTGCTGTAGAGTTGGATACGACTAATAGTGACCCCTTCTTGGGTTTCTGAGGTGGTATCACTATGGAAGTAGATTGCCCAACCTTCCTTCCAAGGAGTGGTTGGTGGGTTTGAACCACCAGTCTTCTGGTTAGCAGTCAAATGCCTGAGGCACTATGCCACCAGAACTCCCTATATATGTATACATACATACATACACACACACACACACATGCACACACATATATATGTGTGTATTTTAATGTGTGTATATGTATGTGTGTGTATGTGTGTGTGTGTATGTGCATTTCTCTTTACTATAAATACCAATGGTTTCCAGAGGGAAAATTGGAATGCATAAGGAATTTTGTCAGCATATTATGTACCTTGGAGAATTTTTTAGCTTCATAAATAATTCATTTCTCTATAAAATGAATGTGATTCTTTTGTTCTCATTCTAAGAATATTTCTGAAATAAATGTTAGCTAGTATAGTATGCTTGATACAACAAATTAATTCATCTACTTTGTCTAAACTAGCAAAGCTAAAAGATTTTCAGTTTTACAGATAAAAGAAAAAAATTAGATTATAATATACAAACAGAAAATATATATTACAAAACAGGATATATCTGTGAATTCAAACTATAACCATACTTTCCATATGAAATAATGATTTTCATATATATATAAAAACACAGAGATAGAGAAATTAATATAATTTCCTCTTTTGTTTTAAAACTCATATTCTTGTATGAAGAGAAGTGAATAAAGTATAAAGTTGGACGATTAGCAAAAATAAAGATTCCATGAAAATGGCAGGCACAATGCTAGCAAATATAAATCAAACAACAAAACTTTTCTTTCAGAGATTGCCACATCCTGTATATCAGATGCAAGAGTTTTCCTAAATTCTTAACCTCTCAAGATTTTTCCATTTGTCTTTGGGAATAATCCCTACTTTGGGACATTCTGCTAAATTTGCTTTTGTTACTTAGCTCTTCTATATTCACTTTCTATCTTTCTGAATTCTCCTTCTTTTACGCCTTAATCAAACCAGGAGGTAGTACCAATATTAAAGCAGCCATGTTGCTGGAGAAAATAAGTTTTAGAAAAGGTAAGAAACATATCCAGTATCTAACAAGTGACAAATGTATCCAAGATCCCACAGCTTATCTATGGCAAAACTAGGTGTTCCCCATGTCTGCCTGGGTACACATCTCAGTAACAACATCACTGGGGCTGTCTGTATGGTGGAGGAAAGTACTGTCAGCAATTAAGAGTTCATTTACAGACATTAGAGTAACAGGATACATTGTTTAAGGAACAAATATATTAACTAGTTGAGGGTCTGCATAATAATTCAGAAATGATGCTTGTGGATACACTATTTGAAGGCATTGAAGAAAATTGAAAATTAAAAAACAACATAATGTGAATAAAAAAAAAGAAAAGCTGAAAACAGGATTTTGGGGAAAGTATGGGTTTAGTGTGGAAGCTCTGGAGGCTTCATGCCTAAAGCATTTGACTGCTAACCCAAAGGCTGGCAGTTCAAACTCACCAGCTTCTCCTTGGAAGGAAGACTGGGCAATCTACTTCTGTAGTGATACTGCCTCAGAAACCCAAGGAGGGGTTGGGTCACTATGAGTCAGATCCAACTGGTCAGCAGCAAGTTTGGTTTTTGGTTTGGTATGTGTGTATGTATCGACTCCAGCTCACAGTGATCACTGTTGCATTTCTGAGGAGATCAATCTTTATGAAAGTAAATTGCTCCATCTTCCTATCATGGAGTGACTAGTGGGTTTGAATCACTGTTCTGGTTAACACTGTGCTACCACAGAGTTCTCTCTTTCACTCTTGATATCTTGTTCTTTTGCTCCCTCCCTCTCTCTCTCTCTCTCTCTTTGTCTCTCTCTCTGTCTCTCTCTCTCTCTATATATATATATATGGTGAGGTAGTGAGTAAGATATTTGGCTGCTAACCAGAAGAATGACAATTTAAACCCACCAATCACTCCACTGAAGGAAGATGAAGCACTCTACTTTCATAAAGATTTGTTATTGTTGTTGTCAGGTGCTTTCAAGTTGTCTCCAAATCATAGTGACACTATGCATAGCAAAATGAAACACTGCCCGGTCCTGTCTCACCTTGACAATCCTTGCTATACCTATGCCCAGCCACTGTGTCAATCCATCTTGTTGAGGGCCTTCCCCTTCTTCATTTATCCTACACCTTATCAAGCATGAGGTCCTTCTCCAGGGAATGGTTCCTTCTGACAGCATGACTGAAGTTGTAAGACAAAGTTTGGTCATTCTCACTTCCAAGGAGCATTCTACTGCACTTCCTCCAGGAAATATTTGTTAGTCCTTTTAGCAGACCATGATACTCTTGGCATTCTTCTCCAACTCCACAACTCAAAAGTATCAACTCTTCTTTGGTCTTCCTTATTCATTGTCCAGCTCTCACATGCATAAGAGGCAATTGAAAATACCATGACTTTGGTTAGATGCCCCTTAGTCTTCAAGGAGACATCCTTGCTCTTCAGCACTTGAAAAAGGTCCTTTGCAGCAGATTTGCCCAGTGCAATACATTGTCTGATGTCTTTACTGTTGCTTCCATTGGTGTTGATTTTAGAACCAAGTGTATGAAATCCTTGACAACTCCAATCTTTTCTCCATCCACTGTGAAGCTGTTTATTGGACCAGTTGTGAGGATTTCGGTTTTCTTTATATTGAGGTGTAATCCATCTTGCAGATTGTAGCCTTTAATCTTCATCAGTAAGTACTTCAAGTCATCCTTACTTTCAGCAAGCAAAGTTGTGTCATCTGCATATCACAAGTTGTTAATGATTCTTTCTCCAATACTGATGCCATGTTCTTCTTCATGTAATCCAGCTTCTTGGATTATTTGCTCAGCATACAAGTTAAATAAAAATGGTGAAAGCATACAACTCGACACACTCCCTTCTTGATTTTGAACCATGCAGTATCCCCTTGCTCTGTTTGAATGACAGCCTCACAATCTATGTACAGGTTCCTCATGAGTACAATCAAGTGTTCTGGAATTCCCATTTTTCTCAATGCTATCCACAATTTGTTATGAAGCACACAATCAAATGCTTCTGCATATTCAATAAAACATAAGTAAACATCTTTCTGTTTTTCTTTGCTTTCAGCTAAGATCCATCTGACATCACCAGTGATATCCCTCCTTCCATGTCCTCTTCTGAATCCATCCTGCATTTCTGGGAGCTCTCTGTCAAATACTGCTGCAACTGCATTTTACTTATCTTCAGTAAGATTTTACTTTCATGTGATACTAATGATATTGTTTGATAATTTCAACATTCTGTGGGATCACCTTTCTTTGGAATGGGTACAAACATGGATCTCTTCCAGTCAGTTGTCCAGGTAGCTGTCTTCCAAATCTCTTGGCATAACTGAGTGAGTGCCTCCAGTGGGGCATCCATTTGTTGAAGCATCTCAATGGGTAGTCTGTCAAATTCTGGAGCCTTGTTCTTTACCAATTCCTTCAGTGCAGCTTTGACTTTCTCTTTCAATACCATTGGTTCTTGATCATGTGCCACCTCCTGAAATGAATGAACATTGACCAATTGTTTCTGGTACAGTGACTCTATGTATTCTTTCCATCTTCTTTTGATGCTTCTTGCATCATTCAATATTTTGCCATAGAAACTTTCAATATTGCAACTCGAGGCTTAAATTATTTCCTCAGTTCTTTCAGCTTGAGAAATGCCAACTGTGTTCTTCTCTTTTGGTTTTCTAACTCCCGATCTTTGCACATTTCACTATAGTAATTGGTTTTGTCTGCTCTGGCTACTCTTTGAAATCTTCCATTCAACTGTTTTATTTTGTCATTTCTTCCATTTACTTTAACTACTCTCTCTGCTCAAGTACAAACTTCACAGTCTCTTCTGACATTCATTTTGGACTTTTCTTCCTTTCCTGTATTTTTAATGACCTTTTGCTTTCTACATGGATGATGTTCTTGATGTCATCCCACAATTCTTCTGGTTTTCAGTCATTGGTGTTCAATGTATCAAATCTATTTTTTAAACGGTCTCTAAATTCAGGAGGGATATTATCAAGGTCATATTTTGGCTCTTGTGGACTTGTTTTAATTGTGTACAACTTCAACTTGAGCATTCGTATGAGCAGTTGATGGTCTGTTCCACAATCAGCTCCTGGCCTTGTTTTGGCCAAAGGTACTGAACTTTTCCATCACCTCTTTCCACAGATGTAGTCAATCTGATTCCTGTGTATTCCATTTGGTGAAGTCCACATGTTCAGTCATTGCTTATGCTTTGGAAAAAAAAGTTATTTTCAATGAAAAAGTTGTTGGTCTTTCAAAATTCTATCATGTGACCTCCAGCATTATTTCTATCACCAAGGCCATATTTTCCAACTACTGGTAACTCTTCTTTGTTGCCAACATTTGCATTCCAGTCACCAGTGATAACCAACACATCTTGATTGCGTGTTCAATCAATTTCAGACTGCAGAAGTTGGTAGAAATCTTCAATGACCTCATCTTTGGCTTTGGTGTTTGGTGTATAAATTTAAATAATAGTAGTATTAACTGGTCTTCCTTGTAGGCATGTGAATATTATTCTATCATTGACAGCATTGTACTTCAAGTCAGATCTTGGAACAGTCTTTGTGATGATGAATTCCACACCACCTCTTCAATTTGTCGTTTCTGACATAGTAGATCATATTGTTGTCTGATTCAAAATGGCCAAAACAAGTCCATTTCAGCTCTCTGATGCCTAGGATATCAATCTCTATGTGTTCCATTCCATTTTTGACAAATTATAATTTGCCTATTCATACTTCATACATTCCATGTTCCAATTATTAATGGATGTTTGCAACTGTTTCTTCTCATTTTGAGTTATGCCACATCAGCAAATGGAATTTCCAAAAGCTCTACTTTATCCATATCATTAAGGTCAATTCTACTCTGATGAGGTAGCACTTTCCCAGTTGTATTTTGAGTACTTTTGAGCCTGAGTGGCTCATCTTCTGGCACTGTATTAGACAATGTTTCAGGGCTGTTCATAAAATTTTCCAGTAATATATCAAACAGTGTTTCACTGCTATTCATAAGATTTTCATTGGCCAATTCTTTGAGAAGTGGATGGCCTCTTCCTTCTTCTGAGTCTGTCTAAACCTAGAAGCTCCACTGAAACCTGTCTACCATGGGTAAGCCTGCTGGCATTTTGCAAAACAGTGGCATAGCCTCCAGCCTCACAGCAACACGTAAGCCACCACAAGATACAAACTGACAGATTTAAAAGGTATCTCAGGATCATAACCTTGGGATGTCCCCTGGTCTAAATTGGTCCATTAAGTCTGGACTTTAAAGAATGTGGGTTCTGTTTCACATTTTGCTCCCATTCTATCAGGGTCCATCTATTGTATTTCTGATCAGGACAATCAGGAGTGGGAGTTAGGCACCTTCAGGTTTTTCTGGTCTCAGAGTAGATGAGTTCATAGTTCATGTAGACTATTAGTCTTATGAACTAATTTCTTCTCTGAGTCTTTGATTTCCTTCTTTCCCTTTTTACGCTGGATACATGTTGTTGTTCTTGTTGTTGTTATGTGATACATAGAGACCAATAATGGATGGTCACTTGCAAGATTTTAAGACCCAAGATAATACTCACCAACCTAAAATATAGAATATAAAGTTTATGTACTATATTATGCCAACTGAGTTGTCCCATGAGACCATGGTTCTAAGCTTTCAGACCCCATAATATAGTCCAGAAAGGTGTTTGGTTAAGCCTAAGAAATATCCATGTTTATGCCCCCATATGCTTTATTGTATGTATAAATATATATATATATATATATGGATGCGTGCACTCACATGGAGAAGAAGGTTGGCCAGCCCATGGAGCAAGAAAGCTGAATTCTTTGGAGGCAGAAAGATTTCCAGTGGAGTGGGTTGCCTTTGGCATTAATTGGCAGAAGCAGAGAGACCAAGGAAATGGAAGTAGAGCTACCTCAGCCTGACAGAGTAGGACCATGGACTTTGTGGAAACACCACAGCCCCTTAGGTTTCAAAGAGCCAGGTTTTCACCACCTTGGTTCTGGAGTGTGGGGCTGCTCATTCATGTGAGCCAGTGGGATGGAGCCATAGCCACTACCCAAGAGTGAGGGGGCAGGGATGCCATGCTCAAGAGGGAGAAGAAAGGGGCTCACCAGGCCAAAGGGGTGAGGTCACCACTTAGGGGAACTAGGGGACTGGAACCACCCAGTGAGACAGACCTATACAGATACCACCCATTAAAGATCTGTACAGGTGCCAAGTTTACAAGGGGTGGAATTGCGTTGTTATGTTTTTGTGTCAACTTGGCTAGGCCTTGTTGAGTGGCTGGGCAGCTGGATGCAAGAAATGCCTCTAGCTCCAGTGGGCTGGGAGCAAGAGGCACAGCTGGACCCCAAGGTTGAGGGGCTTTCACACAGTCCCTAGAGCCCGGCACTTTGAACTTGGACTTAAAAACTCCAAACTGTGAGAGAATAAATTCCAGTTTGTTAAGGCCATTCCATTTGTGGTATATTCTTGTCAGAACAGTACTAGGTAATCAGAACAGAATTTGGTACTGAGAGAGTGGGGTGCTGCTCTGACAGATACTTAAAATGTGGAAACAGGAGTGGAGTGCGTCCTTGACCCAAGACACTGGTAGAAAGACCCTGGCATACAGCATGACAGAGAGCAGGAGCAGAACAAGAGAATGGCATGAGAGATGGCAAGAGCAGAGCCCAGAGACTGCCATGAAAGATGGCAGTAGTAGAGCCGAGAGAACTGGCATGAGACAACGACAGTCTCACCAGCCCATGGAGGAGAAAGTTTGATGCCTTTGGTTAGGTGGCTTACTGGTGGAGTGGGTTGCCTTTTGGGATTAATTGGTAGAAAAGACGGGAATGAAATGTAGTAGCAGGTTGGCCGGCCCATGGAGCAAGAAATCTGAATGGTTTGGGAGCAAGAAGATTTTCAGCGGAGTGGGTTGCCTTTGGCATTAATTGGCAGAAGCAGAGGGACCAAGGATATGGAAGCAGAGCTGCCTCAGACTGAAAGGATAGGACCATGGCCTTTGGGGGTGGGAACACCACAGCTTCCTAGGTTTCAAAGAGTGAGGCCTTCACCAACTTGGTTCTGGAATGTGGGGCTGCTTGTTCATGTGACTCAGTGGCATGGAGCCATAGCTGCTGCTCAAGAGTGAGGGGGTGGGGCTGCCATGTGCAAGAGGGAGGGGAATGGGGCCTGCGAGGCCAAGGGGGTGAGGTCACCACTTAGGGAAACTAGGGCACTGGAGCCACCCAGTGCGAGAGATCTGTATAGATACCACCCATTGAAGATCTGTACAGGTACCAAGTTGGCAGGGGGTGAAATTGTGGTGGTTTTGTTTTTGTGTCAACTTGGCTAGGCCTGGTTGAGTGGCTGGGCAGCTGGATGTTGTATTCCCCATGAAGAGACTGGTAATCAATTCCATGGTGGAATCTACTATAAGCAGCTGAGTAGCTACTTTTGGGAATGTGGTCAGCTTCTCGTATATAAGCAGCAGCTTTGATAATGGTTTCTAGCTTATGGCATGCTTGGACCCTGCATGTAACTGTGTCACTGTTCAGCAGCCTGCCATGCTCTGCCATGCTGGGACTTACAATGGACTTAAATTACTGGCCTGCCATGTGGTTTGGTAACATCGGGACTGTGCCTTTTTACTTGTCAACCCTGGGTTTGTGAGCCTCAGCTGCCAGCAGCTGTCTGAGTGAAGAAATGCCTCTAGCTCCAGTGGGCCAGGAACAGGAGTCAGAGCTGGACCCCAAGGTTGAGGGGCTTTCACCCAGCCCCTAGTACCTGGCACTTTGAACTTGGACTTAACACCTCTAAACTGTGAAAGAATAAAGTCCTGTTTGTTAAGGCCACCCAATTTGTGGTATATTCTTGTCAGAGAGGTACTAGACAGCCAGAACAACATGCATTTACATACATTAAAAAAAAAAAAAAAAAACACAAAACTCACTGCTTTTGAGTTGGATCTGACTCACAGCGACCCCTCCTTGGATTTCCCAAGCATTATTACTATTGAAGTAAATTGCCCAATCTTCCTTCTGAGGAGTGGCTGGTGGGTTTGAACCACTGGCTTTCTTGTTAGCAGTCAAATGCTTTAGACACTATGCTACCAGAACTCCCATATACATACCTGTAAACTTGTATTTTGTGCATACATATACTTGTAACCACATGCTTATTTTCTACTTGTTGTACAGTTGTTTCTCAAAGTATTTACTAACAATTTCCTTTTTTCTTGCAGACATAATTCACTTTAGTCAAGCTGTGCACACTTCATCTATGTTTGGTGTGATATTTCTCACCACTATAAATAACAAGTGCCTGCTGACTAGGGTGAAATCCCTTTCACACCCACCTATCCCTAGTAACCACTAAAGATCACTTATTTCAATATATATACTTTTCCTTGTTTTTTCTTTATAATAGTGAGATCATACAGTATTTATCCTTTTCCAGTTGACTTATTTCACTCAGCATAATGTACCCCAGATTCTTCCAGTATATTTTGAGAACTTACCATTTTTATAGCTACAGAGTATCCCATTGTATATATATACTACTTTTTGTTTATCTATCCATCCCCTGACAGGCTTTAGGTTGTTTCCATCTTATTGCAACTGTGAATACTGCTTCAATGAATGTACATGTGCATATATATGATTGTATCTTTAGTAGATATACGTCTAGGAAAATGATTACTTGATAATAATGTAGTTATATTTCTAGTTTCTTATTCATATTCCCTCCAGAACTAAGACCTTTCTTAAAATAACTGGGTAAAACATAGTTTTGGACACTAAAGCCATATAGTAGATATAGAATTAATATTTGTAGTTGTTTCAATAGCCAACTACAGTATCTTTAGAAATTGTGAGAAGCCATTTAAGTTTATGAGGAAGATGAAGCTCATGGTGGGGAAAAAAAAAGTGCAATGAGTTATTCAGACCCCACTGAGTTTATTAATAAATAATTAAATAAATAAGATGGGAGTAGTAATACTGAAGCAAACGACAACAACAAAACACCTTGGAACATTGTTCTTCAAATAAAGCCTGCTGGAATAAAGGAGGAATCCCTTGACTATGCAAAGTCACTCAGCTGTCTGAATCCCAAAGGACAGATAACAGTATAAAGAAAGGGGATAACCACAACATTTAGTTATGTGCATCTGGAACCTCTCAAGGAGACAGTCATTGGAACACAGCAGTGGAATACTGTGTGAAATAAAATCAGGAAAGGTGTATGTAAGAATTACATCTTTTCACCATACTTAGTCAATATGCATGTTGAGCAAATAATCTGAGAAGCTGGGTTAAATGAATAAGATTGCAGTATCAGAACTGCAGGAAGACTCATTGAAAACATGTAATAAGAAGATGACACAAACTTGCTTGCTGAGAGTGAAGAAGACATGAAGCTTTTGCTGATGACGATTCAGACTACAGCTTTCAGTATGAATTACACCTCAACAATAAGAAAAAATCCTCAGACTTGGACCAATTAACAACATCACAATAATGGAGAAAAGATTGAACCTGTCAGAGATTTCATTTTACTTTGTCAAAATCAAAGTGCATAGAGGCAGCAGTCAATAAATCAAATGACATATCGCATTGGGCCAATCTGGTGCAAAAGACCTCTAAAGAGTTAACAACAAAGATGCTACTTTGAAGATGTCCCTGACCTGAGCTATGGTATTTTTGGTCACTTCAAGTCATGTGAAAGCTGTAAGACTGAAGAAGAATTGATGTTTTTGTATTATGGTGTTGGTGAAGAATATTAAATATACTATAGGAGCTCTAGTAGCATAATGCCTAAGGCACTTGACTGCTAACCCACCAACCACTCCTTGGAAGGAAGGTTGGGCAATCTACTTCCATATTGATACAGCCTGGGAAACCCAAGGAAGGGTCGCTGTGAGTCAGCATCTGACTCCACAGCATATAACAACAACAACACGGACTTCCAAAAGAATGACCAAATCTGCCATGGACGAAGTACAGCCAGAATGCTCCTTAGAAGCATAGACAGCAAGGTTTCATGTCAGGCACTTTGAACATGTTATCAGGAGAAACCAAACTGGAAAAAAAAAAAAAAAAAAACTATACTCACTACATTGAGTGGATTCCAACTCATTGGGTTTCTGAGGTTGTAAATCTTTACAGAAGTAGATTGCCCCATCTTCCTTCTATGGAGCAGCTGGTGAGTTTCAACTACTTACCTTCTGGTTAGCAGCGAGCTGCCTTATCCACTACACCACCAGAGAAAGGACATCATGCTTGGTAAAATAGAGGGTCAGTAAAATAAGAGGAAGACACTCAATGAGATGAACCAACACAGTGATTAAAACAAAGGGCTCAAGCATGGAAAAAATTATGAGGATGGTGCTGGACTGGCCAGTGTTTCAGTCTGTTTTACATAGAATCACTATGAGTTGGACCTAACTCAGCCACATCTAGCAACAACAACTAAGTAACTTTATATTTGCAAGGACACTATATTCAAGCACATTCCTCATACTTCTCTTAATATGTTGAGTATCTTCTGTTGTAATTGTTGTTAAATGCAATCAGCTTGACTCTGAATCATAGGGGCCCCATATACAATAGAGCCCCCACCCAGCAGAAAGTGGGAAGCAAGGGCAGATGGCTGGATACAGATAAGGAGGGAAAGAGCCCACACTCAGGCAGGAAGCAGAAAGCCAGGATGGACTGCTGTATACAGGTAAAGGGGGAAAGCACCTCCACCAGGCAGGAAGTGGGAAGCCAGTGTGGATGCCCAGGAAGTGGGCGTAGTGGTTTTGGAACAGGGAGATGAACTTTTCCCTTGGATTGTTGAACTGTGGTGGCTTTTGTGTTGCTGTGAAGCTAGAGGCTGTGTCACTGGTGTTTCAAACACCAGCATGGTTGCCCACAGTGGAAAGGTTTCAGAGGATCTGGCAGACTGAGACAGACTTGGAAGGAGAAGGCTATCCACTTCTCATAGAACTGGCCAGGAAAAACCTTATCAATAACAGTGAGACACTTTCTGATATATTACTGGACAATTTTACAAATAACTCTGAAACATTGTCCCATACAGAACCAGAAGATGAGCCCTTCAGGTAGGAAGTCACTCAAGATACCACTGGGAAAGAGCTGCCTCATCAGAGTAGAACCAACCTTAATGACATGGATAAAGTAGAGCTTTTGGGAACTCCATTTGCTGATGTGACATGACTCAAAATGAGAAGAAACAGCCACAAACATCCATTAATAATCAGAACATGGAATGTATGAATCTAGGAAAATTGGAAGTTGTCAAGAACAAACTGGAATGCATAAAGATTGATGTCCTAGGCACTAGTGAGCTGAAATGGGCTCTTTTTGGCTATTTTGAATAAGACAACCATATGATCTACTCTCTGGGAATGACAAGTTGAAGACAAATGACATGGCATTCATCATCACAAAGAATATTTCAAGATCCCTCCTGAAGTACAACACTGTCAGTGGTAGGATAATATACATATGGCCTACTAGGAAGGCCAGTTACTACTACTATTATTCAAATTTATGTACCAAACACCAAAGCCAAAGATGATGAATTTGAAGACTTTTGCCTACTTCTGCAGTCTGAAATTTACTGAGCATTCAATCAAGATGTGCTGATTATCACTGATGATTGGCATGCAAAAGTTGGAAACAAAGATCACAGATAATTGGAAAATATGGCCTTGGTGATAGAAATAATACTGGAGATAGCATGATAGAATTTTTCAAGACCAATAAGTTATTCATTGCAAATACTTTTTTTCATCAGCACAAACAGTGGCTATACAAATGGACTTCAACAAATGGAATACATAGGAATCAAACTGATTACGTCTGTGGCAAGAGGTAATAGAAAGCTCAATTATTTTAGCCAAAACATGGCCAGGAGCTAAATGTGGAACAGACCAGCAACTGCTTGTATGCATGTTCAAGTTGAAGTTGAAGACAATTAAAACAAGTCCATAAGAGCCAAAACATGACCTTGAATACATCCCTCATGAATTTAGAGACCATCTAAAGAATAGATTTGATTCATAGAACACCAATGACCAAAAACCAGAGGAATTGTGGGATGACATCAAGAATATCATCCATGAAAAAAAAGCAAAAGTTAATTAAAAAGACAAGAAAGGAAGAAAAGACCAAAATAGATGTCAAGAGAGACTCTGAAACTTGCCCTTGAGCAAAGAGTAGCTAAAGCAAATGGAAAAAATGACATGATAAAAGAGCTGAACAGAAGATGTCAATGAGCAGCTGAAGAAGACAAAGTCAATTATTATAATGAAATGTGCAAAGACCTGTAGTTAGAGAACTAAAAGGGAAGAACAAGCTTGGCATTTCTCTAACTGAAAGAACTGGAAAAAAAAAAAAAAAATTAAGCCTCAAGTTGCAATTTTGAAAGATTCTATGAGCAAAATATTGAATGATGCAGGAAACATCAAAAGAAGATGGAAAGCACAAAAATGAACTCCAGATGGATCAAAGACTTAAATGTGAAACCTAGGGGCAAATTTAAGGGCCCTAATATATGGCATAAATAGACTATCAAGCATAACTCAAAATGTACAAACAGCAGAAGAGAAACCAGATGATTTGGACCTTCTAAAAATTAAACTTTTACGTGCTTCCAAAGACTTCTCCAAAAGAGTAAAAAAAGAACATACAAATTGGGAAAAAAAAAAAATATTTGGTAATAACATATCTGACAAGGGACTTATCTCTAGAATTTATAGAAAACTCCAACACCTCAATAACTAAAAGACTAACAATCCAATTAAAAAAATGGGCAGAAGATATGAATAGACATTTCACCAAGGATGATATTCAAGCGGCCAACAAACATATGAAGAAATTCTCATGATCATTAGCTATTAGAGAGATGCAAATCAAAACAACAATGAGGTACCATCTTGCTCCAGCACTAGTAGCAAAGTTCAACAAGACAGAAAACAAAAGCTGGTGAGGTTGTGGAGAGATTGGGACTCTCATACACTGCTGGTGGGACTCTAAAATGGTACAAACATTGTGGAAAGCAGTATGGTGATTCCTTCAAAATTTGGAATTAGAAATACCATTTGACCCAGCCATTCCATTACTAGGTATATACCCTAGAGAAGTGAGAGCCATGACAAGAACTGATATATGAACACCCATGTTCACCACAACACTATTTACAATAGCCAAAAGATGGAAACAACCTAGATGTCCATCAACTGAAGAATAGATAACCAAGCTATGGTACATACACACAATGGAATACTATGCAATGCTAAAGAATAATGTAGAATCTGCAAAACACTGCATAACATTGATGAACTTGGAGCACATTTTGCTGAGTGAAATAAGTCAATCACAAAAGGGCAAATATTGTATTAGTCCATTATTGTAAATGTTAAGGAAAGGTTTATCTATAGAAGGAAATTTTCTTTGTTGGTTACCAGGGGTAGGAGAGAAGGGGAGGGAAAGCTGTTAGATAGATAGAGATAAGTATTGATTTGGGTGGAGAGAAGGGCAATGTATCAAATGTGAGTGACCAATATGGTGACTTTGAGGAAGAGAAAGACATAGAGAGGTACAGTCAACAAAGATGAACCCTTTTGCACATACAGTACTGTGTTGTCAGTGAAGGTAAACATGGGTATATGGGTGGATAGATGGGTAGAAAGGCTGAACTATTAGGTATCTCTATGAAATGGGGAGTGTATCCAAGAACATGTATAAGGTTGGCAGACAATGATCCTATAAGTTTATGTGAATGATCAGAATTCCCAGGTGTATAGTAGAGCTGACCAGGGCAAGGTTGTTGTCACGGCTTGGTCACAGGCAG
>NW_006921749.1:6833751-6839562 GCF_000298275.1 Orycteropus afer afer | reverse complement strand
TGGTAAACTGTGCTCAATGACATGAGACAAAGTATATGTGAACTGCTGTATGGAAAGTGAATTTGTTCTGTAAATCTTCACCCAAATCACAATTAAAAAAAAAAAAAAAATAGTATCCAAAAAAAAAGAAAAAGAGGATGGAAGGAATACAGAGAGTCATTGTACCAAAAAAATTGGTCGATATTCATTCATTTCAGGAGGTGGCATATGATCAATAACAAATGGTATTGAAGGAAGAAGTCAGAACTGCACTGAAGGATGGCAAAAAACAAGGCTCTTAGTATTGAGGGAATACCCATTGAGATGTTTCGACAAATGAATGCTGCGCTGGAGGCACTCAGCTGTGCCAAGAGATTTGGAAGACAGCTACCTGGCCAACTGACTGGAAGAGATCCATATTTGTGTCCACTCCCAAGAAAGGTGATCCCACAGAATGTGCAAATCATCAAACGATATCATGAATATTACATGCAAATAAAATCTTGCTGAAGATAATTCAAAAAGAGTTGCAGCTGTATATTGACAGAAAACTTTAAGAAATGCAAGCTGGATTCAGAAAAGGATGTGGAAAGAGGGATATCATTGCTGAAGTCAGGTGGATCTTGGCTGAAAGCAAAGAATATCAGAAAGATGTTTGCTTATACTTTATTGACTATGCAAAAACATTCAATTGTGTGGATATAACAAAGTATGGATAACATTAAGAAGAATTGGAATCCCAGAACACTTAATTGTACTCATGAGGAACCTATACATAGACCAGGAGGCTGTTTTAACAGAAAAAGAGGACACTGCATGGTTTAAAATCAAGAAGGGAGTGCTTCAGAGTTGTATCACTTCACCATGCTTATTTAATATGTATGCTGAGCAAATAATCTGACATGCTGTACTATATGAAGAAGAATGTGACATCAGGATTGGAGAAAGGCACATTAACAACCTGTGATACACAGATGACACAATTTTGCTTACAGAAAGTGAGGATGACTTGAAGCACTTACTGATGAAGAATGAAGACTACATTCTGCAGTATGGATTACACCTCAATATAAAGAAAACAAAAATCCTCACAACTGGACCAATGAGCAGCATCATGATAACCGGAGAAAAGTTTGAAGTTGTGAAAGACTTCCTTTTACTGGGTTCTACAATCAACACCACTGGAAACAGTAATTAAGATATCAGACAACATATAGCACTGGGCAAATCGGCTGTACAAGTCCTCTTTCAAGTGATGAGGTGCAAAAATACCTCCTTGAAGACTAAGGTGCACCTGATACAAGCCATGATATTTTCAATTACCTCATATGAATGTGAGAGCTGGACAATGAATAAGGAAGACCAAGGAAGAAACGATGCTTTTGAGTTGTAGAGTTGTTGAAGAATACTGAAAGTACCATGGACTGCTAAAAGAACTAACAAATCTGTCCCAGAAGAAGTGTAGCTGGAATGCTCCTTGGAAGCGAGAATGGCCAGACTTTGTCTCATCTACTTTGGTTATGTTGTAAGAAGGGATCATTCTCTGGAGAAGGATATCATGCTTGGTAAAGTAGATGGTCAACAAAAAAGGAGAAGTCCTTCAACAAGATAGATTGACACAGTGACTGCAATGATGGGCTTGGGTATACCAAAGACCATGGGGCTGGCACAGGACCAGACAATGTTTCGTTTTGCTGTATATAGTATTGCTATGAGTCAGAGAGACTCCAGAGTACTTAACAGTAACATGTATAGTAGAACAAAACACTGCCCAGTCCAGTGCCATCCTCACAATAATTTCTGTTTGAACCCAATGCTGCACCCACTCTATCATTCCATATCTTTTGAGGGCCTTCCTCTTTTTTTACTGACTCTATATTTTACCAACCATGATTTCCCTCTCGAGAAACTGCTCCCTCCTGATAACATGCACAAAATATGTGAGACAAAATCTCACCATCCTTGCTTCTAAGGAACATTCTAAGGGTGCACTTCTTCCAGGACAGATTTGTTAGTTATCCTGGAAGTCCATGAGTTAATATTCTTCATTAACACCATAATTCAAAAACATGAATTCTTCTTCAACCTTGCTTATTCGTTGTCAAACTTTTTCATGAATATAAGGCATTTGAAAATTATAAGGCAACTGAAAATACTGTGACTTAACTCAGGTGTGCCTTTGTCCTGAAGGTGACTGTTTGCTTTTTAACACTTTAAAGAGGTCTTTGTAGCTGATTTACTCAGGGCAAAACTGACTTCTTGGCTGCTGCTTCCATTGACATTGTGGATGTAAGTAAAAGGAAATCCTTGACAACTTCAATCTTTTGTCCATTCACCATGATGTTGCTTTTTGGTCTAGTTGTGAGAAATTTTGTTTTCTTTATGTTGAGCCACAACCACACTGAAAACAGTAGTCTTTGATCTTCATCGTTAAGTTCTGCAAGTCTTCTTCACTTTCAGCAAGCAAGACTGTGTCATCTGCATATTGTAAATTGTTAATGAGTCTTCCTACAATCCTGGTGCTATGTTCTTCATATAGTCCAGCTTCTGGGATTATTGGCTCAATATGTAGATTAACTAAGTATAATGAAAACATCCTGATTTTAAGCAATGCAGTATCCCCTTGTTATGTTGGAACAGTTGCTTCTCCATCTGTGTACAGGGAGTACTTAAGGGAGTATTTCCATCCTTGCATCCATTTGGTGAATTATCTCAACTGATGTTGTTGTTGTTGTTGTTGTGTGCCATTGAGTCAGACCCGACTCATAGCGACCTCTCCTTGGGTTTCCGAGACAGTATCACTACGGAAGTAGATTGCCCTATCTTCCTTCTGAGGAGTGGCTGGTGGGTTCCAACCGCCAACCTTCTGGTTAGCAGTCAAGTGCCTTAGGCACTATGCTACCAGAGCTCCCATCTCAATTGATACTTTGTCATTTTCTAAAGGCTTCTTTTTGCCAGTGCCTTCAGTGCAGCTCGAACGTCTTTGCTCACTACCATAGGTTCTTGATTACCTCCTGAAAACTGTTGAATGTCAAGCAATTGTTTCTGCATGAGAAAAATTAAGTATTCTTAAAATCCTATTATTCCCAATGTTATGCATAATTTGTTGTGATTCATACAGTTAAGTATCTTTTAATAATCAATAAAACACAAGTAAACATCTTTCTGGTATTTTCTGCTCTCAGGCAAGATACATCTGACATCAGCAATGATATCCCTTGTTTGTTGTCCTCTCTTGATTCTGACTTGAATTTCTGGCAGTTCCTTGTCAATATACTGCTTTGACTTTTTAATTTGTAATTTTACTTACAAATGACTTTGTTCTATAATTTTCACACTTTGTTGAATCACCTTTCCTTGAAATTGACAAAAATATGGATCTCTTTCATTACATTAGCCAAGTAGCTGTCTTCCAAATTTTTTGGCATACATGAGGGAGTGTTTCCATCTTTGCACTCATTTGGTGAATTATCTCAATTGATATTTTGTCATTTTCTAAAGCTTCTTTTTGCCAGTGCCTTCAGTGCAGCTTGAATATCTTTGTTCAGTACCATACGTTCTTTACCTCCTGAAAATGGTTCAATGTCAACCAATTGTTTTTGGTATAGTGACTCTGAGTATACTTTCCATCTTCTTTTGATGTTTCTTGTGTTGTTCAATATTTTGCCCATAGAATCCTTCAATATTGCAACTCCAGGACTTAATTTCTTTTTTCTTTTTTTGTTTTCAGTTCTTTCAGCTTGAGATATGCAAAATGTGTTCTTCCCTTTGGTTTCAAACTTTAGGTCCTTGCACATCTTCTTATAATACTTTATAATACTTACATAATGCTTTTTATAATACTTTACGTTGTCTTTTCAAGTCACCCTTGAAATCTTCTGATCAGCTCTTTTACTTCAATATTTCTTCCATTTGCTTTAGCTATTCTGTGTTGAAAAGCAAATTATAGTGTCTCTTCTGACATGCATTTTAGTCTTTATTTTCTCTCCTGTCTTTTAATGACTGTTTGCTTTCTTCATATATGATGTCCTTGATGTCATCCTACAACTCATCTGGTCTTCAGTCATTAGTGTTCAAAGTGTCAAATCTATCCTTGAGATGGTCTCTAAATTGAGTGGGATGGTACTCAAAGTTATACTTTGGCTATCATGGACTTGTTTTTCTTTTCTTCAGCTTCATTTTGCACTTGTATATGAGTAACTGATGATGTTTTTTGCAGGTAGCCCCTGCTCCTATTCTGACTGATGAGTTTGAGTTTACCATCTCTTTCCACACATGTAGCCAATTTGATTCCTGTGTATTCTACCTGGCAAGGTCCACATGTAGATTTGCCATTTATGTTGTTGGAAAAAGAAATTTATAGTGAATATAGCATGATTTCTATCACCAAGGCCATATTTTCCAACTATTGATCCTTCTTCTTTTTTTCCCTTTTTTTTAAATCCAGTAAGTATTAATAGAAAGTATTTTCTACTCTCTATTAATTCATATATAGTATCTTATATCTTTGTCAAAATAATTCTATTTTTGTAGAATTAATATGGACTCTAGTGATACCTCTATTTTTACTTAAAACATCCCAGATGTCAGAAAGTAATTGATTTAAAAATATTAAATTCAATTTGAAGTAAAATTTTTTCAGGGACAGTTCCTTAAAAGGAAGAAATAAGTAGAAGTCTGAAAATAGAATCAATTGGCTTTGGCTTTTCCCAACGGTTGACAGAGTGAAAATGTTGAGCAATCTCTCATCCATGTAGACAATAACAATCCCATTCAATTGTATAAAAATCATACTGAGTATTTTAGATAATTTTAGTTTTTTGAACTATCAAGGAGAGAAAAAACTGGTGATCTGCTCTTATAAAGATTACAACCAAGATATTTCATAAGGTAGTTCTACTGGGTGCTATACGGTTGCTACAAGTCAGAATTGACTTAGAGGTACAAAATAACTATGCTACTGATTTTAAAAACTTCCTCTCCATTTTAAGTTTTATATCTATAAAAAGCCAGGAACCCAGACAGAAGAGCAGTCAGATCCAGGGTTACAGGTGAGGAGAGAAAACTCTGAAGTAGCAAGCAGGAAGAGCAGGAGAAAGGGGATTAAAAGCCAGGAAGCCAGAGAGAAGAGTAGTCAGCAGAAGGGATTAGGTGAGGAGAAGCAACTCAGGTCCACCCAGAGTAGCAGGCCGGAAGAGCAGGAGAAAGGGGATAAAAAGCCAGGAACACGGACAGAAGAGCAGTCAGCCCCAGGGTTACAGGTGAGGAGAAACAACTCAGGGAAGGCCAAGGTAAAAAGCGGGGAGAGCAGGAGAAAGGGGATTAAAAGCCAGGAAGCCAGAGAGAAGAGCAGTCAGCCGAAGGGATTAGATGAGGAGAGGAAACTCAGGCTCGCCCAGAGTAGCAGGCCGGAAGAGCAGGAGAAAGGGGATAAAACCCAGGAACCTGGACAGAAGAGCAGTCAGTCCCAGGGTTACAGGTGAGGAGAGGAAACTCAGGCCCACCCAGAGTAGCAGGCCAGAAGAGCAGAAGAAAGGGGATTAAAAGCCAGAGAGAAGAGCAGTCAGCCGAAGGGATTAGGTGAGGAGAGGCAACTCAGGCCTGCCCAGAGTAGCAGGCCGGAAGAGCAGGAGAAAAGGGATAAAAAGCCAGGAACCCAGACAGAGGAGCAGTCAGCCCCGGGGACAACTCAGGGACACACAAAACAGCAGGCCAGAAGAGCAGGAGAAAGGGGATTAAAAGCCAGGAAGCCAGACAGAGGTACAGTCAGCCACAGGGACCCAGGTGGGGGTGACAGAAGAGGTCTCCAACAGCAAGACAAACTTGTCTGTC
>NW_006921749.1:6828423-6830068 GCF_000298275.1 Orycteropus afer afer | reverse complement strand
TCTCACCTATTTTGGTCATGTTGTAAGAAGGGACCATTCCCTGGAGAAGGATGTCATGCTTGGTAGGGTGGAGAGTCAAAAGAGGGGGAGGCCTTCAACAAGATGGATTGACACGGTGACTGCAATGATGGACTCAAGTATAGCAGGAATTGTGGAGCTGGCGCGGGATCGGGTAGTGTTTTGTTCTGCTGTGCATGGGGTCACTATGAGTTGGAAACGACTCGATGGCACTTAACAACAACAACAACAACAATCTATAAACACCCACTCTGCCATAGAGCCAATTATGAGTCATAGAGATCCCCATTGGGTTTCCACTGATCTCCCATTGAGCAGCTGCTGGGTTTGAAACTCTGACCACCTGGTTACCAGCCCAATGCCTTACCCATCCTTGCCACCATATTGGGCTGCTAACCAGCAGGTTGGAGGTTCAAACCCTGCAGTTGCTCTGAGGAAGAAGATGACCACAATCTACTTTGGTAAAGTTTTACAGTCTTGAAAACCCAGCAGGGGTCTCTATGAGTCGGAAAGGACTTGATGGATATAGATGCTTTTGTACCTATAAAAAGAGTTAATAAAAATGTTACCAAAATTCATTTGGTTCCATTAACTGTAGGAGCTTTATGCAAGTCTTTCTTCATCTACAATACATTGAGATTGGAGTAAGTGGTTTCTAAGTTCCCCTCCAGTTTTAGCATTCCAGAATCTGTATCAGTCTCTTATTTTTTCCAATAGTTAATTTAAATTTATGATTTAAAGAACAACTATGTTTGCAGCATCATTTCCTTCACAGGTTTTTGTAACAAAAGACTACTTATTCAGTAAATAATCAAAATGAGTCATAGCACGGGTAGTGTTTGTGTGGAGGCTTTTTTTTTTTTTATTTATATGTCTAAAATCTCTGTGTCCTACCACCACTAGTGATACAGTAATTAACTTGGCTACCAGTAGTCATGAGTCGATAACTTTGTATTCTAAAAGTATGTGTGCAAGAATAATGACTCTTTTGGTGGTGGCAGAAAAGAAAATAATTTGGGCTTTCCTTTTTCATCTCTAGGTATTAGTTTTATAAAATTAATTCTCACCCTGATTCTAACAAGGGTTACAATTTTTAAAATAGAGTTTTGTTTTTATGTTTTTTTTTTTTTTTTTTACTTCTCCCTCAGTCTTCCTACTTTCCCTCTGGGTCTTCTCTTTCTTTTCTCAGCAAACTTACATCTATTTACCCCACTGAGCTCTCTGACTTCACTCTCTTCAATGTAAAATACCTTAACTAACTGCTTCATACTTTTGTTCATGCACTTCCCTGGCTTGGAGGTACTTTTTTCTCTATATATTGCTTAAAAATTTCTGCCTAAATTCAGTCCACTTCAAGTCTACTTTGGTTATCGAACTTTCCTTGAGATCCTATAAGAGATAGTATAGTGAATTTGAATAAGAAATCTGTTTAGAAAAAGAAGACACTTGATCTCACTCTTCCAAATTTTAGCACTAGTACTTGAGCAAATCACTTAAGGTCTCTGAAATTATTTTCTCCATCCCTGAGGAGGGTGGCCATTGCTCAAACTGACATTTTCCTTCACTGAAACCCTAACCATTAAGAAATATTTTTAATGTTCAGCATTTAATTGTATCTATCTATCTA
>NW_006921749.1:6823449-6828323 GCF_000298275.1 Orycteropus afer afer | reverse complement strand
AAATGTAAGTTACACTCTTTACTTATGGAAATAATAAATTCAAAAAGCAATACATCACCTCATTCCCTCTCTGCCCCATTGTCTATTATCAAACAGCTGACTAACAAAGCTGACTAACATGATATATATATATCATGGGTAAGATATTTGGCTGTTAACCAGAAGGTCAGTGGTTCAAACATAACAGCTGCTGCTGCATGGGAAGAAGATGAGCTAATCCACAGCTGCTCCATGGGAGGAAGATGAGGCAATCTACAGAATTACAGTCTTGTAAACCCAATGAGGGTCACTATGAGTCAGAACCTACTCGATAGCAGTGGAGATCTATATAGATCTATATAGATATATATATTTAATGATTTTTATTAAACATATGGCAAAAGAATGTGAATATAGTTATAAAGAGTGCAAAAATAACTCCTATAATTATCTCAATGAACTAAATAATATATGTTGAATGAATGAGTAGATGCATGTTGAAATGTATGTATATTTTTTCTAATTTGTATTTTTTAATAAGGAGCTCTGGTGGTACAGTGTCAATCTCTCTAATACAAATAAATATGCTTATAATTTTCTTCTGCTTCACTAATAAACAAAAACTATACTGATGCATAGCTTTCTTTCTGCATCTACCAACGCTACTGTTGACAAATCAAGCAGTACAGAAAGGCTAGCTGAAATTGCACTAATCTCTTCCACTTTTGGCATCATCTTCTGTCTGTTCAGTTCCTTAGCAACCAGCAGGAACTTTATACACCTGGTCTGAGCTGTTGGCCAGCTCCTTTGTTAGTCAGCTGATTGATAATAGACAATGGAGCAGAGAGGGAATGAAGTGATGTATTGCTTTTTGAATTTATTATTTCCATAAGTAAAGAGTGTAACTTACATTTAATATTTTCTAAAAACCAGAAAAGAGTGAGTTCATCATTAAGTAAAATAAACATAAAATATGATATTTTATGCATTTTTTTTTTTACCAATGTAGAAAATCTTTCTTGGAAAAAAAAAAAATGGTAATCCAATACATTAGACACGGTATTTCTTGTACCTAATGTTTGAATCACATGACTAGAGACTATTTTTTTTAATTTAATTGCTGATAATGTAATGACTCTGTCAGTAATTAAAAGGTTTTCTGAGAAACTTCCAGATATTTCAGAATGTAAAGGGAAGAAGAACAAATTAAAAGATATTATATGTTTTTATTTGTCTTAATTTCATAGATGAACATGCAAATGATAAATATTAGCTCTTCATTGTTGTTTGATTTAAGTGTCACCACAATCAATATATTATGGAGGTGCATGGCTTAAAGCAAGTAGGAAATACTTTCTTAGGGCATTTATGAAGGTGATTTAAAAAAATGCAATATATAGAGAAATAAAATGCCATGCTTCTGATACTAAACTATACTTTCACATTTCTGATATAAAATATCGATGAATTTGTGAAGATGTTATAATGGCAAAAACAGGTGCTAAAACAAAAAAATAAATAAAGTCTCTTGAAGAAGTAATTGAGAAATTTTAGGGTAAAATAATAAATATAAATAATATCAGATGTTAGTTCTAACTGGAGCAGATGAGATATAAAACTGCATGCCCTTTTTATTAAGGAAAATGTACTTCAAAAATAAAATTTCTCTTTGTGATTAAATTGAATAAAAATGTATTCTTTTCTTAACCTTATGAATATTAATACTGCACCAAGTGTTTTTGGTGCCTCTTCTTTGGTAATTAACTTCCAATCCCTAATTCTCGATAAGAGAGAGAGAGAGAGAGAAAGAAAAAGAAAGAAAGAAAGAAAGAAAGAAAGAAACTTCACTGCCCTCCAGTCGATTTGACTCATAGCAACCCCTTCTTGGGTTTCTGAGGCGGTATCACTACAAAAGTAGATTGTCCAATCTTCCTTCCGAGGAGTGGATGGTGGGTTTGAACCTCCAGCCTTCTGATTATCAGACAAATGCCTTAAGCTTTACGCCACCAGAGCTCCCAAAGAACATAAGACCTAACCAAAAAACTTAAATGCAAAAAGCATTCATTATCTCACTTAAACAAAAAGTTGAAATATACGATAGATTTATTGGTGTTTAATATTGTTGCTGTATTGTATCATCACAGACACAGGTATTTTTTTTTTCCTTCTAAATTGCCTATTTCTCAAGTTATTTCCATGAGGCTTGTCTCTTCATGATTCAAAATGGCTGTAGCACCTCCAAATACACAAAGATGACTAAAGATGGGGAAAATATGTCCTTTTTTTATTTTTCTTTAAAGTGGGAAATGCTTTCCTAGAAACCTTCAAGTAGACATTCCTCATTTTATTGCCATAAATTTCATGATATTTCTATTCTTAAACAAATCACTTGCAGGGAATAGCATTCCAGTCAGTAAAAGCAGCATAGTCAAAGATGAAGATGTGAAGTTGTAATGTATTCAAGGAGCTGTGAAGAGATGAATGTACAAGAAGACAGACGTGTGAGGCACTCTGTGAGAGAGAAGAAAAGTAAGCAAGTGCAAGATGACATTCAGCATTGCATTCCATGACAAGATGTTTATTTTTTATTTTTTATTCTATAGCCTATGTAGGAACTCTGGTAGCATAGTGACTAAGGCACTTGACTGCTAACCAGAAGGCTGGTGGTTCAAACCCACCAGCCACTCCTTGGAAGGAAGGTTAGGCAATCTACTTCTGTAGTGATACTGCCTTGGTAACTGAAGGAGGGGTTGCTATGAGTCATCTATGGGTCGCTATGGGCCAACTCTAGGGCACATAACAACAACAACATAGCCTATGTAAAAACCAAAACCAAACCAGAGTTGGATCCGACTCATAGGGACCCCTCCTTGGGTTTCCATGGCAGTATCACTACAGAAGTAGATTGCCCAATGTTCTTTCTGAGGAGTGGCTGGTGGGTTGAACCGTCAGCCTTATGGTGAACAGCCAAATACTTTAAGCACTATGTCACCAAACCAAAACCAAACCAGGAACTCTGCCTTAACTCCCTGGAGAAGGATATCATACTTGTTAAAGAAGAAGGTTAATGGAAAAGGGTAAGGCCCTCAAGGAGATGGATTGACACAGAGGTTGTAACAACGGTCTCAGGTGTAGCAAGGATTATGAGGCTAGTGCTAGACCTGACAGTTTTTTGTTCTGTTGTACATAGGTTCTCTATGATTTGGAGCTGACTGGACAGCACCTAACAATGACAACAACAACAACAAATGTTTATTGGTAAAGTAATATAACACATTCATCATTTTTTAGGAGTACACACTTGGAAGGACAGAAGATCAAAAGCTTACTGCAGGAGTCCAGATATGCTATTATACTGCTAATGTAGTGGCTAAGGCACTTGACTGCTAACCAGAAGGCTGGTGGTTCAAACCCACCAGCCACTCCTCGGAAGGAAGGTTGGGCAATCTACTTCCATAGTGATACTGCCTGAGGAACCCAAGGAGGGGTTGCTATGAGTCAGGTCTGACTCAACGGCACATAACAACAACACCAATGAAAAATACACTAAAGATCCTAGATGACTCTGGTACAGTAGTGCTTAAGGCACTTGACTGCTAACTAGAAGGCTGGCAGTTCAAACCCACCAGCCACTCCTCAGAAAGAAGGTTGGGTACTCTACTTCCCTAGTGATACCGCCTCAGAAACCCAAGGAGGAGTCTCTATGAGTCGGGTCCAACTCAAAGGCACTTAACAACAACAACAGATGACTAAGAGAGTTTCAAAGACCAGAAAGAAAAAAGGGATGGCAAAGAAGTTAAAAATCAGGTCACTAAAAGTTTTTGGTGGTGATGAAAAAAGAAGGCATAATGAAGACTCATAAAATTCTATTAAGATTATTGTTGCTTTCAGGTGCCATCAAGTTACTTCTGACACATAGCAATCCCTTGTGACAGAGTAGAACTGCCCCAAAGGGGTTTATTGGCTGAAATCTTTACAGGAGTAGATCATTAAATATTTCACCCTTGGAGACACTTAGGTGGATTCAAGCATCCAGGCTTCTGGTTAGCAGCTAAGAATTAAACCACTGAGCCACCAGAGTTCCTTCTAGTTAGAGTAAGAAACATTTTTCAACACAGAAAACATAAGGAAAAGAGATTACCTACTAGAAAATAAGTCATTCCTTTTCAGATATTTTGATTTTAAAATTCCACTAGGTGGAGATTAGAACTGGTGTTTTGATATGTGTTTGGATATTAAGAAACCAGTCTGGACTGGAGATAAAGATTTAAAGATTTGAAAGTGATTAGTATATTTTATTTTATCTAAAATAAAAAGGCAGTCCTTGCTTTGCATGGTTTCAATTACACATGAATTTCAGTTAACACCATTTAGTTGCATTACACTAATACCCAAAGAGCACATTTCAATTTCAGTTACCAAGAAATTATGGTAATGTAAAAAAAAAAGTATAACTTGGCTGCTAGGTCTTAAATCCACAAATTACTATGTATAAATCAGATAGATGCCCATTATAATCAGAGAAAAATCATATAACTTCTATCAAAATCTGTTGGTAATTGGCCACTTCACATCTGTTACCCAATTCATATACAGATTGGAGGGAGCATGGAGATGTGTAGTTGGGTTTTCTCCTTGTTTTCCAATTCTAAGTCCATAGAAAGAGGAAATTAGCCAAAACATAAAAACATAGCACAAAAATTAAAAGTAATAATGTTGGAAATTGAAATCTGAATCATACGTAAATTGAGTTAGAGAAGAAACAGTTGACTATGTTGTTGTTGTTAAGTGCTGTCGAGTCATTTCCGACTCATAGCGACCCCATGCACAGCAGAACGAAACACTGCCCGATCCCGCACCAGCCCCATAATCCCTGCTATACTTGAGCCCATCAT
>NW_006921749.1:6821129-6821644 GCF_000298275.1 Orycteropus afer afer | reverse complement strand
ATCCATATTTGTACCCATTCCAAAGAAAGGTGATCTCACAGAATGTGGAAACTATCGAACAATATCATTAATATCACATGCAAGTAAAATCTTACTAAAGATAATTCAAAAATGGCTGCAGCAGTATATTGACAGGGAGCTTCCAGAGGTTCAAGCCGGATTCAGAAGAGGATGTGGAACAAGGGACATCATAGCTGTTGTCAGATGGATCTTGGCTCAAGGCAAAGAATGCCAGAAAGATGTTTACTTATCTTTTATTGACTATGCAAAGGCATTTGATTTTGTGGATCATGACAACTATGGATAACATTGAGAAGAATGTGAATTCCTGAACACTTGATTGTACTCATGAGGAACCTGTACATTGACCAGGAGGCTGTCATTCAAACAGAACAAGGGGACACTACATGGTTTAAAATCAAGAAGGGAGTGAGTCAGGGTTGTATCCTTTCCCCATACTTATGCAATCTATATGCTGAGGAAATAATCCGAGAACCTGGACTATATGAAGAAAA
>NW_006921749.1:6816667-6819167 GCF_000298275.1 Orycteropus afer afer | reverse complement strand
TTCCTTTTAAGTATGTAATAACAGAAAAGATACTCTTCATAAAATCACACATTAATGTATTTTTTCTTTTTTAAATTTTATTGTGTTTTGGATGCAAATTTACAGAGCAATATTTATTTTACATTCAACAGTTCATGTACATTTGATTTCATGCCCTGATTACCATCACTGACCATTACAAACTGTCTTCCCCTCCCATCCCTGTGACTACCCCCTCCCTGTGCACTTCTTAAATATGCACTCCTGTCTTTGCCTTTGTGTGGATGCTGTCCCTCTGGTGCCCCCATGGCCAATTGCTCTAAGGAGTATATCTCCCTGGAGTAAGTGGGGACGTCACCTTGGGATAGGTGTTCTGCATGTAGGTCTTTCTATTGTTGGGCTGAGAGCCATTCCATGGGAGTGAGTTCATTTCTAGGCCTGAAGGGTAACCTGGGGCCATAGTCTTGGGGGTTCCACCAGACTCTATCTGACCATTAATACTAATACTGGTCATTTTTGTGTTTTTTAATTTTGTTCCACATTTTCTTCCCACTCTATCCAAGATCTCCACGTATGATCCTTTTCCAAGTGGTTGGCATTGGTAGCCGGGCACCATCTAGTCCTTCTGGTCTCAAGGTCCTTCATGAAGTGTCTGTTCATGTTCTTAGCCCGTTTTTGAATTGGCTTGTCTTTTTGGTACTGAGATGTTGAAATTTTCTATGATTTTTGGAGATAAGTTATTTGTCAGATATGCCATAGCCATTTTTTTCCCCAATCTGTAGGTTCTCTTTCTACCCTTTTGGAGAATTTTTTTTTATTTTTAATTCAAATTAAGAATTTAATATTCCAAGGGTCCCAATCATCTAGTTTCTCATCCACTGCCTGTGTATTTTGGGTTATGCTTGATAGTCTATTTATTCCATAAATTAGGGCAACTGGATTTGCCCCTATTTTATCAATGATTAACTTTATAGTTTTGAATTTTACATTTAAGTCTATGATCTAACTTGAGTTTGTTTCTATGCATGGGGTGAGGTATGGGTCTTGTTTCATTTCTCTGCAAGTGGACATCCAATTTTGCCAGTACCATCCATTAAAGAGGCTATCTTTCCCTGATTTAATGGGTTTTGGCCTTTTGCCAAAGATCAGATGTTCATAGATGGATGGGTGTATTTCTTGGGTTTTATATTCTGTTCCATTGGTCTATCTGCCTATCACTGTACCAATACCACACTGTTTTAACTACTATGCCTGTATAGAAGACTTTGAGATCTGGGAGTGAGAAGTCCTACTTTGTTTTTCTTCCTAAGCAGTGCTTTGCTTATCTGAGGTATCTTTCATTTCCGTATGAAATTAATAACTGGTTTTTCCATATCCTTAAAAAATGTTGATGGAATCTGGATGTGGATTGCACTGAATGTGTACATTGCTTTGGGTAGTGTTGACATTTTCACAATACTCAGTCTTCCTATCTATGAACAAGGCAAGTTCTTCCATTTACACAGATCCCTTGTATTTTCTTGTAGTAGTGTTTTGTAGTTTTCTTTGTAAAGATCTTTTGTGTCTCTGGTAAGATTAATTCTTAAATTATTTTCTCTTTTTGGTAGCTATTGGAAATGGTATTGTTTTTCTTATTTCCTTTACAGAGGTCTCTTTGTTGATGTAGAGGAATTCAAACGATTTTTGTATGTTGACCTTGTATCCTGTCACTTTGCTGAAACTTTCTATTAGTTCCAGTAATTTTTTGGCTGAGTCCCTTGGGTTTTCTATGTACAGGATCATGTCATCTACAAATAGAGATAGATTTACTTCCTCTTTGCCAATTTGGACGACTTTTATTTCTCTTTCTTGGCTTATTGCTCTGGCTAGCACATCCAATACAACATTAAATAGAAGTGATGATAGAGGACATCCTTGTCTGGTTCCCATTTACAAGGGGAATTCGTTGAGTCTCTGTTAACAATAATGTTGGCTATTGGCTTTGTATATATGCCCTTTATTATGTTGAAGATTTTCCCTTCCATCCCTATTTTGCTGAGAGTTCTGAACAGGACTTGGTGCTGGATTTTATCGAATGCCTTTTCTGTGTTGATTGATATAATCCTATGGTTCTTTTCTTTTGTTGTGTTATGTGGTGGATTACACTGATTGTTTTTCTGATGTTGAATCACTTGAATAGCTGGTATGACTACTACGTGGTCATGATGTATTATTTTTTCAATATTTTGCTGAATGCTGTTGGCTAGGATTTTGTTGAAGATCTTTGTGTCTATATTAAGAAGGATGTTGTTCTGTAGTTTTGCTTTTTAGATGTGCCTTTCCCTGGTTTTGGTATCAGTGTTATGCTTGCACATAAAATGAATTTGGGAGTATTTCATCTTTTTCTATGTTTTAGAATAGTTTGATTAGTACAGGTGTCAACTCTTTCTTGAATGTTTGGTAAAATTCTCCAGTGAAGCCATCCTGGCCAGGATTATTATTATTTTTTTTTTTCTTGATGGGAAGTTTTTTTTTTTTTTTT
>NW_006921749.1:6803092-6816567 GCF_000298275.1 Orycteropus afer afer | reverse complement strand
TTATGGATCTGCTCAAGTATTCTATCTCTGACTGGGATAGTTTAGGTAGGTCTCTTGTGTTTCAAGAAATTTGTCTACCTCTTCTAGATTCTCAAATCTGTTGGAGTACAGTTCTTCATAATATTCTGTCAATATCTTTTTTATTTCAGCTGGTTCTGTTGTGATGTTGCCCTTTTCATTCATTATTCATGTTATTTCAATTCTCTCTGTCTTTCCCTTTTTAAAATTTGCCAGTGGATTGTCAATTTTGTTATCCTTTTTGAAGAACAAACTTCTTGTTTTGTTGATTTCCTCTATTTTTTTTTTTTTTGTGTTCTGTTTCATTTATTTTCTGCTCTGATCTTTATTATTTCCTTACTTCTGGATACTGTAGGTTTGTTTTGTTGCTCTTTTTCTAAGTGTTGGAGTTGTTGAGTTACAGTGTTGATTTTATTTCTTTCCTCTTTTTAGATGTATGCATTTACTGCTATAGATTGTCCTCTGAGTACTGCTTTTGCTGTGTCCTGTATGTTTTGGTATGTTGTATCTTCATTCCTGTTTGTTTCTAGGCATATTTTTATTTTACACTTTATTTCTTCTGTTACCCAATAGTTTTTGAACAGTGTATTAGTCATTTTCCACATATTTGATATTTTTTTTTTTCCTTGATCTTTCTATTAATGATTTCTAATTTCATAGTATTGTGATCTGGGAAGATGCTTTGTAGTATTTCAATGTTTTTTAATTAAATTATGCTTGTTTTGTGTCCTATTATGTTACCTATTCTGAAGCATGATCCATGTGCACTGGAGAAGAATGTGTATTGTGCTTTTGTTGGGTGGAGTGCTCTGTATATGTCTATGAGGTCAAGTCGGTTGATTGTATTGTTGAGTTTTTCTGTATCTTTGTTTATTTTTTTTTTCCTAGTTGTTCTGTCCCTCCTTGAAAGTGGTGTATTAAAATATCCGATTACTATTGTTGAGTTGTCTGTTTTTCCATTCTAGTCAGTTAATATTTGTTTTACATATTTTGGAGCACTTTCATTGGATGCAGATGCTAGTTATGCTGATGTGTTCTTGGTCAATTGATCCTTTTAGCATCATATAATATCCTTCTTTGTCCCTTATGGTGTTTTTCACCTTGAAGTCTGTTTTATCAGAAATTAATATTTCCACTCCTGCTCTTTTATGGTTGTCATCAGTTTGGTATATTTTTCCACTCCTTAATTTTTAATTTGTTTTTATCTTTCTGTTTAAATGGGTCTCTTGTAGGCAGCATATCGATGGGTCTTCTTAACCAGTCTGCCACTCTCTTTGTCTGGACTGGTGCATTTATTCCATTCCCATTGGGTGTAATTAATGATAGGTATGAATTTATTGCTGTCATCCTATTGTGGTTTTTGTTTTGTTGTTGGTGATTTCTTGTTCCAAATACTTTTCTGTACTGAGCTCATTTTGTTATTGGGTGTTTTTTCCTCTTTTCTTCATTATTGTTGGTTTTGTGCTTACTAAGTCCATGTGTTTTTCTTCTTTCTGAAATTTCTTAGGGAGATTATTACTTTTCTTAGTGGTTACTGTGAAGGAAATTCTTATCTCCTTGAATTTGGAATGATCAAGTCTGTAAAGACATTGTCCTGTCTTCATCTCCATTTGGAAGTTTTGTAACTAAAGCTTTTATTCCCTCTATTTGCTTTGTTGCTAGTGTTGTCTGCAGATTGACTCCCTTTTTTCACTGTGTACGTTATTATGAGCTTATTTTGAGCATCTGTTTCTGGTTTGGTTTCTAACTGGTGATGTCAGGTGTCCTGATTTTAATTTGTTGTTCTCTGTTGTAAATTCTCTGATGGAAGGACTCCCTTTAGCATTTTTTGAGGGTATGTCCATTTTTCAAAAATTCCCTTAATTTCTGTTTGTCTGAGAATGTCTTGATTTCACCTTCATATTTGAGGCACAATATGGCTGGATATATAATTCTTGGTTGGAATGTTTCCTTCAATGTTTTATATATGCCACCCCATTGACTCCTTGCCTGAATGATTTGTGCTGAGAAATCAGAACTTATTCTTATTGATTGCCCATTCTAGGTGACATTTCATTTTTCCAGAGCTGCTCCCAAGAGACTTTCTCTGTCTTTGGTTTTGGAGAGTTTGATTATGATATGTCCTTATGACTTTCTCTTGGGAATCTATCCTTTATGGGGTTCATTGAGCTTTTTAGACAGATATCATTTCTTCCTTCATGATATGAGGAAAACTTTCTCTTGGCAAGTCTTCCACAATTTTCTCAGTGGATTGTTTTGCCTTCTCTTGTTCTGGTATTCTAATAAGGCATATGTTGTTTCTTCTCATGTCATCCCATATAACTCTTAAGTTCTCTTCATTTCTCTTAAAGCTTTGTTCTGATTTTTCTTCATACAGGTTGGTATCAAGTGATTTATCTTCTAGTTGGGAAATACATTCAGTCTCCAGTTCTAGTCTACTCTTTTGTCCTTCCACTGTATTATCTAACTCTGCAACTTATTTTATCTTCTGGATTGCTAATTGCTGTTTTTGCATGAGTTCTAATTGTGCATGTGTATTTATCTTGTTATTTTGTTATTGAATGGTTTTCCTGAATTCTTCCAGGGTACTGTCTGTGTTCTCCTTGATTCTGTTTGTGGTTTCCTTGAGCTCTTGGAGAGTCATATATATATATATATATATATATATATATACCTTCTGAATTCTTTCTCAGAGAGTTCTATTGCTTTTCTTAATCCATAATAGATAATTCTTTAGACTGGGCTTTTATTGCTATTGTCCTGTTCCATTTTCTTGTGCCTAAGGCATTTGACTGCTAACCAGAAGTCTGGCAATTCAAACCCACCAGCCCCTCCTTGGAAGGAAGATTGGGCAAACTACTTCTGTAGTGATACTGCCTCAGAAACCCAAGGAGGGGACTCTATGAGTCAGATCCAACTTTATGGCAGTGAGCTTGGTTTTTTGGTTTGGTTACTTCCCAGGCATTTTGAAGTTGTTGTCTTCAATTGTTAGTCATGTCATGCTTTACTTCACCCTCATTTTATATTTTTCTATATCTGAAACTGTGGAGCAGGTGTACTTTTTGGATTACTAATTTGGTTGTAATGGGTTGATCTCTAGCTCTCTCTATGTTGGTGAATCACTGGTGAGGATATAGGAGCAGGTCTCAGATCATCATGAAGAGGATTTAGATTAAGAATAAGCAGGTGTTGTTCACCATCTGTCATTGTTTCTGTGGCACAGGAGTTACTGGTGTTATCTATTGGATGAGGTGTTCAGTGCAATAACTCTTGTTGCCTGGTGGTGGTTTAATATATTCCTGCTATTGGATGAGGCATGGGGGAAGAGGAAAAGAGAAAAAGAAAAAGAAAAAAATATACTAGTAGTGAGTTCTTATTTTTCAACTTTGGGTGAGATACTTCAGACAGCTCTGCTGTGACAGGTAATGTATTTTGTGTCTTCCTGAACCATCTACTAATGATGACATCCTACTGTCAATCAAAGACCCATGGTTCAAAATTGACAGAGACCTCATAGGGTAGAAGACCACTACTTTCCATTTGAATCAAGATGTCACACAAATACTCTTGTCCACTCTGTGCTAAACAGGGGTCATGGAAGAGCTGAATCCCAGGCCACTGCTGTGAACTTGCTCCAGGGCTTTGCCTACTTGGAGGAAGTTTCTCCCTTTCCCCTACTCCTTTTTGGACTCTGTGGCAGCCCAAACCAAAGGGGTTCTTGATCTGTTTCCCAGTAAGATTATCTACTCACTCAGCTCCCAAGGACACTGCCAGAAACTCCTGGTGTGAGTATTCTCAGTCTCCAAGGCCTCTGTGGGTTCTGTGCTTTTTTTTTTTTTTTTTTTTCTCACATGGTTTTTTTTTTTTTTTTTTTTTAATTAATTTTCTCTTTTCCTCTGTCAACTTCTTTTGTATTTCTAATGTGTCCTCTCCTCCTTCTCTCCATCTTTGCTGGCTAGGCAGTTTCATTTCTTTTTCCCAGTTGTTTAATCTGCTCTTTTTCTCTGCCTTCACTAAATCAGATACTTTAGCTTCTCCTTAGTTGCTCATAACTCTAGTATAATTATTTCTATGTGCTTTACCTAGTTATTCCTGGATTATGTTGCTTGAGGGAACAAACATTTGGGTTGTAGATACAACACCATCTTCCCACTCCTCAAGAGCATAGTGAACTTCAAAACCACAAGTTCTCAACAACTTCATAGTATTAAACTAAAGGATCCTGAAAAAGGTCAGAATCAAATGTATTATTTTGGTATTTTTATCTGAATTTCTACAACTAATGAAGCTCTATCTTTAGTCTAAATTTTGAGAAATATCAACAAAATTCAAAGAACTTTTTTTTTCAATTTAGTCAGTATAATTGTATATTTATAACAAATTACACTCCCAACATCAACTGTATCAGATTTTAGTACCTGCCTTATCTTCAGAAAACAATACAGAAAGCTTTCTGTAGAACTGCTTTTGTTGAATTACTGCTCTGTTATATGTTGGTGACCTACATTAAACAACATTGTAAAGAAAAGCATTATGAGATTTTTCAGTATTATTGGGAAACATTTTTCTCAATACATTGCATAATATGTTCATTAATAGGAATTATGAGAAATGTTAGTTTGACTTTATAAGCTATGTATAGCATAATTAATCCTGTTTTCTTCTTCATGTTGACTGTTAAAAACTTAAGACATGTAGTCCAACTTTAGTTAAAATATAGGTTGTATATGATTGATATGGTCGATAGCAAGTAACCAAAAACTAAATAACGGTGGCTCCCAAAAACATAGATGCATTTTATTTCCCATAACAAGAAGGATGGTGCACAAAATTGTTGGTATTGGTCTAATAACTTGATCATTTCAAAGCTCAAGGCCAATATTCCTACTGTTCTCCTGAACTTACCCCCTGACCACAAGATAATTGTAAGAGCTCTAAATATTATATTTTCATTTAATATTCATAGACATAAAGTAAGGGATGATCTTTGTCGGAGTAATGTAAAAATTATTTCACAATTATCAGGAAATAATAATTATTTCCAAAATATTTATGCTTAATCTTATAAGTCCAAATTGTATCATTGGCAGCCCTTACCTAAAAGAGGGGCTAAGAATTGCTGAAAGGGGGTGAAGAATGGTTTTTGCAGAAAGCAAACAATATTATCTGTCATGTATATCTTCATAGACATGATGCCTTTACTGACCTCACTGTTAGCAATAACTCCCTTTTGTACCTTTATTTTCTGTTGGCTTCACTTTGGTAGTTTAAATTCTTTTTCATCTGTGTAATTTCCTGATTCCCCTTAATTCTTTTTGGAATGACATGTGTATCTGTATATCTATGGATATTTACATAAAATGTGTATTTATTCCAGTTGGTCTTCTATAACATACTTTATAAATACACATTTGGAAATATTTATTGATCTGATTTCCATAGACATCTATAAAATTCTTCCTGTGATGTTGGAGTAAATTTTATAATAACAAGTAGCACAGATAATTTTAAAATCTGTGAACAGAAAAGAGCAAAATTTTTTAAATAAGTTAACACAGTTTTCACATATTGTACATAATATTACTTCATGACAGGGATATTTCATTTTGTTTTTCTTCATCCTTGTTCACTGATCCCTGTGGAATTGCTGCAGAACAATGAGATTACCGGTACAGGAAAAATGCCCCTGTACATAAATCCCCATAATTCAACATAGTGATGCAAGGCCACACTCTGGCTCTCCACTTTGCCCTGCCAAATGACTGGTTAGTTTTGGTTTGTTTGGCTTTTTTTAGTACGGAATTGCATGGCTTTTAGTAAGAGTGGTATGGCACTCTTTGAATTGAGGCAGAGAGAGACAAAGAGAAGATTAAAAAAAAAAAAACTATGTTTTTTTTAAAAACTATACCTGATATTTTTTGATTAGACTAAAAGATAGAAAAGAGCATTATAAGGGTGGTACAAATCCATGGAGGCGGTGGGAACTGGCAAATATACTTATTAGCAACCTGAAAAATAATTCTGATGAACTAAATGTTAATAAAGAGCATTTAGTGGTTGTACAAAATATTTACAAATATATATTAAAATTATATACATATATATTATGTAAACACACACACACACACACACACACACACATATATATACATATACACACACACACACACACACAAGGTAAATGACTTGACAAAGAAAGAAGATGCCTTGGATAATTGCCACATGTATAACTCTCAAAGCTTTTGTTCAGCTTTGTTTACCTATGATGACAATTCTAAATTAGTTAATGGCTCATTGGTGTTAGTATAACACAAAGTAAAGCCCTTGAGAAAATTGAGATTCATTTAATCTTAGTTAAAGATGTTGTTTTAAATATTCTTTTAAATGCTGTGTTTATGTTTAAATAATAATACCTTTACTAAAATACAAAACAAGATTTTGTCTAAATGATGACTATTATATAAAATAATTTTTGTGTATATACATGGATAGGTAATAAAGAAAAAAATTATGCTGATATATTAGGGTGATATTAGTACATTTTTATTTTCTCTTTTATTTTCAAAATTAAAGTGCTGCTGTTGAAATAATTTTTATTGATGTAGGTAAAACATTAAGGAAATCTGGAGGTGCTGTGGTTAAGTCATTGGACTGTTAACCAAAACGTAGGCAGTTCTAACCCACCGGACACTCTATGGGAAGAAGATGAAGCAAGTTACTTTTTTAAAGATTTACAGCTTCAGAAACCCAAAGAGGGTCACTATGAGTCAGAATCAACTTGATGGCAGTGGATTTTGGAAGTAAAATAGTAAGAAACTTCTTTACTCTGTTCTTTAATACATTACACATTAAGTTGTTGTTGTTGTTATGTGCCGTCGAGTCAAACCCAACTCATAGCGACCCCTCCTTGGGTTTCTGAGGCAGTATCACTACGGAAGTAGGATTGCCCAACCTTCCTTCCGAGGAGTGGCTGGTGGGTTTGAACCGCCAGCTGTCTGGTTAGCAGGCAAGTGTCTTAGCCACTATGCTACCAGAGCTCCCTACACATTAAGTAGTACTTTAAAATCTAATAAATTTAAAAGTCTTTTTAAATATATAATATTTTCTCTAGCAATTCAGAGACCTGAATATCTATATGCATGTAGAAACTCAGGCTGTACAATGAAAAGAAGGAGTAAAAAAGTCTTGGTTGTCTTAAGAAGAGATATTTTCCCTGTATGGCCTTTTAGGTATATTGAAAAGAAGTCTACCTTTCATCAAGAAAAACTAATTCATTACACAATACGAATAGGTGGCAAATTGCTACCCTTTGAAGGTGAATTTGATATATGAAAATATCCTAAAGTCAATGGGGGCCAGTAAACGAAAGAGGTGATTAGACTGTTAAAACACAAATAAAATTGAATAGATTTCCTTTGGAAATAGACTAGACTTTTTGACTATGACAGTGTTTGTTCAGAAGCTCTTATTAGGAGGAAGCTTAGGGAGTTTTTGTAGGTAACCTTGCCTTTTTCAGGAGGTTAAGCTGCAAACTATACTCTCTAATTTTGTTTTGGAACAGGAAGAGGGATAGATGTGGATTTTTCAAAGGGATCTTGAATGTAACTCAGAAATAGGTACTCTACACATGACTGTGAAGTTGAAATTCTACATGACACTTTTGAAAGTCAAGATCTTCTGGATTTAAGAATTAAGACTGAAAAATATTCCTAACTAAATAAAAATGATTAAACATAATAATACAAGAAACTTTTCTCTCAGGCTAGCAGACATCTTATTCATCTCCATTAAAATGACTGAGGGTGAAGAGTATCACCAATAAGAAAAGGATGGATGAAAAAAAGCAAAAACCATACTCACTACAGCAGTCAGTTATGACTCATAGTCACCCCACAAAGTTGCCAAGCTTTTAAATCTTTACAGAAGCAGACTGCCAAATCTACCTGGTGAGTTTGAACCACCAACCTTTTGGTTAACAACTCAGCACCTTTAACCACTGTACCAGGAGGAAGGATGACATGGACTGCTATCCTGCTTCCTAGTGGTTCTCTACAGTTTTGGGATTTGCAGTAGGTAGACTGAAATGAGACAGTCTCTGAGACAACTTAATGGCAGTAGACACCTCACCCCACCCCACACATCCATTTCTCCCCCTGCTAGTATCCTCAGGCTTCAGGAGAAACTAGTGCTTACCTTAAAAACTGATGTTCTGCCCAGATAAGCAGCAGGGCTAAGGAGATAATAGCATCATTCCCATTCAGGGTGATACCAGATATCTAACCAAACCTTTCCTAGAGATGTGAGGCCAGAAGATTTGCAATATTGCTTAGTGCGAGAGTCATGTAGCCCCTGGAAGATAAAGCCAAGTGAAGGAAAGATTTTGGAATCCTTCTCCTATGGGACAACATGGGGATTCATAAAGGAGTCTACATTCCTGCTTAGTTTTCCACCCAGTGGGGACCAACTCACCAATCTGTCCCTATTACTTGTTATCTGCTTTTTCTGAGTAATAACAATGACTTTCAATTTGCTAACACTGTTTAAATATCTCAAGCCAATCTATTTCTATTGCCACCTATTTGTATTGCATAGTGAATTAGCTTTTCTTGTTGAAAGGTAGACTTCTTTTCAATATACCTACAGGTCATACAGGGAAAATATCTCTGCTTAAGACAGCCAAGACTTTTTTAGTCCTTCTTTTCATTGTACAGCCTGAGTTTCTACATGCATAGAGATATTCAAGTCTCTGAATTGCTTGAGAAAATATTATATATTTAAAAAGACTTTCAAATTTATTAGATTTTAAAGTGCCAGCTAATGTGTAATGTATTAAAGAACAGAGTAAAGAAGTTTCTTACTATTTTACCTCCAAAACCCACTGCCATCGAGTCGATTCTGACTCATAGTGAACCTTTGGGTTTCTAAGGCTGTAAATCTTTACAAAAATAGTTTGCCTCATCTTCCTCCCATAGAGTGTCCAGTGGGTTAGAACTGCCTACCTTTTGGTTAGCATCCCAATGCCTTAACCACAGCACCACCAGATTTCCTTTGTGTTTTACCTACATTGTTTTACTCGAAGTCAAGTGAGACTCAATCAGACCAGGTAAATACAGCATTTGTGGAGGGATCACTGCTACTGGTCTATTCCTCATCCTAGTAGTCTTCTCACTGCTTGGCCTCTTGGTTGCCTTTGAGGCAACCTGTGTATGAAACTCATGAACCTTACATTTGACTTGTCTGGGAGATTGGTGGCTTTTAGAACCCCTTTTTCCTAGTGGGTGCTCACTTTTTGGAATACTTTGAAATCTGGCTCACATACAGAAGAGTCTATTACCTGATCAGAGGACAATGGCACAACTTTTTTCTTTCCTCTTCATATCTTCTCTATCTTCTTTCCTTTTTTATAACAAGGAATTATGTATCTGTGTAGTTTTTGCTATTAATTTATTATTGTCTTCCTCCAATCCTGATGCTGCATTTTTCTTCATAGAGTCCAGTTACTCAGATTATTTACTCAGCATACAGATTGAATAAATACAGTGAACGGATATAACCCTGATGAACACTTTTCCTGATTCTAAACTATGAAATATCCCCTTGTTCTGTATGAATGACTGTACAGATTCTGCATGAGCACAATTAAATTTTCTGGAATTCACATTCTTTGTAATGTTATCCATAATTTGTTACAATCTAGGCAGTCAGGTACCTTTGCATAGCCAATAAAACACAAGTAAACATCTTTCTGATATTGTCTGCTTTCAGCTGGCATCCATCTGACATCAGCAATACTATCTATCATTCCACATCCACTTCTGATACAGCTTGAATTTATGACAATTCTCTATTGATTTACTGCTGACACACTTACTGATGAGGATCAAAGATTACAGCTTTCAGCATGAATTACACCTCAATGTAAAAATCCTCAGAACTAGACCATTAAACCACATCATGATAAATAGAGAAAGGACTGAAATTTTCAAGGATTTCATTTTACTTGAATCCACAATCAATACCCTTGGAATCAGCAGTCACAAAATCAAATGATATATGATATTAGGCAAATTTGTTGCAAAAGCCCTCTTTAAAGTGTTAAAAACAAACATGGCACTTTGAGGACAAAGGTGCGCCTGACCAAGTTACAGTATTTTTAATTGACTTGTATAGATTTGAAAGCTGGGCAATGATGAGTAAGGAAGACCAAAGAATATTTTTTTTGCCTTTGAACATTATGTTGGTGAAGAATAATGAATATACCATGGACTATCAGAAGCATTAATAAAATTGTCTTGGAAGAACTACAGCCAGAATGCTCCTTAGAAATAAGGATGACGACTTCATCTCAGATACCGTGAATACGTTATCAAGATGGACCAGTCTTGGAGAAAAACATCAGGCTTAGAGAAGTAGAGGATCAGTGAAAAAGAGAAAGACCTTCAATGAAATGGATTGACACAGTGGCTGCAACAGTGGCCTCAAACATAGCAAGGATCATGAGGATAGTGTTAGGCAGTGTTCTGTTCTGTTGTGCATGGGATTGTTATGAGTTGGAACCAACTAGATGACACCTACAACAACAACAATCTATTATCACTATTTTTAATTTTTTCCTTTTTATATCTTGCCACTCATTTTCTCTTTTGCTACCCATGGAAATTCTGTTACTTAGTAGAATCTGACCTAAAAGCCTCATTTTTTTTTTTTTTTTCTATTAAATGTCCCCTCCCCCAAAAAAAGTCACATTACTTTCTAAGAGTACATGTGCAACACATAAGTCATCAGTTTCCATTACATTGACTCAACTCATTGTGATCCCTAGAATTATCAGAATAGAACTACGTTCCACTGGCTTTTCAGTGGATTAGTTTTTTAGAAGTAAATCACCTGGTCTTTCTATTGAAGTACCTCTGGGCAGATTTGAACCTCCAATGTTTCTGTGAACAGCTGATCATATTAAACATTTTCATCCACCAGAAACCAAACCACACATATAAAAAGATAGATTTTAATACAGTAAATATAATTTCTATCTTTTGTTTTCCATATACTGTAAAAAAACAAAAATTAAAAAAAAAAAAAGGTTAATTATAGTGATAACTGCCTCAGAAACCCAAGGAGGGGTCGCTAGGAGTTGGGGCCAACTCGATGGCAAATAACAACAACAACAAATTTAAATTGCTATGAATGTAACTTAAATTGTTTGACCTGGGCTGGAGAAAAAAAGGAAGTTTTTAGATAATCTTGAATAGAAAAAGGGAAGATATTCACTTCTTAATGTACTTCTGTCACTATCAGTACAACTAAATTCAACTAAGAGTAATGTTAGGAGCAAGACGAGCATGATGTTTTTATTTTTTGTGAAAACATCATTAATTTGGTAGTATCTTTGTATAACTATACTACTGTAGGCTATACATTTCACAGCACCATATATGTGTTTTCTCATTCTTATTATAGGTATAAAAAAAGACCTCAATGCTTCTACAGTATTTTGAATATTGTTTGAGGCCATTTTGATTAACTCCTACAAGGCTTTTTTAACATAAATGCTGAAGAAACAATGCATCTCAAGCAGTGATCATTCGTTAGATGGTACTTACTACTGAGAAAGCTTCTTTCATTTGTTTTCCAGATCAGTAGATATAGAAAGATAAGTAACTGCTGTTCCTCATAACAAAATATATTTCCGTAAAGAAAGTACTCAGGTTTTCTAGTGTCAGCCATAGTATTTCAAGTAATGTGGCCTTTATTTTCTTTAACCAAATTCCTCCTTGTATTGTGCATCTCAGTGTTTCCATCTTGGACATATGAATGAGCATACACAGGAGAGAATGATCTTTGTTTTGAAGAGTCATCTATTTGTAAGAACCCTTTTCTGGGAGCTAACTCTTCCCCAGCTGGATCCTGCTACAGAAAGTAATTAAATTTAATAGACGCTGCTCTTAATTTATGGCCACAGAGGGAAATAATTGCATTTAAAATAAAAGCCACAGCTTTTAAATGAAGATATACACCATCGCAGCATGTCCCTAATAAAAGCAACTCTTACTGTCATTCACAAGGACTACATTGAAGGTATTCTTTCTTATCCCTGTGCTTTTTTACATTTAAAGGAAAAGCAATTGCTTTATTGAGAACACCACTATCCTAGCCAAATGCATAAGTAGCAGTTTTTCTTTTCCTTCTTAAATGGCTATAGCAAGCCTTGAGACCATGTTTTTGTTGTTGTTCTTTGTTCAAATGCTTTTTTCTTCAGCTTCTGCTTTGGCACTCCCATCTGCTCCAAAATAAAGCATGTAAGACACACATTAATTTACCTCTTAGAATCTAATGAGATATTGATTTCATTGGACATTGGATTAAAGTAAATTATGTCTCAAAATCAAGAAAAAGATGTGCTCATTAAATCATTCTTTATACAGCTGAGATATTTTAAAAGACTTTGTAAAGTGATGGAATGATTGCACACCACTTTCACTTCAGTGAAAATAAAACAAAGCCAAAATTACATTAAATTATGTGAATCGTATAAATTAATTCCTGAAAAATCTGAATAAATTAAGCTGCTTTCTCATTTGTTTTCAAAAGGACACTAAATAAGTTATATACTTTCAAGAAAGCAACTGTTTCTAAGATGTAAGACGTGAGAGACCCTCTTGGTAGTGACAAATTTTGTGCAATGAAATGGCAATGAACACAAGACATGTGATTCTAAAGGGATTTAACAAAACATTGCCTTTTTCCCACAAAGATACTGAATGTGTCCCACAACATGCGTCAAAGAGATTCATCTGGCAAGTGTTAGCAACAAATTATGTCTACTTTTTGAACTTGGTTAACTTTATCTCTAAAGTAATGTAAACTTTGAAGAAGTTTATATTGATAATTTTTTACCTCTGGTTTCTTTCAATAATAAATCTGTTTCAGTTTTTAAAATTAATTTTGTTTCCCTTTGAGTATTTTCCATGAATTTTCTATGTAAAATATCTAAATAAATATAAAATCAAATCGTTAGGACATTATCAGGAGTTAATAATTCATATAAACTATTTACTAACACAATCATTCTTATTATATTTTGAGTTTAGTGTACACAAAATGAAATAGTCACAGAATAACATCAGCTACAAAGAAAGAACTCAGTAAATATTAGCTATAATTATTATTTATGTAACTTTTAACAGAAATAGAAGATGAAATATTTATTTAATCATTGATTCGAAACATTTGTTGAAATTTTGTTTTGTGAAAAGTTAGTAGCTGAGAAAGCTACAAAGGCCAAACAGTCAAAACTCTGTCTGTAAAGATCCTGCATCCTATAGGGTAAAATTATTTACAGGTAATCTCCAAAGAAGAATGAGCTCTGTTCCTAACTGTCTTTAAGTCTAATTTGTACATAAGTCAGAACAATTCATAGTAACATCATATATATACATACACATACACACATATTT
>NW_006921749.1:6799450-6802687 GCF_000298275.1 Orycteropus afer afer | reverse complement strand
TATATATATATATATATATATATATATACACACACACACACACACCAGAACTAACCCACTAACCCACTGGTATCTAGTCAATTTCTACTCTTAGTCACCCTCTTATAGGACAGAGTAAATCTGACCCATAGGCTTTCCAAGGCTCTAAATATGTGGAGGGAGATTGCTTCATCTTTCCCCCACAGAGCAGATGGTGGGTTAGAAATATCGACTTTTGGTTAGCAATAATACAGTAATAATAACAATATTTTGATGTACCTAGCAAAGCAGCTTGTTATTATCAACCATTGTACATAATTTGGGCTGGTAGGATGCAGGTGGCTGTGGCCAGCTGCTGCCACCACCAGCTGGAAAAGATCTATGAGATGATGGTGCAGCGGATCAGCATGGTCCCAGCTGGTAGAACTGCTACTGTGCAGCAGCTTCCAAGCCGTGCACAACAAGGCTAACCTCTGCTGCATGGCTGTGTCACCCATCTACAACCATGTTTTATAGACCTTCTGTAGATGAGAGGCACAGCCTGGACCTCAGACACTGTGGAGTGAGGTGGGACTACGCAGCAGTGAGGAGAGAAACTGTCTTGGCTCAAATTCTCTTCTGCTACTGAATGACTAGCTGTCTCCTCTGAGGTCTTGTTTTTGTTTGAGGTATGTTTGCAAGACCTCACTTACTCACTACCATCATATCCATTCGGATTCATAGCAATTATCATTGGGTTTCCAAGGCTATAAATCTTTATTGGAGCAGACTCTCTCATTTTTCTTCAGCAGAGAGGCTGGTGGTTTTGAACCACTGGCCTTTTGGTTGGCAGTCAAATGCCTTAAGCACTATACCACCAGAGCTCCTTACAAGGCCTGGTACTCAGTAATGTCACTTTCCTGCTTTCCTTTCTGCTGCCTTATCAGTTTCACAAAGGGTTGCACCTAGAGGAAAATGAATTAGAAATAGGAGGTACAAACTGACAGATTTATATATTTACTTTGTTCTTAATAGAACTCTGGTACTCGTTCATTTAATCATGCAGAAATTGTTATTGGATGCCTTACTGGGGTGGGTTTGTAACAATGGGTTGTACGTAAGACTGTTGATCATGACCTGGGGGGAGAAATAATGAAGTGATTGAGAACTTAAATATAATAGTTTCAAAGTCAGAAGATGAGAGTTTTTAATGTAAATATATGATTTAATGGTGTCATGAATTTCAGAATTCATTTAGAGAACGAATTCATATTTGATAATGCAGTCCTGCATGCTATTGCAAGTTTCTTAGGAAATTAAGTAAGAGATATGTTATCAATTTCCAATTGCAAATTTCCAATTGCCCCGTAGGCATGTGAGAGCTGGACAATGAATAAGGAAGACCGAAGAAGAGTTGATGCTTTTGAGTTGTGGTGCTGGCGAAGAATGCTGAAAGTACCATGGACTGCTAAAAGAACTAACAGATCTGTCCTGGAGGAAGTGCACCCGAAATGCTCCTTGGAAGCCAGAATGGCCAGACTTGTCTCACCTATTTTGGTCATGTTGTCAGAAGGGACCATTCCTTGCAGAAGGATATCATGCTTGGTAGGGTGGAGGGTCGACAAAAGAGGGGGAGGCCTTCAACAGTGGCTGCGATGATGGGCTCAAGTATAGCAGGGATCGTGGAGCTGGCGAGGGATCGGGCAGTGAGTTTCGTTCTGCTGTGCACGGGGTCGCTATGAGTTGGAAATGACTCGACGGCACCTAACAACAACAATAACAAAATGTTATCAATCACTTTATAATATTTGCAATGAGTGTTGATTATGCTTAAATCAATAATAATAATAATAATAATAATAATAATAATATAAAATATCTCAATTTTACAAGTCATCATACCCATAACATATAAGTAATACATTCTTTCTTACTATATCGTTTAACTGGTCTGTTTATACCCATAGTATAAATGAGTTTTCAATAAAATAACAAGTGCCAGACACTGCTCTAAGCTCTTTACATGTATTAACTATATCTGGTAGTGTAGTGCCTAAGGCACTTGACTGCTAATCAGAAGACTGGCAGTTCAAACCCACCAGCCACTCCTCAGAAGGAAGATGGGGCAATCTACTTCCGTACTGATACTGCCTCAGAAACCCAAGGAAGGGTCGTTAGGAGTCGAGTCCCACTCGACAGCACATAACAACAACAACAATAATGAAAAGGAAGTTCAAGAAAAGACTATAATATTTCCACTATTTCTCATTACTGTTGTTGGTAAAAAATATACTTTTGTCTTCCATATTCATAAAAAAGACCATTTATCCTCAAGAAGAAGAAATGAGAATATATGAAAACATGATATTTATTATATAGGAACAGGAGATAAGTGGAAAGAACAGCAAATATGTGTTCAATTAAATTTATAAATATTAAATGGAAGGTTTTCTGCAAAGTTTATAAGTATTAACTTATATTTCTACACAAGTACACTTTGTCAAAGCAGAGACATTCTTTTATGTAGTAACTAAAGTCAGGTCTTGAATGTAGTAACCTAACCATTTCTCACAAATATTCAAAGTGAAGATATGTGAATATGAATTTGAAAATATTCCATATAGATTATTTTATAAATATATGCAAGTAATTTATTATTCACTGAAGGTGATCATTTTGAGGGGGAAATTACTCTGCTGACACATTTTTTTTTCATGATATTGCCCAGAATGCATTATAAACTGTAATGAAGGTCGTTATTTCCAAAAGACCATAAACTCAGAATAGTTTATAGCTTTGTAAGATCCATTCATTATATGACAAAGCAACTGTTCAGATGTGTATTTGTATCTCTTATATAGAAACTTTTTGCTTAGTAAAAATATAATCTCTTCTTTGGAAGAACAAAAAGGAATATGTAAGTTAATTGACCATAAGAGAAAAGCTAAATGGAAAATTTTAAAGCTCTTAGATAACATTTTGTTCTTATGTTATCTACAGAATGTTTTATTTCAAACAAATTTATTATGCTGAAATACAACATCAAAGTAGAATAGAGAAATTATAACTACTTGAGCTGCTTACTTGCTTTTAGAAAAAGAAATTGTTTTCACTTATTATGTATCAGCTTAGCAACTGATAGTGGATATATTCTTTTATTATATTTTAAATAATTGAGCTTTATTTTGAGGAAAGCATGTTTCATTTTAATTTTCTATACAATTTCTCAATCTCTTTCTATACATTTGCTTCAATATATATTCTCATTATATATACATA
>NW_006921749.1:6797590-6799350 GCF_000298275.1 Orycteropus afer afer | reverse complement strand
ATACAATTTCTCAATCTCTTTCTATACATTTGCTTCAATATATATTCTCATTATATATACATACATACATATATATATATATATATATATACTTTTATCGTCTATAAAATAATTTCTAATGAATAAATAATGAGAATAGCTCAGCCATTTAAATATCACTGATGAATATTCAAGCAGCCTACACAATATAATGGCAAGAAATAGTTAATATTGTTTCATAAGCTTATCTTTTGGTACATAATACTGGCAAAAGATGAGAATTCTATGTACTAAACTACACTGGATCAGCTTTTTTAAATGCTTTCCAAAAAGAAAAACAATTCCCTTTATATACCAGTGTTATAATTTTAAAGTTGTCAAAAGTTGTTTATACTTTCATCATAGTTCATTTGATTAACAACATTAATCATCTGTTGTTAATAACAAATGTCCTCTACTTTTTCTTTAGAAATATTTAGAATGATTTTGACTACATGAAGTTTCAATAAAATAATATGTGCCAGACACTGCTCTAAGCTCTTTACATATATTAATTCATTCAACTTTGTTGTAAAAGTAATATTTACTCATAATTGTTTTATTTGTACCACAGTAATTTATTATAGATTGTGATACCTGACTTTATGTCTTATACAAAACAAATCAAGAGATTTAATCATTCAAAGCAATAGACACTGAAGGCCTGAGTTTAAAAGTTGAGATGGGCATTATTTGCTCAACTTGACAAGGAATACTATTAGGTCAGGTGAACAGAAAACAAATACCAAGGAGTAGCCGGGACTGAATGCATCAGATAGGGTAAGAAAACTCTTTGTCATCAAGTTGATTCTGACTCAAAGCAATCTTGTAGGACAGAGTAGAAGTGCCCTATAAGATTTCCAAGCCTGCAGTCTTTACAGAAGCAAAAATCTTTCTCATGTTGTGTGGCTGGTGGGTTTCAACAGTACCTTTTGCTTAACAGCTAAGTGTTTTAACTGTGCCATAAAGTCTCCTTCCCAGATAGGATCAGCTATAAATGGAAATAAATATTTTATTTAAGAAGCATTTATTGAAAGTACACAATTGTGCCATTCAGCTTACTGTTGATACAGAGATGAAAGATAACATGTTGTTGTTGTTGTTGTTGTGAGGTGCCATCAAGTCATCTCCAACTCATAGCAACCCTATGCACAGCAGAACGAAACTCCCCATCTCATGCCAGCTCCACAATCCCTGCTATACTTGAGCCCATCGCACCAGCCACTGTGTCAATCCATCTCCCTGAGGGCCTTCCCCTCCTTCGTCGACCCTCTACCTTACCAAGCGTGACATCCTTCTCCAGGTAATGGTTCCTTCTGACAACATGACAAAGTAGGTGAGATGAAGTCCGGCCCTCCTTACTTCCAAGGAGCATTCTGGCTGCACTTCCTCCAGGACAGATTTGTTAGTTCCTTAGCAGTCTATGGTACTTTCAGCATTCTTTGCCAGCACCACATCTCAAAAGCATCAATTCTTCTTCAGTCTTCTTTATTCATTGTCCGGCTCTCATATGCATGAGGTGATTGAAAATATCATGGCTTGTGTCAGGGGCACCTTAGTCCTCAAGGAGACATCTTTGCTTCTCAGCACTTGAAAGAGGTCCTTTGTAGCCGATTTGCCCAGTGCTATAAGTAGTCTGGCAGGAAGAGCAGAGTAGCAGGCCGGAAGAGCAGGAGGAAGGGGTGGAACCCAGGAAGCCAAAGAGAAGAGTGTTCAGCCAGGGGGCAGTTTAAGCATAGGCA
>NW_006921749.1:6792223-6795325 GCF_000298275.1 Orycteropus afer afer | reverse complement strand
GTGGGGATGGTGCGGGATCGGGCAGTGTTTCGTTCTGCTGTGCATGGGGTCGCTATGAGTCGGAAACGACTCGACGGCACTTAACAACAACAACATAAGTAGTCTGATGTCCTGACTGGTGCCTCCATTGGTGTTGATTGTGGAACCAAGCAATGTGAAGTCTTTGACAACGTCAATCTTTTCTCCAATGATAACATAGACTCTACAAATTCATAGAATTTACAGCAAGGTTAGAGAGAATCAGATTAAAAACATTCAGACATATTATTGTGACATATCGTTTTAGACTGCTATTTGTTAGAATTATGCATGCCATAATATCACTAAAATAAATTATGGATGTAGCTTTCAAAGTTATCTGTTTATAATGTGATGTATCTTTCCTTTGAGGCATGACTTTTGACTTTTGAGAGCTTAGTCTATTTTATTATTACCTTTACTTCTAAGACATAGCTTTTACTCTACGATGTAATTCTTACTCCTAGGGAAGGCTGTTATTCTAAAAGCATAACCCTTCCGGGGTCTCAACTCAAAGATTGAGGTGTCTGCCAATACTATCTGTAATCTGGCAGGACTTGAACTACAATCTTTCTTCCCAGCACCATATATCTGACATCCATCTCCTTGATTCTTCAGCTTCCTATTTGCTTTTTCTGGCTAGGAGTCTTGGAATTTTAGTACATGCATGTCCAAATTAGGGGTAGAATCATGACCTAAAGGAAAGATTTTAGGGAATATCCTATCAGTTTTCTCTTCTCAGGAATTTCCTTCTCATTTTCTAGCATCTTTAGCAGCCCAGAGCACCAAGTTTTCTCTTTATTTCTATAAAATTACTCTCTCTTTTTGCTCTATTCCCTCTCACTGTTTTTTTTTTTTTTTTGAGGCGGGGGAGGCAATGCTTCTAAGAACCAAGCTTACATGAGCATGGAGCTCAACTTAAGCATTTTCCTTCTTTTGGGGATCATGCACTCTTGTTATTCTTGTTGATTGGCTTCCTAAGGAGTTATATCTTTATGGAAGAAGATTGCCTCTGTTACCTTCTGCTGAGTGGCTTGTTGGTTTGAACTGCCAAACTTATGATTAGCAGGCAAATAAATGCCTTAGGCACTTGCCACCAGAGCTCCTTGATTGTGCTGTAGTAATATAAAATTATTATTGAATATATATTTGTCCAGCTTTTGATATTGATTTTAGTGGAAGTACATGGTGTCACCATGAGTTGGAATTGACTCAGTGGTAGTTATTGACAGCGACATTACTGATTTATAATTGGATAGTTCTCATGTACTTTTAGTTTTCAGGACAATTTTAGAGAAAAATCATTGAATTCCTTAAAATTAAGAAGTGGACTTGAATTTTGAATGGGTCTGCATTGTATCTAATATTTTAATTTTAGAAAAATTCATATTATTATGATATTAATTAATTTCATCAAAAAATATGAGATGTCTTCAATATATTTAGATTTTGTACATATTTCATTTCTTGTCTAAGTTTTTAAATTTTATTCATAGAGATCATGCATCTACTTACTAGGTAGGTTAAGTTTTTTTATATTTTATAGTTGTTTTACTATTGATTATGAAATGTTTAAAATTTGCATTCCAGTTGCAAAGTAAATAAATGCTACTGCTTTTTGCTATATATTTATTCAATAGTCTATAGATTCAACTTATTTTTACAGGTTGTTGTTGTTGTTGTAGTTATGTGCCGTCGAGTCAGACCCAACTCATAGAGCCCCTCCTTGGGTTTCTGAGGCAGTATTACTATGGAAGTAGATTGCCCCATCTTCTTTCCAAGGAGTGGCTGATGGGTTTGAACCACCAGCCTTCTGGTTAGCAGTCAAGTGCCTTAGGCACTATGCTACCAGAGCTCCTATTTTTACAGGTAGGCACTCAGATCACCTGAAAATAACATCAATTTTAGCATTCCCTTGTAATCTGTATATTTATTTATTTATTTATTTTTCCCTTTGTTTAGAAATTTGACCAATACTCTCTGGTGGCCTAGTGCCTAAGGCATTTGAGTGCTAACCAGAAGATTGGTGATTCAAAGTCACCAGCCACTCTGCCAAAGAAACCTGGAGCAATCTACTTCCATAAAGATTTACCACTTCGGAAACCCAATTGGAGTCACTATAAGTCAGAATCCACTCAATGGCACTTTGCTCCCCCCGCTCAGAGTTGGGTGAAACCTCAGCAATGTCTGGGGGCATTTTCATTTGTTTTCTTTCATATTAAATGAAACATAATACCAAAATCTCATTACCACAGAGTCAACTCTAACACACAGCGGCCCTATAATATAGAGTAAAATTGTGCAATAAGCTTTCCTAAGTCTCCATCTTTATGAGCAACAGATCTTTTCTCCCACTGGGTCAGCTGGTGATTTCACACCACCAACCTTTTAGTTAAGATCTAAGTCCTTAATGTCTTAGTTTGTTAATAGATATTTTTTAATTTAAAAGAAAAGAAAGAAAGAAGAATTTGAAAGTAAATTGTGAATAAGTAAATTGATGTATGATTATGCTTCTCCTATCTACTAAAGTAGTGAATTATTTTTATAGATTTTCTTACCCTGAACTCTTCTTAGATTCCTCCAATAGGTTTTCGTTGATGATCATTATTAAATAATCTATTAAATTGTTATTTAATATTTAGATTTTTTGGATGTGCATTCATATACAGAACGTGACCTATTTCTTTTAACCAGATTGTATGTCTAAATTTCCTCTTTTCTGGAAATGTGTCCTTTCTCAGTATAAATGACTCCTTGGCAAGTTTAGACCACCAGTTGTGAAACTAGGCTCAGAAAACAAACTCGGATACCAACTACAAGTGTTTTACAATTTCTATTAATATATCCCTATTTAAAAGGAAGCCTTAGAGATCTATCACTATGAAAATTATGTATCATTCATACATTAAAAAAGGGAAAGTAAGATGAAGGAAAGAGGAAGAATATAAATACACCAAGCATAAATGTCAATAAGTTTTCTAAAATTGGCCTTTATATCTGATACAAAACTTCTTGGCAATGAGAATGAAAAGATAAATAAACATAAGTTACTTTGCTTCTTCTTCTTCTTTATTTTTTTTTTTT
>NW_006921749.1:6759859-6792123 GCF_000298275.1 Orycteropus afer afer | reverse complement strand
AAAAAAAAAAAAAAAAAAAAAAACATTCTTTCTGTTGAGAGATTTACATAGAAATAATCTAATCTAATACAGTTTTAAAAGATATTCTTAATAACATATATATTAGCTAATTTTTATAGGACATTTATATGTGCTTGGCATGGTTCATAGTGCTACAGTATCTAATTATCGCATCAATGTTTAGATTCTTACTTTAAAGACAAAGAAATGAAGCTTAGGGAAATATATAATTTGGACAAGAATCTATACCAATAAAAGCCACTTCTCTGACTAGAGAGCTCATGTTCTGAATTATCACTATATTTTCCTTTAGCTACATTGTCTTTCTTGCTCTTATTAATATAAGTATAATAAATACAGAACTAGATTTGTTTTTATAATGATGTGTTGTCAAAAGCTCTGGAATGATGACCCATTAAATTTATTGTCTAAGGAATTCAACCAATAACATTCAACTTCCAATATTTAAGAGAAACTCAGGACACTCTTTAAAGCTATGTATAAATAAAGATGAAAAACAATTCTAAACTAATCTGTAAAACATATCTAAACACTTATACTACTTATAACCAAAAAATTAAAAAAAAAAAAACAAAAACACTGAACACTCTTATTGAGTCAGTCCCAACTCATAAAGACTGCTCCTTGGGTTTCTGAGGCAATATCTCTATGGAAATAGATTGCCCAGTCTTCCTTCTGAAAAGTGGCTGGTGTGTTTGAACCACCAGTCTTCTGGTTAGCAGTCAAATACTAATAAAACCAAAAACCAAACTCACTTCCATTGAGTCAGATCCAACTCATAGTGACCCCTCCTTGGGTTTCTGAGGTGGTATCACTATGGAAGTAGATTGCCCAATCTTCCTTCTGAGGAGTGGCTGGGGGGTTTCACCACCAGCCTTCTGGTTAGCAGTCAAATGCCTTAGGCGCTAGGCCACTAGAACTTCTATATTTTAAAAAATCTACTATGATTTAGGTTATAATTTCAATTACAAAAAAAAATGTAAATGTCAAAATATGAAGGTCTCTTGAGTTTAATGTGAGATATGTGTTACCTACCTGATCCTTCTACTATACCCTCTTCTTTATACCCTCTACCTAACTGGATGGATATGTACCTTAACAATCTTCTCTAAACATCGTGTTGCTCATTTTGTCAAAATGGCCTCATATTGTCATATTTCATACAATCCAATTAAGGCAAATTCATATACTTTCAGAGTAAAAAATATGGCAGAATAAATGAATAACTTATTATGAAAGTTATTAAGCATAAAGACTGATATCTTAGGCATTAGTGAGCTGAAAGGGACTGGTTTTGGCCATTTTGAATCAGACAACCATATGATCTACTATGCCAGGAATGGCAAATTGAAGAGAAATGGCATGGTATTCATCATCACAAAGAATGTTTCAAGATATATCCTGAAGTACAATGTTGTCAGTGATTGGATAATATCCATACACTGACAAGGAAGACCAGTTAATACTACCATTATTCAAATTTATGCACCAACCACCAAAGCAAAAGACTATGAAACTGAAGACTTTTACCACCTTTTGCAATTGGTAAAAAACTGTGGATGACTGAAAATGACCAATTATGCAATCAGGATGTGTTGATTATCACTGGTGATTGGAATGCAAAAGTTGGAAACAAGGAAGAATCACCAGTAGTTGGGAAATATGGCTTTGGTGATAGAAATAACAGTAGAGATCGCATGATAAACTTTTACAAGACCAATGAATTACTCATTGCAAATACATTTTTTAAACAATACAAACAATGATGATACATGTGGACTTCACCAGATGGACTACACAGGAATCAGATTGACTACCTCTGTGGCAAGAGGTTATGGAACAGATCAATATCTTCAGCCAAAACAAGGCCAGCAGCTCACTGTGGAACAGACTATTGGTTGCTCATATGCAAGTACAAGTTGAAGCTGAACACAATTAAAAGAAGTCTATGAGAACCAAAATATGACCTTGATTATATCCTTCCTGAATTGAGACACCATCTAAAGAATAGATTTGCTGCACTGCACAACAATGACCAAAAACCAGAGGAATTGTGGGATGGCATCAAGAGTATCATTAAAAAGACAGGAAAGAAAGTAAATACCAAAATGGATGTTAGAAGAGACTCTGAAACTTGCCCTTGAGTGGAGAGTAGCTAAAGCAATTGGAAGAAATGACAAGATAAAAGAGCTGAACAGATTTCTAAGGGCAGCTCAAGAAGACAAAGTCAGTTATTATAATGAAATGTACAAAGACCCGGAGTTAGAAAACCAAAAGGGAAGAATGGGGTTTGACATTTCTCAAGTTGAAAGAGCTGAAGAAAAAATTCAAGCTTCAAGTTGCAATAGTGAAAGATTCTATGGCCCAAATATTGAATGATGTAGGAAACATCAAAAGAAGATGGAAGGAATACACAGTCATTGTGCCAAAAAGAATTAGTCTATGTTTATCCATTTCAGGAGGTGGCATATGATCAAAAACCAATGGTACTGAAGGAAGATATTGAAGCTTCACTGAAGGAACTGGTGAAGAGCTAGGCTCCAGGAATCAACAGAATACTCAGTGAGATGTTTCAACAAATGGATGCCCCACTGAAGGCACTCACTCGGTTATGCCAAGGAATTTGGAAGACAGCTACATGGCCAACGGACTGGATAAGTTCCATATTTGTACCCATTCCAAAGAAAGGTGGCCCCACAAAATGTAGAAATTATCAAGCAATATCATTAATATCACACACAAGTAACACCTTGCTGAAGATAATTCAAAACCCATTGCCATTGAGTTGATGCTTACTCATACAGACCTCAAAAAAAAAAAAAAAAAAGAAAAGAAACTCCACTACCATGAAGTCTATTCCAACTCATAGTGCTCTCCATTGGGATCCCCATTGAGATCCCTTCTGGTTAGCAGTCAAATGCATTAGGCATTGTGCCACCTGAGCTCCTTTTGGACAGAGTAAAACTGCTCCACAGGGTTTCCAAGGCTGTGAATCTCTATGGAAACACACTGCCACATTTTTCCCCTGCAGAGTGGCTGGAAATGGACTGTGGGGAAGGATACATGTTAGGAGATAGATTCTTGTATTATCTAGCAATCTATAACTTTTCTAGTTCATGAGAATTCATTTTTGCCCAAAGACCCATTTCTGAGTGAGTTGTTTCCCTGTGCATTCACCATTTACTGGAAATCAAGTACTTGATTACATATCCCTCAAATGATGATCTTCCACTATCACCAATCAAGATTTTTAGAGTTGCATTTTAACTTTAAAACCTAAAAGATACATAAATTTTGCATATCATGATTTGATTTTTTGGAGATAGATTTTCTTCATTTTACTAAGAGAATGGATCTAAAATTTGGCATGATTTCAGGTAAAAATTTATTGTAGGTACTTTAATGTATTTTTGATCATACATATCTCTGCATAACATTATTATAGAAATGACACAATTGATGATAATTTTCAAAAATAGCTTAATATGAACTGTTTAACCAGTCTGATAACCAGGAAGGCAAGGGGTAAGTGGAGATACAAAGATCTAAACCTAGTCAGAAGTAAATCAAAAGATCTTGGCTCATTCTTCCCTTTGATATTTAGAAACATAAACTTAGATATGTCTTTGAAAAACTCAAATGACACTTTTAAAACTAAAATAATAATAATAAAAAAAAACCTCACTGCTTTTGAGTCAGTTCTGACTCACAGTGACCCTCTAAGAGAGCAGAACTGCCCTATAGGGCTTCTGACGTTGAATATCTTTATGGAAGTAGACTACCGCATCTTTCTCCCATGGAGCAGCTGGGAGGTTTGAAGCAGTGACCTGTCAGTGAACAACTGAGTGCTTTAGTAACTGAGCCACCAGGGCTCCCTAATTAAAACTTGTTGTTGGTATGTGCCCTCAAGTTGGACTGGACTCATAGTGACCCCTCCTTGGGTTTCTGAGGCTGTATCTCTATGGAAGTAGATTGCCAACCTTCCTTCTGAGGAGTGGCAGGTGGGTTTGAACCATCAGCCTTCTGGTTAGCAGTCAAGTGCCTTAGGCACTATGCTACCAGAGCTCCCATCTTCCTTCCACAGAGCGGCTGGTGGGTTTGAACTGTCAACCTTCTTTTTAGCAGTCAAATGCATTTCTTACTAGTTAAAAAAACTAGTAAGAAAAAGTTCCAAGTAACTATATAGAAAAAATAAATTAAGTACAGAAGATAGGATGGAAGGAAAAGGAATATAGGAAGCAGGCAGAAAGGCTGAAATAAAAACCTACGGAGGTTGGAATAATAATAACAAAAGAAGAAAGAGAAAATGCAGCAAAAGTTAACACCAGCTAGGACAAGCATAAATGGTTAGTGCCAGTGGTATTTAAACATTTTGCTTATATATATATGGAGGAATTTTTAAATACCTACCACCTTCCTAAGTAGCTCTGGTGTCTCAGTGCCTAATGCATTTGACTGCTAACCAGAAGCTTGGCAATTCAAACCCACCAGCCACTCTGCGGAAGGAAAATGGAGCAATCAACTTCAGTAACGATTTACCACTATGGAAATCCAATGGGGGTTGGTTACTATGAGTCAAATAAACTAGATGGCAGTGAGTTTACCACATTTCCAAGGAGCTCTGGTGATGTAATGATTAAAGCATCGGACTGCTAACCAAAAAGTCAGTGGCTAGAATCTACCAACCTCTTCATGGGACAAAGATGTGGCAGTCTATTTCATTAAAGATTTACAGCTTGGAAACCCTGTAGGGCAGTTCTGTTGTATTGTTATGTGCCGTGGAGTTGGACCCGACACATAGTGACCCTGCCTTGGGTTTCTGAGGCGGGAACACTGCGGAAGTAGATTGCCCAACCTTACTACTCTGTCATAAAAGGTCACTACGAGTTGGAATCACCTCAATGGCAATGGGCTGGTTTTTTTTTTTTTTTTCTTTTTTTAATCATCTTCATATTTTTCAACTTTAATTAGCTGCAGAAATGCATTTTCTTCCACTTTGCAGTTTTTGCAACTTTAAAATTAATTTCTTAACTCACTATTTTATAAATCTACTTAAAAGTATTTGAATAACAGAATGTTTTGACCCACCCTCTCCCATTAAAAAATACATGAACCACACTTTCCCATGTAGAAAGTTTGCCTTGTTTCTTTTGCATATGTACTCATATTCCTATTCCATTTTCCTCACAAAATTTATCTAAATATTATATGTATATATATTCACACTTAGAAAATGTCTGCCTTCTGTTTTGATATTTAGAGAAATTTATAAGATTTGATACTGAACATCTTTTGATTTACTCCTGGTATTGCTTTTCAATGAAACATTAATACAAAATACAATAATGTATAAATTTTGTATTGTTCTGTGAAAGAATTGTATAGCTCAAGAGAAAAATGTGAACCTAACTTTAATGCTTTGAAATGCCCTTGTTTTTAATATCCTCCAGGTTTTTAGGCTATGGTAGGATTGAAATTCATTTCTCCTAGTTGATACCCTTGGTGAGACCTCCTGTCCTCTGTGCCTGCCTGGCAGCACTGACTAAACACAAAGGAGAGAGAGAACTTTAAAAGGAGGGAGATTTCTGTAACCGTTGAAGGCAGGATCAGGCCTTCCCACAATAGAAACTTTAAATCAGGAGAAAGAACCTGACTCAGGGACATGGGTACAGGAATGCTCCACTCTTCACCCCTGTGCCCTGCTGTCTTTCAGTGCAGCAAATGGGTCATGGCATTGCTTGTCTCAGATTACTGCAAGGCCACATAGGGCCTAACTGGCCAGAGTTAAGGGCTGTTCTCTCCCAGTGGCAATAAACTCTTTGTACTTCCTCAAATGCACTGTACAAGGAATATCACTTTCTATTTGTTCACTGAGTGGGTAAAAGTAAGAACTGTTGTATAGAACCTGGCTGATCTCCCTTCCCCCAGCCAACTAATAGTCTTTCCAGGTGTCAAGGACCTGTTTGTGTCCCATGTGGTCAATTGTAGCATTCAGGACACTGACAACTAAAGATAACGTGGTATCTTTTGGAGCCACAGAGGGCCTGCTGACTGCCACAAATATGTCTTCCCACCCAGTGCTAGAGCAGCTGGGTAGTGTACTGCTGCTATTGTCTGAATACTTCAAGCAAGTCTCAGGTTTCTTTGAGTTTCCCTGAGAGATCCTAGTATGTACTGCTATGGTAGTTCTTATAATAAAGAGGCTACATCCTTTAAGGAGGGAACATGAGTTAGCCAAAAGAGTCTGTGGCCAGATGGAAGTTATCTTTTACCTACTCAGTGCTCCCTGGAAAAAAAATATGAGGCAGTCTGCTTCCTTAAATATTTATAGCTTTAGAAACTCAATGGAGGTGACTATGAGTTAGAATCAACTCCATGGCAGTGAGTTTGCTTTTTTGTCTTTTATATATGTAGATATAGATATAACCTACATCCATATATATGCACATATTTATAATTATTTAGAGTCAGTATGAGTCAGAAAAAGCTCTGGTGTCACTGTGATGAAAGCATTGAGATACTAACCAAGAGGTAGGTAGTTCAAACCCACTAGCTGCTCTTGTGGGAGAAAGATGAAGCAGTTTGCTTCTGTAAAGATTAACAGCCTTGGAAACCCTGTGGGGCAATTCTACTCTGTCCTACGGAGATATCAGAATTGACTTGATGGCAGTGGGTTTGGTGTTTTGGTTTCATTATTGTTTATATCCATATCTATATACATACATATCTATAAGCCAGTCCCAGGACCAGTGGAAGTGAGTGTTTCTATTGGGGGCACATCAATAAGCAAGTAGAGTCATGGGGAGCAGGAAATGAGTTAAGCAGTTAAGAACTGCTAGAGGAGAAAAACTTGTCTGTCAGTTTCTCGTACTGTGGTAGCTTGAGTGTTGCTGTAAGGCTGGATGCTATGCAACTGGTGTTTCAAATGCCAGCAGGGTTACCCATGGTAGACAGCTTTCAGCAGAGCTTCCAGACTAAGACAGACTCAGAAGAAGGAAGAAGCCACCCACTTCTCAAAGAATTGGCCAGTGAAAACCTTATGAATAGCAGTGAAATATTGTCTTATATATTACTGGAAAACTTTATGAATAGCCCTGAAACATTGTATGATATAATGTTGGAAGAGGAGCTCTTCAAGTCAGAAGACACTCAAACAATGACTGGAGAAGAGCTATCTCCTCAGAGTAGAGCCAACCTTAGTGATGTGGATAGAGTAAAACTTTCAGGATTGCCATTTGTTTATATGGCACATCTCAACATGAGAAGAAACATATGCAAACATCCATTAATAATTGGAATATGGAATGCACAAAGTATGAAACTAGGAAAATTGGAAGTTGTCAAAAATGAAGTGTAACATGTAATGATTGATATCCTAGGGATTAGTGAGCTAAAATGGACTGGTTTTGGCCATTTTGAATCAGACAATCATATGATCAACTATGCTGGGAATGGCAAATTGAAGAAGAATGGTGTGGCATTCATTATCACAAAGAATTTATCAAGATCTCTCCTGAAGTACAATGCTGTCAGTCATAGAATAATATCCATATGCCTATGAGGAAGACCCGTAGGATTGAAATTGAAGATTTTTACCAACTTTTGCAGTCTGAAATTGACCAAACATGCAATCAAGATGTGTTAATTATCACTGGTGATTGGAATGCAAACCTTAGAAATAAAGAAAAATCACTGGTAGTTGGAAAATACAGCCTTGGTAATAGAAACGTCCCTGGAGATTGCATGATAGAATTTTGTAAGACCAATGATTTATTCATTGCAAATACCTTTCTTCAACAACACAAACGGAGACTATACACTGCTGCGTATTGGTCCAGTTGTTAGGATTTTTGTTTTCTTTATATTGCAGTGTAACCCAATATAGTCTATACAATCTGTAGTCTATACAGTCCTTCTCTGGAGGGAGTACACAGAAATTAAATAGACTATATCTGTGGCAAGAGGTGATGGAGAAGATCAATATCTTCAGCCAAAACAAGGCCAGGGGATGACTGTGAATAGAACATCAACTGATCATACGTGAGTTCAACTTGAAGTTGAAGAAAATTAGAAGTCCACAAGAGCCAAAATATGATCTTGAATAGATCCCTCTTGAATTTAGAGACTATTTAAACAATAGATTTGAAGCATTGTACACCAATGAGCAAAAACCAGAGGAATTGTGGGATGACATCAACAACACCATCCATGAAGAAAGCAGAAGGTCTTTAAAAAGATAGGAAATGAAGAAAATATCCAAATGGATGTCAGAAGACACTCTGAAACTTGGCCTTAAATGGAGTAGCTAAACTGGATGCAAGAATCAACGGGATAAAAAAGCTGAATAGAAGGTTTCAAAGAGCAGCTAGAGAAGACAAAGTCAATTATCTTAATGAAACATGCAAAGACCTGGAGTTAGAATACCAAGAGGGAATAACATGCTCAGCATTTCTCAATCAAAAATAACTGGAGAAGAAATTTAAGCCTTGAGTTGAAATACTGAAAGATACCATGGGAAATATGTTGAATGATGCAGGAAACATCAAAAGAAAATGGATGGAACACCCTGAGTCACTATACCAAAAAGAACTAGTAGATGATTATCCATTTCAGGAGGTGGCATATTATCAAGAACCAATGGTACTGAAGGAAGAAATCTAGGCTACTAGTGAAGGAGTTGGTGAAAAACAAGGCTCTGGGAATTGATGGACTACCCACTGAGATGTTTCAACAAACAGATGCTGCACTGGAGGCACTCACTTGGCTATGCCTGGCCAAGAGACTGGAAGAGATCCATATTTGTATCCATTCCAAAGACAAAGAAAAGTGATCCCACAGAATGTGAAAATTATCAAGCAATACCACTAATATCACAAGTAAAATCTTACTGAATGTTATTCAAAACGTTTGCAGCAGTATATTGACTGAGAGCTTCCTGAAATGCAAGGTAGATTCAGAAGAAGACGTGGAGTGAGGGACATCATAGATGATGTCAGGTGGACCTTGTGTCAAAGCAAAGAATACCAGAAAGAGGTTTACTTGTGTTTTGTTGACTATGCAAAGGCATTCAATTTTGTGGATCATAACAAATTGTGGATAACATTGAGAATGGGAATTCCAGAACACTTTATTGTACTCATGATGAACCTGTATGTAGACCAGGAGGCTGTCATTCGAACAGAACAAGGGGATACTACATGGTTTTAAATCAGGAAGGGAGCATGGCAAGGTTCTTTCCTTTCACCATACTTATTCAATCTGTATGCTGAGTAAATAATCTGAGAAACTGGACAATATGAAGAAGAACATGGCATCAAGATTGGAGGAAGATTCATTAAGAACGTAAGATATGCAGATGATACAACTTTGACTGCTGAAAGGGAGGATGACTTGGAGTACTTACTGATGGAGATTAAAGGATACAGCTTGCAGTATGGGTTACACCTCAATATAAAGAAAAGAAAAAATCCTCACAACTGTACCAATAAGCAGCATCATGATAGATGGAGAAAAATTGAAGTTGTCAAAATCTTCATATTACTTGGTCCTACAATCAATTCCAATGGAAGCAGCAGTCAAGACATCAAAAGACATATTGCATTTGGCAAATCTGCTGCAAAAGACCTCTCTCAAGAGCTGAGGAGCAAGGAAATCTCCTTGAAGACTAAGATGTGCCTAACCAAGCCATGGTATTTTCAATCACCTCATATGCATGTGAGAGCTGGACAATAAATAAAGAAGACCAAAGAAGAGTTGATGTTTTTGAGTTGTGATGTTGGTGAAGAATGTGGACTGCTAAAAGAACTAACAAATCTGTCCTGGAAGAAGTGCAGCTAGAATGCTCCTTGGAAGCAGGAACGGACAGGCTTTATCTCACCTACTTTGGTCAACCTGTCAGAAGGGACCATTCTCTGGAGAAGGATGTCATGCTTGGTAAGGTGGAGCGTCGATGAAAAAGAAGGCCCTCACTAAGATGGATTGACATGGTGGCCTCAGCAATGGGCTCAGGTATAGTAGGAATTGTGAAGCTGGCACAGAACTGGGCAGTGTTTCATTCTGTTGCACATAGGTCGCTATGAGTTGGAGATGACTTGACAGCACATAACAACAACTACATATCTGCATGTATGTGTGTCTGTGTGTGTATACAGTAATGCTTCCACTGTAGCATTATTGCCTTCCATTAAGGAAGCATGCCCTGGTTTGATTCTCAGCCAATTCATTTCTTGTGCAACACCAGGTATTTTTCAGTGGATGTTTGAATGTTGCTATGATGCTAACAGTTTTCATGGGAGCTTTCAGACTAAGACAGGGAGAAAGAAAACACAAGAAGAAAGGCCTAGTTATCTGCTTCTGATATTGAAATAACGAAAACCCTGTGGAGGACAATGGAACATGGTTGATTTGCAATATATCATGAGTGTGGCCCAGACCCAGGCAGTGTTCCATTTCATTGTGCATAGGGCCTGCCACGAGTCAAAATCCAGTCAAAAGCAGCTAACAAGTCATCATAAAAATGAGTTAATATAAATATTTCTCATTCTAATCTAGCTCCACAGGCTTCATTCCAATGAATTTTAACTGATTTTTCTGGAATAATTAACTCAGAGTGGATAGTCTGAAATGGATCTGACTCTTGGGACTTTGGGAATCTTCATTTATGGGACAGAATAAGAATGTCTTTGTGGTTATGAATATTAGTTGAACCTTGTTAGGAAGGCACAGTTTTTTGTTGCTGTTGTATAGAAATTCAATTTTGTGTATGAACTGTGAGTGTGGATGATGAGTAAATAAAGAGGTAAACTGTGTCCAATATAAGCTACTCTTAGGTCTTACCTGGTATTTCTAGGCTTTACTTTATGATGCTGGAGATAAGACTGTGCAAGCCACATTTCTGCTTTGTCGACTAGCTGCCTGTGAGGCACTGCATAGGGAATATTTGAAAGAGACTACGAGGCTGGAAGAGAGAGAGAGGATATGTCCTTTATTGTCACTTTCTGTTATTTGCTGACAGTTCACTATTCCTGTATGCATCACTCCAGTAATGCTTCTTTCTGAGCAAGTTTCTTACCACCATTTCAACTGAATACATTTTGCAGTTTTTACAGCATACGTAGAGCCAAAAAATGGAGGGAATTTTATCAGTTGAAGACGCTTTTACTGATACAACTTTATTTATATATTCAAAGATTATCCATTTTTTAAAAGACTATTCATTGTCTGAGGTAACAAGTTATTGAACCAACTATCATGTTTCAATAATTTGTTATTTGATGATATTTGGTCTTATATTCATAACCTGATGTAAAATTGGGCAATTTGTGGTGTGTGTGTGTGTGTGTGTGTGTGTAGCTTATCTGTCTCTTCAATATTTCAAAAAGACAGATATACTTTACTTTTTATTTTTTTACCTTTTTTCCTCTTATCTTTAACAAGATTTCTCTCATTCTAAAATACACTTAAATTCTATGCTTATTCAATTTTTTTTTCACATCCTGAGGAAGTTTTCAAAGCTACAAAAGATATATCACTTTTAAGTTCTCTAGATGTGTCTAATTTGGTAATTCTTCAACCTACCTGTTTTATGAAATGTGGTAAAAGGAAACTATAAATTAAGTCAATGATTGGTTAAGTGAATTATACTTTCTAGTCATTCAAGCAGTAAAAGTAACATATTGTACAGAGTTTTACTTCTTCATCCTACATTTGTTGCTCTCTCTCTCTCTCTCTGTTTCTTTCTCTTTCTTTCTCTCTACAAAAAGAAATTTAGGAAGGTAAAGATAATTTATTGCCCTACTCTTTTCAAATTATTTTCATGCTTTGTATAATTTAATCATAAATGAACCAAGAATAATATAATGTATGCTTATCGGAAGATATTTTAATATCAGGGATATTTCATTTCAAATTCAAGTTCTGTCATGTATTATCTCTGAACTATCACCATACTATATCAACCATTTCAATGTTATTTTCTGTTAGGTGAAGATAACAATACCTGTCTCATAAGATTTTTTAATGGACAAAGTGAAAAATATATGCTATAGTACATATAATTCTTGGTTTATATACTTAATAAATGAGTTATTACTGGAGTTGATATTTTAATGTATTTTAAGGCAAAATTAAATATTGCTTCCAAGGACTCCTCTGGGTAAGACATTTGGCTGCTTACCAGAAGGTCAGTGATTCAAACTCACCAGCTTCCCTGTGGGAGGAAGATGAAACAATCTACTTCCATAAAGATTTACAGCATTGGAAACCCAATGGGAGTGAGTATGAGTCAGAGTCGATTTGATGGCAGTGGGTGTGGTTTCATTTTTTTATTTTTTTTTCCCCCCAAAGACATCTTAATAAATTTCTTCCACAAGTCATGTGTTCCATTCATCAAGAGGCACCTAGAGGCCAATCTATGCCTTTTTATAAAAAATAGACATAATTGGCAGCTGTTTCAGGCTAATGGTACTGTTCAATAGGGGAACATCTTTCCTGAGTACTTGGGCAACCACTGCTTTTAGCTAAAGCTGTGATTTTCCTTTCTTCTCCTTAGAGTCCATTTTGTTTATATTGAACCAACCAAGAAGGGACATAGAGGTAGACTTGAATGGAGGGAGTAATCTACAGGTCCCACTTTCATATTTCCATTTGTGGCAATTCCTGAACTGGAGAATTTATTCTAACACTTATGGAAAGAAAATATAAGCATGTAACATATTGATTTGATGTACAATAGTACATAGTACTAAAGAATAGTACACTGCATCAACTGAAGATGCATATCCATCATTTTAGCATCCCAGACCTACTATAAGATATGCCCAAATTCCATAAGTTGAAGCCCAGTTTCTCCTCTGCCCAATGGACTGAGTCATGTGATTAATTGAAGTAGCCAGCAAGAAATCAGATGTCATATTGCACCAGGCAAAGTACTCCAAGGGACCTCTTTAAAGTGTAGAAAAGCAAATATGTCACTTTGAAGACTTATATGACTCCTGTTGAATACTAAGCCATAGTATTTTCAATCACCTCATGTGCATGTAAAAGTTGGACAATGAATAAGGAAGAGTGAAGAAGAAGTGATGCCTTTGAATTGTGATGTTGGCGAAGAATACTGAAAACATTATGGACTGCCAGAAGAACAAACAAATCTGTCCTGGGAGAAGTATAGCCAGAATGCTCCTTAGAAGCAAGAATGGCCAGACTTCATCTCACCTACTTTGGTCATGGGATCAGAAGGGACCAGTCCTTGGAGAAGCATATCATGCTCGGTAAAGTAAAGGGTCAGTGAAAAAGGGAAAGGTCCTCAACGAGATGGATTGACATAGTGGATGCAATGATGGACTCAAGCATAACAAGTCTTGTGAGGATGGTTCAGGACTGGACAGTGTTTTATTCTGTTGTACAAATGGTTGGTATGAGTTGGAGCTGACTCAACAGCACCAAACAACAACAATCCAACAGAATCATAAATGTTTGTGTCTCTCACCTCCTAGAATTTCCCAGCATATTCAGACAAGTACATCTGTCCTTTCATCCACTTTAGGAGGGGTAGACGTTGGCCGCATTTCTGATGATCATTCTCCTTGAAGTAGTTAAGGTCAAAGTAGAAAGGGAATGGAGGATCAGAGCAGACTATAGGGAATAGCAACTACATGCACATAAGCAAGACTGCATTTGCTTTTGGCTTTGAGAGACATGTCATTTTCTCAATTCAACGATATAAACCTTTGTGCTTTTGATCCATCCAAAACTCTATATAGAAATACAAGGGCTCCAATCCTGAGACAATTTATTTCAACTTTGAGTACTCTTTAACTCAATAAGTATGGTCACATTGTCTAGCAGATAAACCGTGGGGCTCAGTAAGCAACATTCAAAGTCCCATTGGGGTACCTTATTTCAATTTATTTTTTTGCTGTTTGGTCTGATTTACAGGCAGAAAAATGGGGGGGGGGTCCTTAATATCCTGTCCACCATTTGGGTAAAAAATTTCTTTATTAGATCTCAAGGCTCTGCTCTTAACCCCAATCTTTGCCTGTGAGGTCTTTCTACTTCGTCTTCTAAAAAGTTGTCTGTCAGGAGCCATCCTCAACATGAAAATTTTGGGTCTAAGACTTAATAAGTTAGTCTGCTACTGTTTGTTGGATGCTGGCAGAAGACATGAGATTTCTGGTTCAAAGATGAAGGACTATTACTCACAGCACAGCAAGTAGCATGAACTTCTGCATATTTGTTTCAGTTCCTCTTGCTTCCAAGCCCCTTGAAAATATGGGAAAACTTAGGTATCTGTGCACACAATAGATTGCATTATAGGAAAGGAGCAGTGGGACTGGGTAATCCATTTATTTTATAGCAAGCCATAAGTAAGTCTGCTTTTTTTTTTATTACTGAGGGAGTTATTACCTCATTTCTCAAGGTCACTCATTGAAAGAAAAATCCTGACAAATGACTCAGGTAAAGAATGGTCAGAATTTTATGTTTTTGGAACAAAAGAAGGTATGAGTAATCCATGAAAGACTATCTCCCAATACCGTAGGAAAAAAAAACAAAACTAATCAAAGTAAAAAACTGTCAGCATTATGGTGTTCATGGACTAGACCCATCAGTAACATTATTACCAGCTCCTAATTTTTTTCTTCTTCTTTGCTTGATGCATATATTAATGCTACTAAAGTAAGTTTTCTTCTAATTTGAGAATGAATCTTCTTTTGTTTATGGAACAGTCTTTGGTATATTATGTTTGATTTTAGCTCATGCATATGAGGGAAAAGTTTATCTGTTACTATACAGAAAGGGAGAGAATACATTAAATATTAAAATTCAAATCTAATCCCTCACCAACAGTGAATAAACTAGAGTCTTTAATAAAACAGCCACAATTTTTGTTTGTTTTGTTTTAAGTGGCTCTGGCATTAATCTGTTATGTCTGACATTGTATCTCTTTTCATTTTCCCATGCTACTTCACAAGAAGAAATGATATGTTCTGATCTCCAAGTAAGAAATGTAATAAGGCTCAACTTCCTTCAAAGAAGGTTTTCTATGGTAATAACATAGTATCAAGTTGTATACAAACCAAATTTGAGCAAATGATAGAATAGAAATGTTGGTAGAGATTTGTCTATCAAAGAATATGGAGATCACTATAATTCAGATGAAATTTAGATACAAATCAAATGTTTTCTCAAAAGTGGCTACTTGTATGAGATATTTCAGATGTTTGACTGGGATGGAAAATTGCTACTCCACTCATTTCAAAATATGTCAATGATCATATGAAACGAAGCAACTGTCTGTTTATGCTATAAAACTATATATTACAATATATAAACTATTTAATTAAAATATATAATAAGTGTGCTGTATAGTTTATAATATATGGACCATTATTATTTTAATTTCATATATTAGAAAGACACATAAATAATTTGAATATAAATATATAGACTAGTATATAACTACTTACAATTAATAAATAAATTATTTAGTACATAATGATATTTGTTGTTGTTGTTAAGTGTCATGGAGTTAGTTCTAACTCACAGTGACACTATGTACAACAGAACAAAACAGTGACCAGTCCTGCACCATCCTCATAATTGTTGCTATGTTTGAACCCATTGTTGAAGCCACTATGTCAGTCCGTCTTATTGAGGATCTTCTGCTTTTAACCTGACCTTCTACTTTACCAAGCATGATGTCCTTCTCCAGGGACTGGCCACTCTTGATAACATGTCCTAAGTGTGTGAAATGAACCTTTGCCAACCTTGTTTCTAAGAAGCTTTCTGGCTATATTTCTTGCAAAATAGATTCATTCACTCTTCTGGAAATCCATGATATATTCAAAATTCTTCTCAAAAACTATATTTCAAATGCATCAATTCTTCTATGATCTTCCTTACTTGTTGTCCAGCTTTTGTTTGCATAGAAGGCAATTGAAAATACCATGGCTTGGATCAGGCACACCTTAGCTCTCAAAGTAACGTCTTTTACTTTTAAATGAAAAATAATCATGTTCAAAAAGTTTACAATTAAAATAAAAATTCAGATCTCTTAACAGAAGACTCATCATTGTTGTTGTTATGTGCCACCGAGTGAGACCCAACTCATAGCAACCCCTTCTTAGGTTTCCGAGGCAGTATCACTACAGAAGTAGATTGTCCAAACTTCCTTCCAAGGAATGGCTGGTGGGTTTCAATTGTCAGTCTTCTGGTTAGCAGTCAAATGTCTTAGGCACTATACTACCAGCGCTCCCAAGAAGACTTATTAGCTGTCCAGAACTAAAATGATTACCAACACAAACTAAATCAAATCCACTGCCACTAAGTTGATCTTGACTCATAAACCAAGAAAACACACTACCATTGAGTCAATTCTGACTCATACCAACTCTATGTAATATACAGAATTGCCTCATAATGTTTCCAAGGCTGTAAATCTTTACAAAAGTACATTGCCTCATTTTTCTCCCACAGAAAATCTGGTAGGTTTCAAACTGCTATCTTTTTGCTTAGCAACCAATTGCTTTAATTGTTGTACCACCAGAGCTCCTTTAAAATGATTAATTGGGGAGTATTTAGACTAATATTTTACTGTAACTTAACACCATTGTTCTAATTTTCACATGAAAATTTTACACAAAAATCTGCATAAGTCTAATTTCAGGCAGAATCTAAGGAATCTGATGGTGTAGTGCCTAAGGCGCTTGACTGCTAACCAAAAGGCTGTCGGTTCAAACCCACCAGCCACTCCTCGGAAGGAAGATTGGACAATCTACTTCCATAGTGAGACTGCCTGGGAATCCCAAGGAGGGATTGCTATGAGTTGGGGGCTGACTCAATAGCACATAACAACAGCAACAACATGCCAGTCTTTGAAATAGAGTTTGACTGGCAGCTTAGATATTTGACTCTCACTTGCATTTAAATTCCTCTATGCTTAGACTCATTAACATGTTGAATGTCTCCTATTTTTGCACTTAAAAGAAGAGAAAAGAGTCAAGGTATACAGACTATACCTATTTCTTCTGCCTGTATTGTAAAGCTAGCTTAAGGAGGGAGCTTTTAAACTGAATTAAAGAAAACCACTATTTTTGTTCTTGGCTGTATTCTGAACTTTCTAGGTCTGGCATATAGGAGGCAATCAATAAATATTTGTTGAATCAACTACCTGTTTGAAGTGACTTATTAATTTCTAGTATAAAATGTGAGGGTCAACTATGAGTACTCTTTAACTCAATAACTATGGTCATGCCTGATAATCTAGGCTCCCTTCTATATCTGTTGCTGTTGTTATGTGCTGTCGAGTCGGCCCCGACTCATAGAGACCCCTCCTTGGGTTTCCAAGGCAGTATCACTACAGAAGTAGGATTGCCCAACAGTCCTTAAACCACACTAGCCTTCTGCTAGTTTCAGTCTCATCTAGTTTATCCTGTAGTATCACCATTTGTTTGAATAGTTCTGACTGATTATCATCAGGAATGTGGCATTGCAAGTATTCAGTTGAAATTATATTACCTATCACTCAAAGCTGTGCCTCAGGATTGACTTGATGGCAATAGTTTTTTTTTTTTTTTTTTAATCACTCAAAGTGTTTGGATGAGTTTTATCACAATTATGTTGTTATTATCACCATAAAGTTGAAGTTGATAAAGCTAATATTGATAAATATCAGTATTTTATGTTTTCCCTATATTTTTAGTCATAAATAGCCTCAATATAATGCATGAATTTTATTAATTCCTCAGTTTATCTAAGAATGTTGAAGTAAATTTCAATTTAAAAAATTGAGTTTTGAACTTTTAAAGACAAAATTAAATTGTGCAATATAGAAAAAATATTATACATTTTATATATGTTAGCATAAGATAATGGATGGAATGTGATGAGGGTAGAGAACATGAAAAATAACCATGGTCATTTAACCTCCATAGTTAGAAAGCACCTGTGCTCAGAATGGCCTCAAACTTGGTTTGACACTCTGCTGTAACTGTCTTGAAATTCTTAATAATTTTGAACAGAGGATCTTGCGTTTTCATTTTACTAGACTGTACAAATTATGTAGTCAGTTGGGAATACAGAAGAAGGAAATTTTTGGTTTACTGAAAATGAATGAACAAAATTAAATCACATATACCCATAAAACCTGCAGCTTTAGAGTCAATTCTGACTCATAGTGATCCTATACATATACCTAAACGTATGTTAAATTTTTATCACTATTTTTGCTTTAGAGACCTGAATTTTCACCAAAAGCTTAGAAAACAAAGTGTCTTATTAATATCCCCTAAGACAAAAGTAGGAGCTCTGGTAACTTGGTGCCTAAGACACTTGACTGCTAACCAGAAGGCTGGTGGTTCAAACCCACCAGCCACTCCTTGGAAGGAAGGTTGGGCAATCTACTTCCGTAGTGATACTGCCTCAGAAACCCAAGGAGGGGTGGCTGTGAGTGGGGTCCAACTTGCAAGCACATAACACAACAACAACAAGAGGACAAAAGTGGATAATAGAATAGTAGAGAGAATATATGAAGAATTCCTACGAACTAATGAAAAATGACAAATAAATCAATAGAAAATGTAAACAAATGTCATGGACAAACAATTAGAGAACAGTAAATAAAAACATGTAAATAAAACACTCAACCATCTTAGTAATCAGCTATATGTTCCAAAACCACAATGAGATAGCATTTTACTTCCAGCAAATACAAACAAGTGTCTGAGAATATAATTTCTCAGACAAATTTCACTGCCATGTTAATGAGAATGTAAATTGGTAATTGATGGCGTAGTGCCTAAGGCACTTGACTGCTAACCAGAAAGCTGGCAGTTGAAACCCACCAGCCACTTCTCAGAAGGAAGGTTGGGCTATCTACTTCCGTAGTGATACTGCCTAGGAGACCCAAGGAGGGATCGCTATGAGTGCATTTTGGTTTTACCTTCACGATCAGTTGGCATGAGTTCTTTCTAAGTCATGTTGTTATTTTTGTTTTGTGCCGTAGAGTCAGACCTGACTCATAACGACCCCTCTTTGGGTTTCCGAGGTGATATCACTACAGAAGTCGTCCTGTCTCTGAGGAGTGGCTGGTGGGTTAGCAGTCAAGTGCCTTAGGCACAATGCTGCCAAAGCTCCTTTCTAAGTCATAGTGACCCCATATGTGTCAAGAAGGCCTGTATTCCATAGGGTTTTCAAAGGCTCATTTTTCAGAAGTAGATTCCCAGGTCTTTCTTCTGAGAAACGCTTGGGTGGACTCAAACCTTCAACCTTTTTTTTTAGCAACTGAGAGTTTTAACCATTTGCACCACCCATGGAACTATGGAGAGCACTATCCAATCAATTTGAAGCAGCAACTACCCTGCAATGGAACTGTTTCAGCTCCAGTGATATGCTCTAGAGAAACTCTCACCCATGTGTTCACACAGTTAAGTATAAATTGGCATTGCAGCATTGTTATAAACAATGTTACTATGAATTAAAAAAAAAAAAAATACTGTTCATCATTAGGAAAGCAGACACATAAATTGTATTATATTCATAGGGAAAGATATTATGTAACACTTAAAATGGATAAATTAGAACTCATCAACATAAATCCATCTCAAAATAAAGTCTTAATTGAAAAAATTACAAAAAATATATGCATATGATACAATTTATGGAACTAAAATTAAAATAATGTCACTTATACTTTATGAATATTTGACAAAGGTAATAAAGATATAAAATCATGGATAGGACCAAAGGGGGGGCAATAATTATTGCATCTAGGGTGGAAGAGGGGCTGAATGAAGAGCACAAAGAAGGGTTCAATGTTTATCTATAGTATTTTTTAGTAAAAACAGATATCAGAAAGGTATGCCAAAATGTTCGTATTTGTTACATCAGGAGAATGAGATTAAACAAGTATTCATTACTTTATTTTTAGTGTGTCTCTCTTCTTTCATTAATAATAATAATGATAATAGTAATAAATGCAGAGTTTGAGAAATCAACCAATCTTGCATATACTATATCCATGAGCAACTCCTGACAATTGGTAATATGAATGGAGCAAAACGAAGGAGGAGTTTCAGAAGCAGAATCTGTAATCTAGCAGGAATTATATGGGCTTTTTACTTGAATTTTGACTCATTAGCAATCATCCCTATCACCAATTATAAAGATTCAATCTCCACACAGAATTATATAGCTCTGCAAGTACAACAAAAGTATCCATGGAGAGGTGACATCATTCTTAGAGCTCATGCATTTGTGTGTGTCTGTGTTTGGAGCTCAGAAAAGTGAGGGGGTTGCTGAAGTAAATGAAGCACAACATTCAGATCACAGACATCTTATAAGCTTCCTGTACACTTTTCTTTCATTGCTCATTTCCTCTAAAAATTCAATTTCCCAGGCTTGCCTTGAAAGGAGAAAAACCATGTGTCATTCTTTATGACAATTTTGCTTCAGATTTGAGATGTTTGAGTGGATTGGAGAGTAAGCAGGAAGACAAAGAGAATGGCTTGCTCACAGTTCCCTGGACTTGCATATAACTTCCCAGAAGCTGTGCTGTACACGCCTCCCTAGTTACACAGCTTGGCGTGTCACAGATGCTGAAAATGAATCTGCTCAGTGATACTGCTTTTTTGGGGGCAGGATGTCTGTGTGTGCATTTGATAGCAGATGATGACATGCACTTTCATTTAAAGAGAGACAGAAAGGAACTTTTGAGATTAGTTCCCATTGTCAGCAGTCTTAGAGATGAGATCTAGCCCATTACATCTGCTTCTGTTATAATTTAAGGTAATTTTGGATATAATTTTATTTGATGGGAAAGGAGGTGTTTTTTTTTCACAGTAAATATGTGATTTCAGAAAATTTAAACAAAAGATCCCCAAGTTGCTACACTATCACACATATAAACACATAAATACACATTGATAAACTGACATTTACAAATATATGTCCTTCCATGTTTAAATTGTTTCTTCACTTAAATATTGAATACTACGTATAAAACACCCCTCATGAAAGAGGCTATGATCTGGGTTTTACTTTGACAGATCCTTGCCTACTTTTTAAAGCAAGTGGTGATAATGTGTTAATGGTAAAGATAGTGTCATTTGAGTTGGGGTGGGGGTATTCTGGTATTTAACTATAATTTCACTGAACAATCATTTTCACAGTAAGTATCAATTCTGAGCCAATTTAGTATTATTACTTATGAATAATGTCAAATAAGACTGCTATAATCTACAATGAAAAGTTGCTTTCTTTTGAAAGGAATGCAAATATTCAGTGATAATGAATTATGTGAGAGGTGTAATTATGATTCTAACCCTAATTTGGGTTTACAATTTTAACTGACCATGGAAGTTTGATCCAACCTGGCAAAATCTAATGTTAGAGGATTCCTTAGAAAGGAAATGTGACTTTACAGATATAATGCATATATGAGCCAAGAGACCCTTCACTTTGATGTCTAAATGAAATGGATTTGAACATCATTCCAGGTGCAAGGGGAATCATATATCACCCCAATTATTTTCTTAGATCCATAGGGACTGTGGGCCAAGAGATTAGTGTAGAGTTGTTAATGGGACCTCTACTCTCACATCCTCAGCTTTCCATAGAAGATTTTTGATAACTTCTAGACCTCCTTTACTTACCTCTTTCATGCACTCCTTTCCAATAAAGAGGGAGTTTATATAATGCTATCGCACTAGACTAGGGAACCTCTACTGGTTCTCCCTTCCAAGGGCTTTGTCATTACAACAGTCACGTTGCCTGTTCCTCCATGCTATAAGTGTATCAGAAATGGCTTTGCTCCTTGGGAAGGTTAGCTGGTGGAGGTGTGAGAATGGTTAATTTAATCTAAGGACAAACATATTAGGAAACATGATGGCAGCCACAGGTTAAATGGACTTCTCCTCAATTCAGCTTCATGAGCAACAAAGCAGATAAACTGATCTTCATATCTCTGACTTCAGTACCTATTTTCCATTGAGTCAGAAGTTGGAGAGGAAGACATGGGTTTTATTTATCCCTAGTCATTGGCACACTAACCATGTAATTTTGAGAAATAAATATGGTTATGTCATTTAAAGACTAACATGGTACACTGAGAGACTGAATTTTCAGGTGGGGCCAAGTAAGAATGGTTTGGTATTTGAAAATGGTCCATCTTTGACCTTCCTGACTCACAGTACTTTATATTGTGGTTTATGATACAGCCATGGTTTGCTTAATAACAGCACTGACTGATGAGGCAGGACTCAGTATCCTCTGCTGTCACAAACTTGAGCAAAGACACAGGACAAATGAAGTAAGAACAGGGATTAGATTATATAGAAGTATATAGATTATATTAGATAGATAGATAGATAGATAAATTATTTAGATGTATTTGGCTATCTCTTGAGCTTCATTTACTATCACCTCCCTACATTTTCACTGACAGACCTGCACAGGCCTTTTTCTGTACTGTGACCAAACCAGTCTTATCCCCACTTTAGAATATTTGCACTTGCTTTTCCCTTTACCTATTCATATACTAGGATCTCTCACTTCATTTAAGTGTCTGCTCAAAATTGACCTTCTAAGAGAAGGCTTTTACTTTTTCTACCTTGTACTAAAATAGTATAAGACTTACCACATCTCTTTCTCCTTTACCTGATTATTTTTTCTTATAAAATTTATAAATATCAGATATTGCATCATATATACATTTTAATCATTTATCGACCATCTCCTTTACTAAAGTATAGTGTCCATGATGACAGGAAACTTATTTTATCTTACTGGCCACTGTTACCTCAGAGCCTAATATGCTTCTTGTTGTTGTTGTTATGTGCCATCGAGTCGGCCCTGACTCATAGCGACCCCTCCTTGTGTTTCTGAGGCAGTATCACTACAGAAGTAGGATTGCCCAACCTTCCTTCCGAGGAGTGACTGGTGGGTTTGAACCACCAGCCTTCTGGTTAGCAGTCAAGTGCTTTAGCCACTATGCTACCAGAGCTCCCCCTAAGATGCTATGCACTGCAATTAGTTTTTCTAACTCAATCATCCTGTTTATCTTTTTTTTTTTTTTTTCTTTTTCTTTCCTTTCTACTCTCTCTTATTCAGACAGTAACTCAAAGTCCAGGTATGTGTCACTTACTACCCTTTCAGACAATGTCCCCACATGCACATCCATGGTCTCATAATGAATGTGTGTGTGTGTGTGTGTGTGTGTGTGTGTTTTATGGGAACACAGCTCTCCTTCTGTTTAGTATTCCCCTCTAATGGTTTTAAAGACCCCAAGCCCCAAAAGTGAATGAGAAGCAGGGCTCTAGGGTGCATCTCAATCCCCACATTGCCTCCTCCTCCACCTTCTCCTTCCCCTCTTCCTACCTTCATTCACCTGCCCAAAAACCATCCAGCCTTTCATTCCCAGTGTAGGGTAACACCGGGTGTGGCACCTCTACTTCTGCCACGGTTGCTGGTGTCTCTGCCCAAGACAGTCCTGGGGCTCTTGGGAGCTCCCAGCTCAGGGCAGTGGCTGCATATGATCTGTAATTAGGTGCACCAACAGGTGTCACACTCCCTGTACCTTTACCCTCAGTCCCTATGGCTACCATTCTACACCTCCTGTGTACCTCCCACTCTGCCTTGTGCCCAGATGTATGTAAAGTTCCTATCTAGGTTCCAAAGCAGGCCCTGCTTGACAAGCCCAGCCTTCTTTATCCAGTGGAAATAACTCTTGGGCATTGTCCTGCAGGATCACATAATATTTTAATATAATTGGCTTTATAGGGATTTTCCACTGGAATGTAGGAGGGACATTGCATGAAGTGGTTGCACAATGTTTGAATCATATAACATCTTATTTCACAGAATGTATCATGGATGTTAAACACACTTACCTGTATATTGTTCAAAACCAATTCAATTTTCCCTGAAAAACTGATTCCTTCAGACAGATGTGCCAGCAACAAACCTTTTTTTATGTTCTTATTGGCTTTGAATCAATGATACTTTCATGATACTCCCAGCTGAAGAAAATAGAACTTTTTCCAGCAGTAAACGTTCCATTGCTTCTTACTGTTTCTCCATGAAATACATGCCACTTTTGTGAATGAAGTAACAATCAAAACCTCAAAAAACTAAAACAGTTTTCATAGAGTTTATTATCAACAAATCAAAGTAAACTTGGGACTCTGGATTGAGAGGGACCAAAGGGGAAAGTCTATATCCATGAGGTCTTTAACATGACTAAAGGAACCCAGATCCTCTCTCCTTGGTCTTTATTCAATTCCATGGAAGATAAAGGAATTAGGGTAAGCTACTGGTAGTGTAGTGCCTAAGGCACTTGACTGCTAACCAGAAGGCTGGCGGTTCAAACCCACCAGCCATTCCTCGGAAGAAAGATGGGGCAATCTACTTCCGTAGTGATACTGCCTCGGAAACCCAAGGAGGGGTCGTTATGAGTCGGGTCCGACTCAATGGCACATAACAACAACAACAACACTCATCTGCTATCTTCTTTCATTGTCTATCATTTAATGTAAAAAACAACTCCTGATAATATTCTGATAACATTCAGTGTAGTGGATTGAAGAGCTGCCTTTTGATCTTAAGAGTCATAGGCAGCTGAAGAACTAAGTGCAAAACATCCTGCATAAGGGTAGAAAAAATGTATTCTACCTACCACTTAACATTGCTTGTTTTCAGCTGAGACTATACTGTGATCAAAATCTTTTCTTGCCCACATGTATCCCTGTGTAGTTCAAGGTTAACCATAATGGCCTACATACTAAGCTTGGAAATAGAACCACAATCAGGCTTCTAGTACATCTCTGAATTAATGTTACCTCCCCAAAATCATCTCTGCCCTAGGATATCAGCCATGGTATCAGAAAATAAGGTCAAGGTGTCTAATTGAAGATTATTCCAGGTTTTTTTTTTTTTTTCAAATATGCACAACAGCTGCACAAGTTCAATATAAGCTGTTGAATACCACCTGGTGGTGGGGGGGAGATCATATTAACCTATGCACTAAAGCCAGGATCTTAAAAGCTTCTACCCCACACTCCACATATTGTATTAGGCTTCCAATGCCAGGACTTTTCTGTTCATCAAGGGTACTGATTATGCACTGATATGTTAGAGCTTTATAGTGTTATAAATAATACTCTTCTCCTGTTGAATTCTGAACCTACTTTGAAATTAGTTGTTGGCCTAAGAAAAATGGTGATCTATTACCAACTTTTGGATTCCCAGAATGGTGAAAACAATTAACACACTAAGCTGCTAACCAAAATGTTAGAGATTTTAGTCCATTCAGAGGCACTTCAGAAAATGTCCTAGCACTCTACTTGTGAAAAGTCATCCATTTAAAACCCTATGAAGCACAGTTCTACTCTGATACATATGGGGTTGCCATAAGTCAGAACCAACTTGACAGCATCTAGTTGAACTTGTTATATTAACAACTTTGTTAAGAGTATGACTGAATCAGTGAATGAAAGTTGGAAACGGAGCCACAATATTTAATATTTAATATTTAAACTGACCACTCCAAAATCTCTGCTTCAGGGTATCTACCTTGCTTGGTCTTTGAATATAATTAGGGTCATTTATACAAACTTCAATAAAAGAACTATTTAGGAATGTGTGGAGAGGACATAAGAAATCCAAAAGTGGTGTCAGTATTTAGGACCATCAAAGCTCAGAAGAAGAGAATCATGTAGGAAGGACTACCTTGAAAATAGAAAGGCAACCCTGCTGGGATACAGCCAGAACACAAATAACTTGGTCTCAAATTATTTTCTTCATATAATTTTCTCCCAGGCCTTATTCAATCAGAAGCTAGAGGAAAAAGGGACCACTTGATATAATCCACCCAAGTTAGACTCCTGTGATGGATATTAAGTTAAAAGAAAATGGGGGATGGGACTAGAGAGGTGAATAGAAAATGTCTGAGCCACTTGGAAAATACATCACATGAGTTAGCTTCCTTGGCACAAGTTTCTCCAAAAGAGAGAAAATTTAAGCCACTCATATCTATTTTTTTCCCCCAATCTCACCAGTCTGCCTTAGAGAAGTATGTTAGTTTTCTTGGGCTGTGAAAAGAAAGTATCAAAAACTGGTGGCATGAAATAACAAAAAGTTATTCTCTCACAATTCTAGAGTCTACACATCTGCAGTGAAGATATCAGCAGTATCACACTCCCTCCAATGCCTCAGTGGGAGGACTATTCCTTGCCTTCTCCGGCATCTTATAGTACCAAGCATCCTTGGGTTGTAGCAGCATAAATCCAATCTGTCTCTGTCTCCAAACGGCTATCTTCCCTCTGTGTCTGCACCCGTGACTCTATATCCAAATTTTCTTTCTTTTATAATACAAACTGTATTGAATATAGGGCCACCCCATTCCAGCATGATGTAATTTTAATTTAACAAATTACATTCTAAATAATATCATATTTGCAGACACTGGGAGTTAGAGCATATCTTTTGGAGGACATGATTCAACTCACAATAAAAGTGATTCCACAAATTCCCTACCATTTTACTCCTGCAGAGTGTGTATTTCCTTCCCACTATGGATATCGAGAAATAGGGAATAACCATTTTCACTAATAATGACCACTGGGCACAGTGTTGAAAATGAAAGCCTCTTATCTCCTCCCCTAATGATAATGACACTTCTGAAAATTAGAACTTTCATTAATAAGTTCCACGGCCTAAGGAAACAAAAATCTGAATAATATTAGGAAGAATCCTAGTCTTCTTGATATTACGTTGCTATTAGATTTTCCACAGATCTTCTAGTCCTTCCTTATAGGGAGTATTTATTCATTTCAAGAGCATGATTATAGAGAAGGATTTGAGCATTTAAGGAAAAATTGTACTCCCTTTGGAAGTATCTTGTAATCGGAACACATTCCTTCTCTGCCCTGGTGAAGGTGAGCCCTTAAGGGAAAGCATTGTATCAGCAAAAGAACAAGCCTAAAGTGAGACAGATGGGAAGATCATAGGAAGCTTGATTCTGGCCACAAGATAAGGTAAATCATGTATAATCCAGGTATAAAATAAACTAATCCAGGTATAAAATATATGAAGCAGTAGCAGTGTTGTAATTTTCCAGTCTGACAGCAGTATCTATTTCTCCATTAGTTTAAAAATTTAACAAGGAGATTTATTATTTTTCTCTTATCCCATTGCAAATAGTACGGCCTAGACTCTTTTGATGATGAATTTCAGCTTCCAGTAATTTTCTTTTATGTTGTTGTTGTTAGGTGCCATTGAGTCGTTTCCGACTCATAGCGACCCCATGCACAGCAGAACGAAACACCGCCCAATCCTGTGCCAGCTCCATGATCCTTGCTATTCTTGAGCCCATAGTCGCAGCCACCATGTCAATCCATCTCGTCAAAGGCCCTCCCCTCCTTCATCAACCCTCTTCCTTACCAAGCATGACATCTTTCTCCAGGGAATGGTCCCCTCTGATAACATGACCAAAGTAGGTGAGATGATGTCTGGCTATCCTCACTTCCAAGGAGCATCTCGGCTGCACTTCCTCCAGGACAGATCTGTTAGTTCTTTTAGCAGTCCATGGTACTTTCAGCTTTCTTCGCCAGCACCACAACTCAAAAGCATCAACTATTCTTTGGTCTTCCTTATTCATTGTCCAGCTCTCACATGCATACGAGGTGATTGGACATATCATGGCTTGTGTCAGGCACACCTTATTCTTCAAGGAGACATCCTTGCTCCTCAGCACTAGAAAAAGTTCCTTCGCGGTTGACCTTCCCAGTGCTACACATCATCTAATGTCCTGACTGCTGCTTCCACTGGCATTGATTTTAGAACCAAGCAATGTGAATTCTTTGACAACCTCAATCTTTTTTCCATTTATCGTGATGCTGCTTATTGGTCCAGTTGTGAGGATTTTTGTCTTCTTTATATTCAGATGTAATCCATACTGCAGATTGTGTTCCTCAACCTTCATCAGTAGGTGCCTCAAGTCATCCTCACTTTCAGCAAGCAAAGTTGTATCGTCTGTGTATCTCAGGTTGTTAATGATTCTTCCTCCAATCCTGATGCCATGTTTTTCTTCATATAGTCCAGTTTCTTGGATGATTTGCTCATCATATAGATTGAATAAGTATGGGGAAAGGATACAACCCTGATGCACTCCCTTCCTGATTTTAAACCATGTACTGCCCCCTTGTTCCATTTGAATGACAGCCTCCTGGTCAAGGTACAGTTTCCTCATGAGTAGAATCAAGTGTTTGGGAATTGCATTTTTGTCAATGTTATCCATAATTTGTCATAATTTGTCATGATCCACATAATCAAAAGCCTTTGCATAGTCAATAAAACACAAGTAAATATCTTTATGGTATTCTTTGCCTTGAGCCAAGATCCATCTGACAACAGTATGATATCCCTTGTTCCACGTCCTCTTCTGAATCCAGCTTGCATCTCTGGAAGTTCTCTGTCAATATACTGCTGCAACCGTTTTTGAGTTATTTTCAGTAAGATCTTACTTGTGTGCAATATTAATGATATTGTACTATAATTTCCACAATCTGTGGGATCAGCTATCTTTGAATGGGTACAAACATGGATCTCTTCCAGTCAGTTGGCTGTGTAGCTGTCTTCCAAATCTCTTGACATAACTGAATGAGTATCTCTAGTGGGGCATCTGTTTGTTGAAATATCTCAGTGGGTATTCTGTTAATTCTCAGAGCCTTGTTCTTTGCCAATTCCTTCATTGCAGCTTCAACTTTCTCCTTCAGTACCATTGGTTCTAGATCATATGCCACCTCCTGAAATGGATGAAGATTGACCAATTCTTTTGAGTACAGTGACTCTGTGTATTCCTTCCATCTTCTTTTGATGTTCCCCGCATCATTCAATGTTTTGCCCTTAGAATCTTTCAGTATTGCAACTTGAGGCTTAAATTTTTTCCTCAATTCTTTCAGCTTGAAAAACGCCGATCATATTCTTCCCTTTTGGTTTTCTAACTCCAGGTCCCTTCACATTCCGTTATAATAATTGGCTTTGTCTTCTTGAGCTGCCCTTTGAAATCTTTGGTTCAATTCTTTTATCTTGTCATTTCTTCTATTTGCTTTAGCTACTCTCTGCTCAAGGGCAAGTTTCAGAGTCTCTTCTCTCATCCATTTTGATCTTCTCTTCTTTTGTTGTGTTTTTAGTGATCTCTTGCTTTCTTCATGTATGATGCTTTTGATGTCATCCCACAATTCATCTGGTTTCCAGTCATTGGTATTCAATTCATCAAATCTATTCTTTATATGGTCTCTAAATTCAGGAGGGATATATTCTAGATCATATTTTGGCTCTTGTGTACTTGTTTTAATTGTCTTTAACTTCAAGTTGAACTTGCATATGAGCAGTTGATGGTCTGTTCCACAATCAGCTCCTGGTCTCGTTTTGGCTGAAGATATTGAACTTTTCCACTGCCTCTTGCCACAGATGTAGTCAATCTGATTCCTGTGTGTTTCATCTGGTGAAGTCCACATATACAGCCACCATTTGTGTTGTTGCAAAAAGGTGTTTGCAATGAACAAGTCATTGGTCTTGCAATTCTACCATGCGAGGTCCAGCATTATTTCTGTCACCAAAGCCAAATTTTCCAACCATCAGTGATTCTTCTTTGTTTCCAATCTTTGCATTATAGTCACCAGTGATAATTAACATATCCTGATTGCATGTTCGGTCAATTTCAGATTGCAGAAGTTGATAAAATTCTTCAATTTCCTCATCTTTGGCTTTGGTGGTTGGTGCATAAATTTGAATAATAGTCATATTAACGGTCTTCCTTATAGGCTTATGGATATTTTCCTATCACTGACAGCATTGTACTTCAGGACATATCTTGAAACATCCTTTGTGATGATGAATGCCATGCCATTCCTCTTTAAACAGTTATTCCCGGCATAGTAGGTCATATAGGTTGTCTGATTCAAAATGGCCAACAAAACCAGTCCATTTTGGCTCACTAATGCCAAGGATATCAATCTTTATATGTCCCATTTCATTTTTGACAACTTCCAATTTTCCCAGATTCATACTTCATACATTCCATGTTCCAATTATTAATGTATGTTTGCCACTGCTTCTCCTCAATTTGAGTGGCACCACATCAGAAAATGGAGGTCTCAAAAGCTTTACCCTACCCATGTGAGTAAGGCTGATTTTACTCTGATAATGCAGCTCTTTCTCAGTCCTACTTTGAGAGCTTTCTAAGCTAAGTGACTCATCTTCCTTTTCTGTATTGGACAATGTTTCTGGACTATTCATAAATTTCTGCAGTAATGTATAAGACAGTGTTTCTCTGTTATTTATAAGGTTTTTCCTGGCCAATTCTTTGAGAAGTAGATGGCCTCCTCCTTCTTCCTAGTCTGTCTCAGTCCACAAGCTGGCCTGATACTTGTGCAACAGGTCACCCCACTGGGTTTGAAACACCAGTGGCACAGCCTCAAGACTCACCGCAACATGTCACCACAGTAGGACAAACCGACAGAAAGTTTGTCTCCCTTTGCTGTTAGAAACCCCTCCAACCACTGTTCCCTGCAGCTAACTCCTTGATCTGTTCCAGTCCCCTTTGCCTTTTCTGCCCTCTCCCTGCTTCCCACCTCGTTGCTTGCGGGGGGTGGCCTAGGTTCCCTCTCTTCACCTGACTTCCTGTGGCTGACTCCTTGATCTGTTCTGGCCCCCTTTGCCTTTTCTGTCCTCTCCCTGCTTCCAGCCTTGCTGCCTGTTCTTACTTCCCTGGAATCCAAATGAGAATGCTATCACTTTAAAATCCAAAATGGTTGCCACTTGTTTTGGCAATATGTGATGCTGTCCTTGCTTAATGTCATGCCACGCTATCAGCTATTTTGAGCCCCAGTTTACTAAATTTTTAGCTTCTCTAAGACTGTGAAACTTGTTACGTGATAAATTGGTAAACTTGCCTTTCCCAGATGTTACATCTAAGTAAAGTGAAATGATTGCTCACTGCAGAAAGCAAGCAGCATTCTTTAGCTCTCAGCTTACAACTGATGCTAAAATAAGCAAAAACAATAACAAATGTACTTCAGAGTTCCATAAATTAAAAAATAATAATAATAAAATAATATTGAAGACTCAACTCTCAGATTTGTATGTGATTTTAATGCTCTTGAGTTAAAGACATTTTTATTTTCAGTGGAAAATCATAAGAAATTCAGTTTTTCCCTCTTTTAGATAAAACTTAAAGAAAAAAAAACCTCTTGACTATCAATTAGTCATTGTGCATTTACATAAAATATTGTATAAACTCGAGTCTGCTACAGTCCAGTGGACTTCAACTCATAGTAACCACGTACAATAAAGTAGAACTGCCTCATAGGTTTGAGATGGCTGTAATCTTTAAGGAAACAGACTGCTATATTTTTCCTCCTCAGGTATTGAAACTGTTGAGCTTTTGGTTAGGAGGCTAGGGCTGTAACCACTGTGCCACCAAACCAACCAACAAACCGAACAAACCAACCTACTTCCTTCAAGTCCATTCCAACTCATAGAAACTCCCATTGGGTTTCGCAGGTGGTAAATCTGTACTGAAGCAGATCGCCCTGTTTTTCTTCCATGGAGTGACTGGTGGGTTTGAAAGGACAACCTTCTGATCAGCAGTCAAATGCCTTAGACCACCACAACCAGAGCTCCTTAAAATATTATATGCATTGATCATTTCCAAATGTGTACTTTACCCTCCAAATGTTAACCATAGTTAGTATCACTCCCCCAACGAGAAAGGGGAGAAAGAGGAAAAGGAGGAGTGTAGCCAGGCGGGTGATAATGGGGAGGTATCTGGCCATAAACTAGAGTGGGGAAGAGGGGGTGGCGAAGAGAGTGCTAGTGTGTAGGGACCAATAGAGGAGGACATGATAGGAGGAATGGGCGGAGCTGCTGATGTGAGAAATAATTAATCTCTGGTTCTGTATTTCAGCCCTCCGCTCCCCACCTTCACCTGATTTTTGAAAGGAAAAAAAAAAAAGAAAGAAAGAAAGAAAGGTGGAGCAAGGGAGTTGATCGTCAGTATTTCAATCCATTGTTGTTGGGTTGAGTGCATTCCAACTCATAGCCACAGCTTAGAACTGCCCCAGAGAGTTTCCAAGGCTGTAAATTTTATGGAAGCCGACTGCCACGTCTTTCTCCCGAAGAGGCAGAGGAGCTGGTGGACTTGGGCTTTTTGTTTGAGTTAACAGCCCAGTTTTTTTTTTTTTTTTTTT
>NW_006921749.1:6745997-6759664 GCF_000298275.1 Orycteropus afer afer | reverse complement strand
AACAACAACAACAACAATGCTCAAAGTCTGACATATAGGGAGCTCTAGAGGTTCTGTCCCCTTTAGCCAAGCTGAGGGTATCTGCAAACCTTGGGGATCTACTTAACCCAGGTGTGAGTTTGATAATCTATGTTTGGACTGGGTTCCCAATCGTGGTCTAAGAGAAGTCATCTAAGTGTTTGAAAGGGTTTGGGCAATATGCAATAGACCTCTGGTCAATTTGCATTTTGGAGAAGTGGTTTATGTAATGTTCAGAAAGATATGTGAAAAAAGAAGTAAATGTGTTAAGGTTGTGCTTATGTTACTTTGTTGTTGTTGTTGTTGTTGTTGTTGTTTTCTTTTTTAATCTCACAAACTCAAAGGAAAACCCCCAAGAGGAATTATCTTCTGTGTTTGTATGTGGTCCCTTCAGCATAGTCTTTCCCCATGCAAGCTGGGTCGAAGGGAATCTTCCCCAGGTGTTGCTATGATGACTAAAGATGTACTTTTTCTTAATTACCACCCCCACACGCATACTCTTTCTTTATCGTATTTTGGATGTGGAAAAACTGTCAGTTTACCTGAGTCTATGATTTTCAGTTTTCAGGTGATTTCTCTCTCATTTGAGTTTGATCAATTGCTGTCTAAGTTTGAGAGAGATAATTACATGGTTACAGAGCATGATAAAGTAAGGCTGAGAGGGAGACTAGTGTATTTGAGGAGGGGGTAAGGCACGCGGCAAAGTAGGCCAATACTGTGTAGTGTTCTTGACTCCCTGGTTTGATATGTGATAGGAAAATTACTTCACCTTTCTAGGTTTCATTTCTTTTTCTTTTAAATAGAAACTTATTTTGGATTTTATAATCCTTTTCAATTAAAAACAAAATCATAGCATCAAGAAACAAATAGCTCATTTTTTTTTTTTTTTTTCACTTTCAGGAGAAAAAATCTGCCTGTAGAGAAAATTTGTTCTGTCTATATCTAATAAAAAATTTAAAGTATACAAATAATTTTGAAATGAATTTTAACGACATCAACAAAAGTCTTGGACTTAAGTATCAAGGTACTTACTCAGCATTTTAACAGATAACAAAAACAAACAAAAAATCTCAAGTGACTTTTGTATCATGTCCTTATCTTCTTTTTTTCATAACAGTAATCCCCAACTGAAGGTATTGTTTGTGTTTAGTTATAAAATCTAAGATGGGTTCATCTTAACATGGTGGAGTAGTGCCTAAATCATATGATTGCTAACCAGAAGGCTGGCGGTTCAAACCCACCAGCCACTCCTTGGAAGAAAGATTGGGCACCTCAGAAACCCAAGGAGGGCTTCTGATCCGACTGATCTGGCTCCACGGCAGTGAATTAGGTTTTTTTTTTTTTTCATAAGAGTGAACCATAAGATTTAGATGATAGTTTTAAGCCAAGAAAATTACCTAAATTTTTGTGATACTGCCATTTATCTTTTTTTATTTTATAAGGCAAATTTCTCCAACTATAAATGCAGAGGCTTGTATTGTTATCTAGCAATCTAATGAAAGAAATCTGCTTTGGCTTCAGTTTTATGGACTGGTTTCCAGAGCATATTACTATAGGAAAATTATATGCTCTACTCTTTGTTTTGGCACTGGGGATGAGGACAGGATGACTGTGACTTTGTGAACCTTTGAGGAAATTTAATCACTGTTCAGTTTTTTTTTTTTTTATAATGAAGTAGGAAACACAGGCAAAAAAATCCTTACCCTGTTTTTGATATAATAAATATTTCTGAATTTTAAAGTATAGAAGAGTTATTTTATTTTCTCACATAAAAAACAATTTAAGAATATTTGTGGTAAGGTCATAATGTAACCCAAGCAATATGATAAGTACTTTGATTTTAGTGCTTCAAACATATTTTTGCTGTTTATTTATGTTTCCCTTCCTTGATATTTTAATATTGTCTGAAACATCTGTACTTTAGATATTTACATTTTTATATTAGAAATGCCTAGAGTTTGTATAGACTTCTTTATTTATCTACACATGAAAATACAAAAGCATTTTGTTTGCAATGTTGTTGTTGTTGTTATGTGCCATTGAGTCGGCCTCGATTCATAGCGACCCCTCCTTGGGTTGCCGAGGCAGTATCACTACGGAAGTAGATTGCCCAACCTTTCTTCCAAGGAGTGGCTGGTGGGTTTGAACAGCCAGCCTTCTGGCTGACAGTCAAGTGCCTTAGGCACTATGCTATCAGAGCTCCTTTGTTTGCAATATGCATATTTATATTAAAGAGATAGAAAGTGAGAATACAATTTTTAAATATTGAATGCAAATAGGAATTCTCTGGAAAAGGCTTTGAGGACTTTTCTTTTTTTCCATTTGAAACTGATCATTCTATTCTGCTAATACACTATCTTTTATTCCTTTTTTTTTTTTGAAGCATACTTTTCTTTCTAAATCTTTTGTCTAAAATGTAAAAATATTGTCTAATAAAAAAATATTAAAGGTGTAGATGCATATTACAAATAGACAGGAATAAGATTTTAAAAGTAACATTTCAAGCACATATATATCCAAAAACCCACTGCCGTTGATTTGAATCTGACTCATAGAGTCCTTGGATTTCTGAGGCAGCATCACTATGAAAGTAGATTGCCCGACTTTCCTTCTGAGGAGTGGCTGGTGGGTTTCGACCCCCAGCCTTCTGGTTAGCAGTCAATTGCCTTAGGCTCTATGCCACCAGAGCTCCTAAGTACATATATATTTTACATAAATTTTATATGTTCTATAAAATATGTTCGTTATACTTGCATCCACAGTCAAGGCCCATGGAAGCAATAATTAAGAAAACATTGTATTGTACTAGGCAAATCTGCTGCAAAAGAACTCTTTAAAGTGTTAAAAAGCAAAGATGTCAATTTGGGAACTAATATGCTCTTGACCCAATTTGTGGTATTTTCAATCACTTCACATGCATGCAAAAACTGGACAATGAATAAAGAAGACCAAAAAATTGCTGCCTTTGAATGATGGTGTCAGCAAATCATATTAAATATCCCGTGGATTGTCAGAAGAACCAACAGATTTGTCTTGGAAGAAGTACAACCAGAAAGTTCCTTAGACATGAGGATGGGGAGCTTTGTCTGACGTACTCTCATCCTGTTATCAGGAGAACCAGTTCCTGGAGAAGGACATCATGCTGGGTCAAGTACAGGCTCAGCCAAAAAGAGGAAGACCCTCAATGAGATGGTTTGATACAGTGGCTCCAACAGTGAGTTCAAACATCTCAATGATTGTGAGGATGGAAAAGGACTGGGCAAAGTTTCGTTCTGTTGTATGCAGGGTGTCTATCAATCAGAACCAACTCAGTAGCCTCTAACAACAACAAAAATGAAATGTGTGATTCTATGAATTCAACTATGCATAACTATCTGAATAATATATTGTTTAATTTGAATTGAACTTGATATTTGTAAAATTCATATGGTTTTCTATGTTTTTCAATTAGTATTACATTCCTGAGATTCATAAACATAGTTAATTACCTTTTATTACCACATAATATTGTATTGGGTAATAAAACCCAAAACCTCCAACCTACTGCTTTCAAAATAGAAAACAATTAATGTTCCTCTTCTGTGATTGATATTTGTTCTTGTTAGTTGTAACTGATTTGATTCCCCTCATGGTGACCCCATGTATGCACAGTAGAACTGCTCTGGAGGATTTTCAAGGCTCTGAGTTTTCAAAAGCGTGTCACCAGACCTTTCTTCCGAGGAGCCTCTAGTTGGGTTCTACTTCTCAACTTTCCTGCAAGTAGTTGAGCACTGAATTGTTTGTGCCACTGAGAGACTTCATCATTAATACTTGGGATGGTATTTTTGGGAAGGGTGTATCATGCACAATGCTGCTATGAACATTTCTGTGTATATTTTCAGTAGCATATGTTTGGGAATTTCTGTAGGGAAGGTAATTAAAATAAAACTTCTGAATCATATATTATGTTCATATTTGACTTGATAGTTAAATTATTTTCCAAATATATTTTATCCATTTATGATCCCAACACCAGGTATGACAGTTTGCGTTGATCCAACATCTTTGCCAAATTAATATTGTTGACTTTCTTAATGCTCATTTTTTAAATTTTAATCAAATAATAAAATATATAGCTCACAGGTCCTGAAAAATAGGAAATTTTTTACTATATCAATATTGGAATTCATTTGAAATATGCTTTTATAGCAATATGTGATCACTATCTCTTTAAAGCTTTAGATGAAGCTTTACTAGCACATAAAATGAAAAATATTTCAAACTTCATGAACCACACGCCTCTTTTAAAGGCAGTATGAATTTGATATAGCAAGTACAAAATATGATTAAGTGTACATTCTATTTTATGCCTCTATTAAGAATTGAACTGTACAATGAAAGCACATTAGTAAAAGTAATTTTCCAAAAGTTAATTTGCAATACTGTTGTTTTGAACTTAATGAGCATACCCATCACCAGCTTGAAATGTTATGTAAATATGATCCATCTGTTTTGTCAGTGCAGAGCAATCCATGGTTATTCTATTGGCTTCTGAGAAAATGGATATTTCTGGGTATGTTATCTGCTTAAATCAATAGTTAATTTCATAGAATTACACATTTTATATAAAATACAAAATGTAAATATATGTTATATATTATATGGGAGCTCTGGTAGCATAGTGCCTAAGGCATTTGACTGCTAACCAGAAGGCTGGAGGTTCAAACTCACCAGCCACTCCTCGAAGGAAGAAGGGGCAATCTACTTCCGTAGTGATACTGCCTCGAAACCCAAGGAGGGGTCGCTATGAGTCGGGTCTGACTTGACGGCACATAGCAACAACAACAACAACAATATATTATATATGCAATATTACATATATTATATGTACTTGAAATATTGCTTCTTAAAATGCCATTCCTTTCTATTTTTAACATGCATTGGTATTTTTGAAAACATTAATTTTACATATAAGGCATAAGATCAGAAAGAAAAAGATGTTTCAGTAAAAAAAGGAATAAAAGGAATATAATCTGGTTGTCGGGAGCTCTGGTGGTGTAGTGCCTAAGGCATTTGACTGCTAAGCAGAAGGCTGGAGGTTCAAACCCACCAGCCACTCCTCAGAAGGAAGGTTGGGGAATCTACTTCCATAGTGATATTACCTCAGAAACCCAAGGAGGGATCTCTATGAGTCAGATCTGATTTGACAGCAGTGAGTTTGGTTAATATATTATGATGAAATTTTATGTTCTTCTCCCCCACTAAACTGTTACACGTTTGTCAAATAAAGTAAGCAAACAAACAAAATACTGGTTTATTGTTTTTGGTGCTTAGCTCCTCTCAGATATTGAATAATTAGTAGAGCCTCAATGGTGGTTCAGTGGTAGAAGTCCTACCTTCCATGCAAGAAGTCCAGGCTCAGTTCCTGGTCAATGCATCTCATGTGCAGCCATCACTCCTCTGTTAGTGGAGGCTTGTGTATTGCTTAGCAGGTTTCAGTGGTGCTTCCAGACTAAGACGGATTAAGATGAAAGCCCTCGTGATCTAATTCTTAAAAATCAGACAATGAAAATCCCATAGGTAACAATGGTCTCATCCACAGATAATCATAAAGATTGTACAGGACCATGCAGCAATATTTCCATTGTGAATGGGGTCACCATGAACTGAAGGCCAACTCAAGGACAGCTAATAGTAACTAATAGCAGCAACATAAATGAATAGGCAGGAGTAAAGACACATTCCTTAATTAATTAACTGGAATTAATCAAAGCCAGCTTTTTTATTTTTATTTTTACTTCATAAAGGAGGAATTAGTTATGTTGATTTTATAATGCATTTACCTGACTGGCTTCTATTGCTACAAACTAAATATTTCTAATAGATGGGCGTGCTTTGAAATTGATTTTCTTTAAATGAATTTTCAATGCTTTTTTAGGATAGAAAAATATTTTTCTTTTTAACTTAATGAAATCTAAAAATATATAATAAAATAAGTAAAGCAAGCAGGTATGTAGGACTTTTTGTTGGCAATGTGAACATAATGTGGAAGAGAGAGAAAAAAATGCATTCTATATACCTCTATTTGAATACTAAGCATTTTGCCACTAAGAAAATTCCTTGTGACACTATAAAAATGTCCTTAAAAAATAAAAATATGATATCCCTGCAATACTCACTGGTTCTGAAGTAACTATATGCTATTACTAAAAATAATATTATGCCAGTTTTGTTGTAGTTGTTATTATGTGCCGTCAAATCATCTCCAACTCATAGTGACCCCTCTTTGGGTTTCTGAGGCAGTATCACTATGGAAGTAGATTGCACAACCTTCCTTCCGAGGAGTGGCTGATGGGCTTGAACCATCAACCTTCTGGTTAGCAGTCAAGTGCCTTAGTCACTAAGCCACCAGATCTCTTAATCTTCCTCACTTTATGACAGTTTTCTTGATGTCAGATGCTTTATCTATTTCTCTAAAATTATACAAGAGGGTTCTGAAAGCATCTGAAGAACCTACCAAACCTAGGGGGAAATATGTGGGGAGGAAGATCAATAATAGGAACTCCAAGGCACTAAATGCACCTGTCATTCTTGCTTTAATTCAAATAACCAGTGATCTTGTATGGCAAGAGAAAGGAATACCTCAACTCAATCCAACCGTGAGACAGAAAATAATTTCTTCTTTTTCATTTTTCTTTAAATTTCTTATCCAAAATAATCTTCCAAGAAATTTTTCAATTTTCTGATGCCTTAGAATAATGAAATGACTCACTGTTCTTTTCTGACTAATTCCAACTTTGGAATTAAATGTTAAAAACCAGATACTAGAAATAGTAGTCACCATGTCTCTACCAAGTGGAAAGGTCAAGGATTAATGATAATTCTTCTTCTACTTTTTTTTTTTTTTTTAAGTGATTGGGGGTTGTGTATCTGTAGTGTGTACATGCATGCCTGTGTGCATGCATAACTAAATGTGTTTGTGCCTGTGTGTCTGTGGAGAGATGGGTGGCATCAATTATTTGCAATGGAAGTATTCATGACCTTTGAAAAAAAATACATTGAGAATAAGAAGAATATAAAGAATGAGACAAAGGCATACTATATTTCATAAAGTTAATTTCCCTGTTTGCTGGAAAGCAAGACTATAGCTTTTACCACTGCCTGTTTTTTATTTGGTACTGAATATAATGAAGAAAGGAGCCACAGAGAACATTTCGGAGAAGTCTGAAAAGATAGGATTTAATGCAGTTAAGCAGCTAAAAATAAAAATCTTTAAAGCCTGATCAAACCAACCAAACATCTGGGGTCAACTGGAAATCCAAAATGCCTTTCTTATGTTATTTCAAATGGAATCCGAGGTCAAAAAGCATAACAATGAACTCCTTTTTCCATTCAGGACTTTTCTCAGTCTTTGTAGCTATTGTTTCAATTTATCAGGATAGTCCTGAAACATAGCACTGCTTTGTAACAGTCTGAAAAAGAAGGGAAACTATGCTGAGGCACTGAATACCATTCCACTCACACCATGACACAAAACAGCTTTAAAGAAATCTAGCTTTTTATGAATAATGCATATAATTACCCATATTGTGGGTACATATATGTTCTTCCACATTTGTACATATATGCAGGGTATTAAAAAGGGACATAAAATAAAGGTTCTAATACTTGATCAAATTCAGAGCCCTGGTGGTAGAGAGGTTAAGCACTCTAATAACTGAAGGTACGCAGTTGGAACCCACCTTCTCTGTGGGAGAAAAATGTGACACTTTGCTTCTATAAATAATATAGCCTTTGAAATACTGTGGGACAGTTCGACTGCTTTATAGAGTCAGTGTGAGTCAGAATCTACCCGACAACAGTGGGTTTTGTTTTGTATATTAGGCACTGTCATAGAGACTGGATACACAGCACTATGTTTTTTTTTTTTTTTTAAATAAAATGCTTGCCCTCATAAGTTTATATTCTACGTGGGAGGCACAAATACATAAGATGAATAAGTAAAATACATGAAATTGTTTGTATACTAAAAAGTAGAAAATACTAAGAAAAAGTAAACCAGAGAATAGGTAAATGATGCATGTTGGGGATGGTGAAATTTTAGATAAGAGAGGCTCATGAAGATTTTACTGACACAATGCCATTTTCCTAAAGATCCAATGAGAAAGAAAGGGTTGAGAGAGTTGAGAAAATATATGGTTTGGAATGTTGTATATTCCTGATAATGAAATGAAGCTTAATAAAACAGTATTAATACTACAACATTGATGTCATCATTAAATAACATGATAAGAGTATAAAAGAACAAGCCAGTTGGTAATATGATATGATATAGCAATTGCAGTAGTTTTATCACAAGACAGGTATTTAATTAATCAGGAAAGTATCAAAAGGCTGTAATTTTAAACAAGCCCTTTTACATATTTTACATAATCTTAGAAATATAGATTTTAGCTTTCCGTTTCCTGCAAATGGCATGAGGGTAAAATTGAGATTGAGATATTCTATTCGAAGTTCTACCAGAGAAAAATTAAAGGGTGGCAAGGTCTGAGAGGAAGCCTGATGTCTGATCACATAAATTCTCTTAGGTCCTTTAATGACTTTGGCCTTTACTCTCTGAGTGATATTGGAAGTTATTGGAGACTTTGAAAAAAAGTTTGACATTATCTGACTAATATTTTAATAGGACAAGTTAGACTTCTGTGCTAAAATAGACAAGAAATGTTGAAAGAATCCAGGGGAGGAAAAAAAAAAAAAAAGCTTTAATAAGAGCAGTGCCACTGAATGTGAAGAGAAGAGATTACATTTTGAATATATTTTGAAGGTAAAGCCAATTAAATTTTTCTCTAGGTTGTTTATAAATTGTGAAAAAGAATAATCAATGATGACACCAAGGTAGATGGTCTTTGCAAGTTGTTGTGTGTCATTGAGTGTGTTCTAATTCATAGGAACCTTATAGGACAGAGTGGAAGTGCTCACTAGGGTTTCCTAGACTGAGATCTTTACAGGAACAGATTTTCAGGTCTTTTCTCCTGTGAAGGTACTGGGAGGTTCAAACTGCTGACCTTTCAGTTAACAGGTGAATGCTTTAACCGTTATGCCACCAGGACTACTTTCTTTGCAACTAGAAAAAATGGAATTGCCATTAACTGAAATGTGAAAGATAGTAAGAGAATTAAAGTTGTGTGTGTGAAGAGAAAGATAAGAAACTTGGTTCGATTTTAATCAGTGTTACAAAACAAAATGTATGAATTGTTGAGTGTAAAATGAATCTGTTTTGTAAAATTTCACCCAAATCACAACCAAAAGTTTGTTTGCTTATTTGTTTTTTAAAAAGACAATATCTTATGTTCCATTTCACAAAAGGAAAAAAAAACTCAGTGTGATATATGCTAAGTTTAAGGTACCCATTAGACCTTCAAATAGAATGTTAAGTAAGCACTTGGACATATGAATCTGCAGTTCAAAGGGAATTTGTAAGTAGAAGAAAACAAATTGGGAATCATCAGCATATAGAAGGTATTTAAAGTCATGAGACTTATGAGATCCCCATGGTAATGAATATTGACAAGAAAGGAGAATCAATGGATTATAAGAACGAATAGGAATGGCATCTTTTTGGAGGAAGGGTACTAGAAACCGTGAGCAAGAAAGAAAAAAATGGTGTTCAGAGAGCAGGAGCCTTGAAATTGAGTGATTCCTGATGTTAATAATGACTTGAGCTATGACCATGAAAGGGAATGCTTATGAAGTGGGATTGAGGGAGGACATGACTACTGTAGGTGGTAAAAAAAATTTAAAGAACTGAAAAGCAAAGAATTTGTATGTTTCATCTAAGTGGATAATAAAATAACCAGAAATTTGACAGAAGTAATAAAAGAAAAAGTGACAGTGATATGTATACAACTCTTTAAAGAAGGATGCATAGTGTCTTAGCGTTTGGTAGATGACTACAATGACAAAGGGTAGAAGGTGTGATATTTCGATGACAAAAGAAAAAACAGCCTCTATTGAAAGGGATGTGGAAATTCTAGGTCTTCAGAGGACAGGAGAGTTTTTGTTATAGTCTAAAGGTGAGAGTTCCATTAGACAAAGATTACAGATGTTGCCTTTGATTGATTGTAAATCTTCCAAAGCTGGAAAAGGGTGACAGATAGGGTCAAAAAAAGATATTACACAGTCATGTGTAGAATTAGAGTCTGGTAGCCCTGGACATTGTGGGTAACTGATAGAAATGGGAATAGAGAGCATGATAAGATTATTCCTAGTGCTAGTCACATTTTGACTGTCAGGAGAAAGCAGGAATGTTGGTCTTTTTTGAAATAGGTACAGTTTTGAGGTTCTCTCTTGATCCTGCCAAAGAAGGTGTGGAGAGTGGCAGGAGTAGTGATTTCAGTTTTAATTATTTTTATTATTTTTCTGTTGAAATGAGGCAATGTTTTAATTTTTCAAGGAGGTTTTTTTTTTTTTTTTTCCTTCTTGAGCAGAAAATATACAATGTATATTCCGTTTTACTCTATTCTCCAAATTGCTTAGATTTACACATAAGTACTGTGGATGAGAAAAATGAAGAACACTGTTGTTTCCAGTGATAAAGGAAGGAAAGAGAGAAAGAGAAGAAAGGAGGTAGGAAGGAAAGAGAGAGAGAAATCAGGCAACCAACTAATCAAAGCTAATAACTTATAAGGGGTTGAGACAATACATCCTTGCAGGAAAGTAAATAACAACTACAATCAGAAAAGGTCAAAGTTTGAATCATACATGGTTTCATTATAGATTTGTATGTTGTCAATTTGGCTAAAATGAGACTACATATCCTTGGATTCTCTTCCTTGCTATTTCCAAGTTAGCTTGAGTCGTAATAACTATTTTACCTAAGAGTGGGAGGGGAAAATGTACCAGAAGCCATGTCATTTTTTACCTGAGAAAGTCGTTGCAGTGGTAGTAGGTGCTGTTGGAACTCACATATGTTATTTTTTATCTACTGGCTCACCTTATTGTGCAGGTCAGCAGTCAGAACTGACGTTCCTCCAACTGCCACCAGATCCTCCTTTGGAATAACAAAAGGTAAGATATTCTATTGCATATCACCTTGGTAACCAAAACAGAAGGCTAGGCTAAGATGAGAGACTGACAAGTTCCAATTCATCCTCATGGATTCCAGTTTTTCATAATAATTTTCTAGTTTGTCCTTGTTCTTCCACACTTCATATCCATCAACCCTTCCCAACTGCCTGTCCTTCAGACTTCAGGCTTCCATATCAGGTAGAAAGATAAATGTTACACAGATTGTTTAACAAACTCACACAAATGAGTAGAGGCAAGTCACAACAATAAATCCTTATTAAATATACTCCAAGAGGTTTGCATACAATCCTTTATTTATCATGTGATAAATTACAAGTTAATTAACCTCCTTAAGCCCCAGCTACATTTTCTGTAAAATTCTCATAACATCTACTTCAAGAAACACTTGTGAATGTTCATCAAGAGAGGAATGGATCAACAACCTATTGTACATCCACACAATGAATAATACACAATATTAAAGAACAGTGATGAATCTGTGAAGTATCTCATAATATTTGTGACTAGGTGCAGTTGAGTTGTCTCTGACTCATAGTGATCCTAGTACAGCAGAACAAAACACTACCCAGTCCTGTGCAAGCCTCATGATCCCTGCTATACCTGAGCCCACCATTGCAGCCACTGTGTCAGTTCATCTTGTTGAGGGCCTTCTCCTTTTTCATTGACCCTCCACTTTACCAAGGAGGATATACTTCTCTAGGGAATGGTCCCTTCTGACAACATGATCAAAGTAGATGAGATGAAGTCTGGCCATTCTTGCTTTCAAGGAGCATTTGGCTGCACTTCATCCAGGACAGATTTGTTAGTTCTTTTTAGCAGTTCATGAAAATTTTAGCATTCTTCACCACACCACAACTCAAAAGCATTAACTCTTCTTCAGATTTCCTTAGTCATTGTCCAGCTCTCACATGCATATGAGGCAATTGAAAATATAATGGCTTGAGTCAGGTACACCTTAGTCTTCAAGGAGATACCTTTGCTCTTCGGCACTTGAAAGAGGTATTTTACAGCAGATCTGTCCAATGCTATATGAGGTCTGATATCTTGACTGCTTCTTCCATTGGTGTTGTTTGTAGATCAAAGTAATATGAAGTCTTTGATAATTTCAAACTTTTCTCCATTTATCATGATACTGTTCATTGGTCTAGCTGTGAGGATTTTTGTTTTCTTTATATTCAGCTGTAATTCATACTGCAGCCTGTAGTCATCAATTCTCATCAGTAAGTGCTTCAAGTCATCCTCATTTTCAGCATGCAAAGTTGTGTCATCTTTGTATCTCAGGTTGCTAATGAATCTTCCTCCAATACTGATGTCACACTCTTCTTCATATAGTCCACTTCTCAAATTATTTGCTCAGCAAAGAGATTGAATAAGTATGGTGAAAGAATACAACCCTGATGCATTTCTTTCTTGATGTTAAACCATGCAGTATTCCCTTGTTCTGTTTGAATGACACCTCCTGGTCTATGGACAGGTTCCCCATGAGTACAAGTAAGTGTTCTGGAATTGCCATTCTTCTTAATGTTATCCATAATTTGTTAAGATCCACACAGTCAATTGCTTTTGCATAGTCAATAAAACACGAATAAACATCTTTCTGCTATTCTTTGCTTTGAGCCAAGATCCATCTGACATCAGCTATGATATCCCTCATTTCACCTCCTCTTCTGAATCCAGATTGCATCTCTGGAAGTTCTTTGTCAATATACTGCTGCAACTGTTCTTTAATTTAAGATTTTACTTGCGTATGATGTTAATGATATTGTTCGATAATTCCATGTAGCTTGAGATCACCTTTCTTTGGAATTGGTACAAATAAGGATCTCTTCCAGTTACTTTCCCAGGTAGCTGTCTTCCAAATCTCTTGACATAACTGAGTGCCTCCAGTAGGGCATCCATTTGTTGAAACATCTCAATAGTTATTCTGTCCATTCCTGAAGCCTTGTTTTTTGCCAGTTCCTTCAGTACAGCTTTGACTTCTTCCCTCAGTACCACTGGTTCTTGACTATATGCCACTTCCTGAAATGGATGAACATCGAACAATTCTTTTTGATACAGTGACTCTGTGTATTCCTTCCATTTTCTTTTTGACATTTCCTGCATCATTCAATATATTGCCCATAGAATCTTTCAGTACTGCATCTTGAGCCTCAAATTTTTTCTTCAGTTCTTTCAGCTTGAGAAATGCCAAGAGTGTTCTTCCCTTTAGGCTTTCCAACTCCATGTCTTTGCACATTTCATTATAATAATGGACTTTATCTTCTCAAGCTGCTCTTTGGAATCTGTTGTTTAGCTCTTTTATCTTGTCATCTCTTTCATTTGCTTTAGCTATCCTCTTCTCAAGAGCAAGTTTCTGAGTCTCTTCTGACATCCATTTTGGTATTTTCTTCCTTTCTTGTCTTTTTAATGATCTTTTGTTTTCTTCATGGATGATGTTTTGGATGTCATACCACAATTATTCTCATAAAATGGATGAACTTAAAGGCCATCTGTGTTGGATTGGGTTCTCTAGAGAAACACAAAAACCAGCAAAGTATATATATATATATATATTTATAGAGAGAGAAAGAGAGAGAGAGAGA
>NW_006921749.1:6726279-6738191 GCF_000298275.1 Orycteropus afer afer | reverse complement strand
TACATGTTATTGGAATTCCAGAACAGGAAGAGAAAAATAAAACCATTGAGAAGATTGTCCAAGATATTTTGGAAGAGAACTTCCCTGATATGATGAAAGATGAGAATATATCCATTCAGGAAGTCAAATGAACCCCAAACAAGATAGACCCCAAAAGAAAATCACCCAGACATATCATCATCAGACTTACCAAAAACAAAGACAAAGAAAGAATCATGAGAGCAGCATGGGAAAAACAAAAAGTTACCTACAAGGGGCAAGAAACCAGGCAGGCGAGAAGACAATGGGATGATATACATAAAACCCTGAAAGAGAAAAATTTCCACCCAAGCATTATGTACCTGACAAAATTGCCCCTCAAATACGATGGTGAAATTAGGACATTTCCAGATAAGCATAAAATAAGGAATTTGTTAAAACCAGACCATCCTTACAAGAGATGCTAAAGGGAGCCCTTTGGACAGAGAAACAAAAACAGCCAACAACAACTGACCATTAACACACATAATATAACCCAGAAACCGACCCAAGTATGGAAGTATCCATAGTAAATAAGCCTACAAGATTGTAAACAGGAAACCAGAGATATCAATTGACAAATGTGGGCAACTACAAACCAAAAAGAGGGAAAAAACTGTGTCATTAAAGAACTTCTACATGGTAGGGAAGTCAAGACACTACAAGATAGAATGGACTATTCTACACTTGGGGGAAAAAAAAAAAAACCTATAAATCACAGGGTGACCTTGAAGAAAAATGATAAACCATAGCAATGAAGGAAATGATAACATGATTCACAAACAAAACAAGCTCAGCATAGAAAATCATATGGAACAAATTATTTTTCAAATCAACACAATGAAAAAGCACATGACAAAAATGACAGCAACAAATTCATATTTGCCAATAATTACATATCTGGTAAGGGGCTTATCTCTAAGATTGATGGAAAACTCCAATGCCTCAACACCAAAGGAATTAACAATGCAATTGAAAAATGGGCAGAAGACATGAATAGACACTTCACCAAGAGGGTATACAGGTGGTCAGCTAATACCTGAAAAGATGTTCACAATCATTGGCCATCAGAGGGATGTAAATCAAAACAGTGAGATTACTATCTCACCCCAGCACTGATGGCAAGGTTCAATGAGACAGAAAATAACAAATGCTGGTGGGGATGTGGAGAGATTGGGACTCTCATATACTGCTTGTGTGACAGTGAAATGACAAACCACTGTGGAAAGCAATATGGCGATTCCTTAGAAAGTTGGAATTGGAGATACCATTTGACTCAGCAATCCCATTACTAGGTATATATCCTAGAGAAGTGAGAGCCATAATAGAAATAGATAACATGTACACTCATGTTCATCACAGCACTATTTACAATAACAAAAAGATGGAAACAACCTACGTGCCCATCAGCAGAGGAGTGGATGACCAAACTATGGTACATATACATACTGGAATGCTATATAGCACTAAAGAATAATGTAGAGTCTGCCAAACACTGCATAATATGGATGAACTTGGAGAACATTATGCTGAGTGAAATAAATCAATCACAGAAGGACAAATATAGTATTAGTTCGTTGTTGTGGAAGGTCAAGGAAAGGTTTGTTTCTGGAGGGAAATTTTCTTTGTTGGTTGCCAGGGGTGGAAAGGGAGAGGAGGGAACACTGCAAAAAAAAAAAAAAATGCATTGACCCATGTCACTTTAGTTTTGTGTTTTTCACTGTACATAAATTATATTTCAATAAAATGCATTAAAAAAAAAAAGCTACATGAGATGAAGTCTTGTCATTTTCACTTCTAAGGAGCACTCCAGCTGTACTTCTTCCAAGATAGATTTGTTCATTCCTAATGTATTAGGAATTCTTTGCAAATACTATTGATTATTGGAACTTAAAACTTAATAAATAAGGGGTATTGTTCTGGAGATTAAATAAATTTAAAAATTGGCTTCATTTATATCAAATTATATTTGTAATCAACCAGATTATAACATTCTTGAGAGAAGATGTCATTTGCATTCTTAATTCCATTTATTTTTCTTCATCAACTATAAGGTAAAGGAGCATCTATTCTAGTAGGCACTCACTTTGCTCCTGACAAGAACATATACTAGTATCTATGATTTTAAGTCATAGTTATTTATGGATAAAGTGTGATTATTAATCTCTATTAAAAATATATAACAAAATATTACTAGCTCATTCAATAACAGAAGAAAATAAGAGACTGAAAAATATGAGCTAGACTGAAAAAAATTAAAAACAAGGACAAGCATATCAAATTTCTGATCAATCTACCTTTGTAAATCCCTAAAAATATGCTATGTTTTTGTGTGAGACTCTTTAAGTATAAGATAATTTTGATAAAAAAATAGTCCTTAAAATAATGTACTATAAAAGTAATTCTTTTTTACTATTTAGGAGCTCTGGTGGCATAGTGCCTAAGACATTTGATGGCTAATCAGAAGGCTGGCCAGCCATTGCTTGGAAGAAAGACTAGGCAATTTACTTCCATAGAGAAACTGCCTCGAAAACCCAAGGAGGGGTCACTATGAGTTGGGACCGACTCAATGGGGTGAGTTTCAGTATTATTTGTTATCCAAGAAAAATTTTTATGCTTTCCTTTAGATTGTTGTTTAAATAATTGTTATTATAACAATCATATTTAAGAATAATATGCAAATTTACCAAAATAATGATTTATGTGCTTAACAAGCATGCATAATATAAAACGCATCACTCACTATTAATTAGCTTGTAGTGGCCTTTTTCCCTTCTTTCTTTAAAGAATGGGCTTTACTTAACCTGAAAAAAGTGCCTTTATTCAGTCATAGTTCGTAATGAATATGAAATGGGTTGGCTTTTGCAACATTCACACACATCTGTAAGACATTATCAAGAGGCTGATTAAAAGCTAATATGAAGATTAAGATTGTTGAGCATTAGGAAATTTGTTTTGCTTTCAAGGAGTGTCTTTAATAATGCTGAAAGCAATATTTTCAACTATGCAGTTGTGTGAAGCACTAATCCCTTCTGTTTCACGAGATAACCATTTATTTCCATTTCCAAGTGAGCCCATCTGCTCATGTGGCCTGAGTTCAGAAGGAATGGAATCCAATAACTGGTCCCTCTACAAACTGAGCTGTCCTCCCAAGGACAGCAGCAGCTTTAATGGTCACAGGGCAATCACCAGAGACTCCAAGAGATAAGTGAATAACTGACAAGAATATAAATGGAAACCTTTGATTAAACACAATTCTGAAAGAGAGATAAATTCACATGTATGCATCCACTCACACACAGGCATGTAGCTGAAGGAACAAGTTGAGAAAATAATCAAAAATTTCAACAATTTTCAAGCATTAAGAGGAAGAAGACAAAACTTTATGAATAGAAAATCACATTAAATTAAATTATTATTATTATTATTATTATTATACTAAATTCCTAAGCAAGCTACGTATTATTGCTCTTCAAAAAATAGTAAGTGTTGTTGGTATTAGTCACTGTTGAGTCAATTCCAACTTAGGGCCACCTCATGTGTGCAGAGTAGAACTAACGGTCCCATAGGATTTTTACAGCTGTGACCTTTCAGATGTAGATCACTGCGCTGTCTTTCCAGGAGCCTCTGTGGGTTCAAACTGTCAACCTTTTCTACAGTAGTTGAGCACTTAATGGTTTGTGTCACAATTTTTTAACATTAAAATTCTTAAACCACAAATAATAAATCAGTCTAAGAGTGGATAAAAGAACAAGAGGGATGAATAGCATATTAGCAAGAAAGAATTAGGGGATTGAAAAAAAAAAAGGAAGAAGCAAGAGCAGCTACAATGATAGGACAAGACAGCTAATTCTGATCTCTGTTCTGCAAATTTAGCAATAGAAGACTGAGACCAGTTCACCAACCAAAGTACTAATACTACCTTGTATTTGAAGAACACTTTAAATGTTTTCTATGTCTTTCCAAATAATTATCTCAAATGAAGGAAATGAAAATTTAAATAACTTGCTCAAGATCACAAAATCAATGAATGTAAATCTGGCCTAGAAACCAGACTTCTAAATGCTACCTTATTCTTTCCAGTGACAATGCTGCTTTTAGGAGAAAGCCTTCATGGTAATTACACATCTAAACATCTGGATATCTAACTCATAAAATAATTGCATTCTATAGTCTGGAAAGACTTCACATATCTTCTAGCCAGCATATCCAAAACTTTTTCAAGTGAAGACTTTTTTCATAAACGTAATAATATTTTGCCACATGGCTGCAATTGGACTTTTCAACCTAGTGCTTATAGAAATCTATAGAGCATATACTCTATTCAAGTATTCAAGGTCTCCTTGCAATTTTTCCAAGATGCATAATTTGGAAACTACTGATTTAGTCCAATCCTCTCATTTTACAGAAAGGAGTCCAAAACTCAGGGAAATTAAGTGAATCATCCAAGGACATAAAGAAAGTTATTCAAAGAACCGGAAGGGTTACTGCTCCATGCTGCTTTGCCCTTCTCTCTCATTTGGGAACAATTTCTTTTTTGTTTCCCTCTTGGCATATTGTGGTTTAGTTATCATGAGATTTTAATTCTATTTTGAGTACTTGGTTGACTTGGCAACACTTTTTTTCCATTCTGCCTTTATTTCATTCCAGTAGAGAATCCAATGATTTCTCTGTTTTCTACTACTGATTGATAGAATGCCAACAAAATTCTGAAAGGACTCAAGTAAACAGTAATTCATTAAGGACAAAGATGACTAAATAAAATTACTAGGAAAAATAAATGTAGGGCATTTATCTTTACCATGATTAAAAAGATGAATTAAGCAGAGTGCTTCAATTGACCCCATTCTTTCCTTTGCATATTGGGCAAAATCTTTCTATGAGGCTTTGCAAATGTGGAATGATAAACTAAATACTGTTCATATCTACAAGTCATGAAGGTCATCTGGTATCAAGGAGTTTTCTCAAAATTTGCTCAATGATTTTCTCACTTTGAGTGAAGAAGAAGGTAAATTAGTATCAGCCTGTATTTTGAAATTTCTTGCAAAATATTGTAATTTTCACCCATGAAAACATAAAGCACTAGATATGAATATTGGTCAGACAGTAACTTTGTTTCAGTTTAAAATGAACAATAAATTTAAAAAAATCATTTTTCATTTGGCCAAGGTGACTTGCCCTGAAATATACTTTTATTTCTATTATCTTTATGGTAAATTTGCATCCTTTTTTGTTGTTAGTTCACCAAGTTGATTCCAATTCATAGTAACCTCATATGTGCAGTGTAGAACTGTCTCATAGGATTTTCTTCTAAACACAATAAAACAGCTGTGCCCATAATGCCTAGACTCCCACCCCTCTGACTGGATATTAGGAGGAAAAAGGTACCAATTAGGGAATTAGGCCTGCTTCTGACTAACAGAATGAGACTGGGTGTTGGAAAACAGGGCTGGCTGGAGCCTGAAGTAGACATTTATATGGTGAGAATCCTTGTTACAATGTCACATTTCTACAATATGTGACTTACCTGTCTATATAATTCTTGAACTCTAACTGTACTCCAAGTTTTCCTCTGCAAGTAAATTTTGTTGTTGTTGTTATGTGCCCTTGAATCGGACCCAACTCATAGTGACCCCTCCTTGGGTTTCCAAGGCAATATCACTATGGAAATAGATTGCCCAACCATCCTTCCGAGGGGTGGCTGGTGGATTTAAACCGCCAGCCTTCTGGTCAGCAGTCAAGTGCCTTAGGCACTAGGCTACCAAAACTGTGTAGTTTAAGAAAGTTTATGGATATTTCATTCTTCTCTGGCCACATTAACTAGAGAAAGACTTCTGAGACTGGGGAATTCTCAGTAACAGCTTCAGATTGCTGACCAATGAGGCAAGAAAGAAAGTAAAGGCACAGGATCGAAAGAAGCAAATAGCCCAAATAAGGACTACACTGTTTCATCAAATCAAATTAGGCAATGTGATTGTGGAGATCATGATATTTTTAAAAATGAATGAGGAAGCACAGGCATTCAGATTGCAAGAAAAAAAAAAAGTGTGGACTTAAATCCCATTACTGTAAAAAATTTGACTGTAGTTAACCTACAGTTTCTGGTACAATCATCCAAGACATAGTGGCTAGCTCCAATGTTTAAATCCTAATTCTACGATTTGAACTCAAATCTATAAATTTGTCCATGTTTCATTTCTCATATTAAAGTTTTATTATACCAAAACAAGCAAACCAAACTCATTGCAGTCCAGTCAGATCTGACTCATAGAGACCCCTCCTTGGGTTTCTGAGGCAGTATCACTACGGAAGTAGATTGTCCAACTTTCCTTCCGAACAGTGGCTGGTGGGTTGGATCCACCAGCCCTATAGCTCCTTGCCATAATCCAAGCTCACAGAATAATCTCTTTTTGGAATAGTGCTGATGTCATGGCAGAAGGAAAAAGCACCAGCGGCACATGCAACAATGACTCCTAATGCTTCTGCTCTAAAGAAACACATACATTCTGTTCTCATTACATCAGCCAATGACAATCTCATAGATTGAAAATCTGACTTAAAGGGAGCAGAGGCATACAATCTCGCATTAGGGAAAAACTCCCTTTTTTCCCAATATGTGCGTTGTCCTAAATTATATTTTGTTGATGTAAAAATCTGTTTTATGACTATCTTTGAAACATATTTCTCTGGTATATTTTCCTTCACTTTACTGCCAATTTTATAACTTATTCTTATGTATTAAGTATATCTCTTATGAATTATGTCTTAAATATAGTTTATTAAAAAATCTGTTGGTGGATCTTGAATTTTACCTTATCTAACAAGGGTGTAATTTTTTTTTTTCTTGAAAAGTTAAACTATTTACATTCTTGTAGTTACTACTGGATTTTTAAGCCTTTACTTCTTTTTTTATATTTACTACACTATATTTTATTTCTCTTATGTTTCCTGCTTCCATTAAATAGATATTTTCTGGTAAATACTTATGTTCTGTATTTGTGTTGTTAATAATGTCTATTGCTTATAAATATGCATTTCCAAATCTGTATCAAGACAAGAAAATCTTTCTACTTTCACCACTTGTTGATTTCCCTTCCTCCAACATCACTTGTACCTACAAGGACTATGTGGACTTTATTTATGGAGTGTTATGGGTATACATAGTCTAAGTATTGATTGTTTAGGTAACAATAAACTTCAGTAAGTTCTAAACCTTTCCTTCACATATCATAATGCATTTATCTTAATTTCATTTCTCTTCTAGATGAAATTAATTCTCTAGTACTTATTCAGAGGAGATCATTTGTGGTAAACATTCTGAGTTCATGTATAACTAAAAAAAATTTTTTCACATGGATTTAAACAACTTTGTTTTTAATTTCATGCTTAAAGTTATTTTTCCTTCAACTGCTTGAGAATAATATTATATTTTGGCACTTAGTTTGCCTTGATAAAATTGATATCAATCAGATTTCTGATCTTTAATCATTTAAAAATCAAAAACAAACAAGAGTGATAGCTATCAAGTGACTTCCAACTCATGGTGACTCCCAGGGAGTTTTCAAGGCTATATAAATCTTTGCAGAAGCAGACTGCCTCGTTTTTCTCTTGCAGAGCAGCTGGTGGATTTAAACAATTCACCTTTTGATTATCAGCCAACTTCCTTAATGACTATACCTCTAGGGTTTGATCATTTAAGATGATTTAATCTAACTCTCTAGAAGCATTTAAAATAGTACCTTGGTGTCTGAAGTTCTTATTTCATTTTTATGTGTATAAATGCACAATTTTCTCTACCTTCTTCAGCACTTTGTGTACAAAGATTTCATTTTCTTCTTTTTCCGTTCAGAAGCCCCCCCCCCCAAAAAAAAAAAAAAGCAAACTTACTGCAGTTGAGTCAGATCTGACTCATAGTGAACTCTTCTTAGGTTTCTGAGGTGGTATCACTATGGAAGTAGATTGCCCAACCTTCCTTCCAAGAAGGTAGATTCTCAATCATTATTTCTTGAAATATTTCTTTCTCTTTCTATATTCTTCCTACTTTTGATGTCTCTTAGTTGATGGTTCAATTTCTGCTTCTATGACCATTCTTTTATTTGTCCTATTTTGTCTCCTCAATATGAGTATCTTCCTGGATCTGTTTCATAACACCTTTACTTAATATTTGGCTATGTCCAATTTTTTTATTGAATCAGTTCTCTTAGTTCTTTATTTAAAAAAATGTGTTTTCATAACCAATGACTTCAATTAATTGTTCTTAACAGCACTTCACTTCTACTTATGTTTCCAATATTCTTTCCCATCTTGCTGTGGATGTCTGTGTGTCTATTTGAAATTAGTGCCTGTCAGTTTTCATTAGATTTCTTCCCTCTAGTATAGCAGTTTCACTCAAATTTCACTGTGAGCTCATTTTTTAATAATTGACACTATATGTTGTCTACTAATAATGACTATTAGAAGGAAAGATAAAACTTTAGACCCCATCATATGCACCTAGAGGTAAAAATTATAGAATGTAAGTAAAGATAATCTTCAGAGTAGAGAGTTTTTGATTAACATCAGAGTTTACCATCTGCTCTCCTCCTATTCCAGCAACCCTCTTTTTGCAAAAGACTTTCTAGACCCTCTATCACTGACTCTGTTCTTCTTTGGAGACCACCACTCATTGATATAATTGCCAAGCCCAGAGGCGGAAAAGTATGAAAACGAGAATTCAGAGGATTACTAGCTTTCCTGCAATTGTTAAAGATCATGTTTCACCCAGACTCCAGAATGGTATTCATGTTGCACTTATGCAGGGAATATATGGGTTAGGAAAAGAGTATACCTGGAAAGCTCCTTCCCGGCATGTTGTCTGGTTCTCTTGGGTTTCCAAAAGCAATTTTGCTAGTTACTGTAAAAGGATTCTCATCTCTCCTCTGGCCTCTCCAGGCTAATTTGCTGGAACTTATGAGTGTGTATGAGTGTGTGACAAATAGAATTTCAATGAATATGTGCAAGACTTCATGTTAATAGTAAGTAAATTAATCTGCCCAATGCTTACTGTTCATTTTTACACAGATTGTATCAAACTACAGGGTAAATTCTACCACTTGTCTGTCAGTTTGTCACACATTTTGCTATTAGGTTGGAGATTATACCAGAGGTCTTTCTAATACTTGCAGGGTCACCTGTGGTGGACAGGTTTCAGTGGAATTTCCAGACTTAGACAGACTGGGAAGCAAGATGGGGCCATCTACTTCTGAAAAAATTGCCAATGAAAACCTTAGGAATAGGTTTCTCTCTGACATATTGCTCAAAAATTTATAAATATCACTGTCTTATAATAGTGCTGGAAAACAAACCCATCAGGTTGGAAGGCACTCAAAGTACCACTGCGGAAGAACTAGCCTCCTCTACTAGAGTTGACTTTAATGACTGGGATGGAGTAAAGCTTCAGGACCTCCATTTGTTGATGGAGCATGACTCAAAATGGGAAGAAATAGCTGCAAACATCCATTAATAATTGGAACTTGAAAGGTATGAAGTATGAATCTAGGGAATTTGGAAGTTGTCAAAAATGAAATAAAACACAAAACATCAATATCCTAGGCATTAGTGAGCTGAAGTGGACTGGTTTTGGCCATTTGGAATCAGACAATCATATGGTCTACTATACAAGAAATGGCAAATTGAATAAGAATGGTGTGGCATTCATTGTCAAAAAGAATATTTCAAGATCTATCCTGAAGTACAACACTGTCAGTGATAAGATAATATACATACACCTACAAGGAAGACCAGTTAATACTACTATTATTCAAATCTAGGCATGAACTACTGAAGCCAAAGAAGAATTTGAAGGTTTTTATCTAATTCTCCACTCTGAACTTGATCAAATATTCAATCAAGATGTACTGATTATTACTAGTGATTGGAATGTGAAAGTTTGAAATGAATAATCATCAGCAGTTGGTAAATGTGGTCTTGGTGATAGAAATGATACTAGAGATTGCATGATAAAACTTTGCAAGACCAATGACTTATTAATTGGAAATACTTTTTTTCAATTGCATGGTTTAAAATTTGGGAGCAACTGTGTCAGGGCTGTATCTTTTCATCATGCTTATTAAATCTATATGCCAAGCAAATAATCTGAGAAGCTGGACTATATGAAGAAGAATATGACACCAGGATTGGAGAAAGACATCTAGAGTCTGTTATATGCAGATGACAACTTTGCTTGCTGAAAGTGAAGATGACTTGAAGTACTTACTGATGAAGATTAAAGACTTCAGTCTACAATATGGATTACATCTCAACATAAAGAAAATTAAAATCCTCACAACTAGACCAATAAGCAGCATCATGTTAAATGGAGAAAAGATTGAAGTTGTCAAATATTTCATATTACTTGGTTCTACAATCAACAGCAATAGAAGCAGCAATCAAGACATCAGATGACATATGGCACTGGACAAATGTGCTGCGAAAGACCTCTAAAGTGCTGAAAAGCAAAGATATCTCCTTGAAGACTAAAATGCATCTAACCCAAGTAATGATATTTTCAGTTATCTCATATGCATGTGAAACTGGACAATGAACAAGGAAGACATAAGAAGAGCTTATGCTTTGGAGTTGTGTTGATGAAGAATACTGAAAGTACCATGGACTGCCAAAAGAACTAACTAACTAATCTGTCTTGGAAGAAGTGCAGCCAGAATACTCCTTGGAAGTGAGAATGGCCAGACTTCGTCTCATCTACTTTGGTCATGTTGTCAGAAGGGACCATTCCCTGGAGAAAGATAATCATGCTTGGTAAAGTGGGAGGTCAATGACAAAGAGGAAGGTCTTCTGCGAGATGGATTGACACAGAGGTTGCAATGATGGGCTCAAGTATAGCAAGGATTGTGAGGCTGGCACAGAACTGGGTAGTGTTTTGTTCTGTTGTACATGGGGTTTACATGAGTCAAAGCCAGCTTGACGGCACCTAACCACATCAACAACAACATACACATGGACCTTGCTAGATGGAATATACAAGAATCAGATCCACTACATCTGTGGAAAGAGGCTATGGAGGAGCTCAATATCTTCAGCCAAAACAAAACCAGGAGCTGATGGTGGAACAGACCATCAATTGTTCATAAGGAAGTTCAAATTGAAGCTGAAGAAAATTAAAACAAGTCTACAAGAGCCAACATATGACAACCTGAATTATATCCTATTTGAATTTAGAGAACACTTGAAAAATACATTTGATGCATTGAACATCAGTGACCAAAGACCAGAGGTATTTTGGGATAATATCAAGAACATAATACATGAAGAAAGCAAAAGGTAATTAACAAGACAGAAAAGGAAAAAAAAAAAAAAAAATTACCAACATGGATGTCAAAAGAGACTCTGAAACTTCCTCTTGAATGGAGAATAAAGTGAATGAAAAAAAAAAATGACAAGATAAAAGAGCTAAACAGAATATTTCAAAAAGCAGCTCAAGAAGACAATGCAAATTATTATAATGAAAAGCACAAAGACCTGGAGTTAGAAAACCACAAGGGAAGAACACGTTAGACATTTCTCAAGCTAAAAGAATTGAAGAAAACATTGAAGCCTTGAAATGCAACATTGAATAATACCATGGGCAAAACATTGAATGATGCAGGAAGCATCAAAAGAAGATGGAAGGAATACAGAGTCACTGGTACCAAAAAGAACTTGTTGATGATTAACGCATGTCTGCAGCTGTTTCTCTTCAATTTGAGTGGTGCCACATCAGCAAATGGAAATCTCGGAAACTTTACCTTTTCATATGAGTAAGGCTGGGTTTATTCAGATGATGCAGCTCTTTCTCAGTCCTATTTTGAGAGCCTTCTAAGCTAACCGGACTATTCATAAAGTTGAGCGGTAATGTA
>NW_006921749.1:6710019-6724250 GCF_000298275.1 Orycteropus afer afer | reverse complement strand
GGATGGCCCATTGTAGGCACTCATTTGGTTATGGCAAGATATTTGGAAGATAGCTACCTAGCCAACTGACTGGGAGAGATCCATATTTCTACCCATTCCAAAGAAAGGTGATCCCACAGAATGTGGAAATTATAGAACAATAACATTAATATCACACACAAGTAAGATCTTACTGAAGATAATTCAAAAACGTTTGCAGCAGTATATTGACAGAGAACTTCCAGAGTGCAAGCTGGATTCAGAAGAGGATGTGGAACAAGGGATATCATAGCTGTTGTCAAATGGATCTTGGCTCAAGGCAAAGAATACCAGACAGATGTTTACTTGTGTTTTATTGACTATGCAAAAGCATTTGATTGTGTGGATCATGATAAATTATGGATAACATTGAGAAGAATGGGAATTGCCAAACACTTGATTGTACTCATGAGGAACATGTACCTTGACCAGGAGGCTGTCATTCAAACAGAACAAGGGGACACTACATGGTTTAAAATCAAGAAGGGAGTGCATTAGGGTTGTATCCTTTCCCCACACTTATTCAATCTATATGCTGAGCAAGTAATCCGAGAAGCTGGACTATATGAAGAAAAATGTGGCATCGAGATTGTAGGAAGAATCATTAACAACCTGAGATACACAGATGATACAACTTTGCTTGCTGAAAGTGAGGATGACTTGAGGCACTTACTGATGAAGGTTGAAGAACAGTCTGCAGTATGGGTTATGTCTTAATATAAAGAAAACAAAAATCCTCACAACTGGACCAATGAGCAGCAACACAATAAATGGAGAGAAGATTGAGGTTGTCAAAGAATTCACATTGCTTGGTTCTACAATTGATGTCAGTGGAAGCAGCAGTCAGGACATTAGAAGATGTGTAGCATTTGAGAAAGTCAACCACGAAGGAACTGTTTCAAGTCCTGTGGAGCAAGGATGTCTCCTTGAGGACTAAGGTGTGCCTGACACAAGCCATGATATTTCCAATCACCTCATATAAATGTGAGAGCTGGATAATGTATAAGGAAGACCAAAGAAGAGTTGATGCTTTTGAGATATGGTGCTGGCAAAGAATGCTGAAAGTACCATGGACTGCTAAAAGAACTAACAGACCTTTTCCAGAGGAAGTGCACCCAAAATGCTCCTTGGAAGCAAGAATGACCAGACTTCGTCTCACATATTTCGGTCATGTTGTCAGAAGAGACCATTCCCTGGAGAAGGATGTCATGCTTGGTAGAGTAGAGGGTAGATGAAAGAGGAAGAGGCCTTCAACAAGATGGATTAACAAGGTGGCTGCGATGATGAGCTCAAGTATAGCAAGGATCATGGAGCTGGCGCAGGATAGGGCAGTGTCGTTCTGCTGTGCATGGGGTTGATATGAGTCGGAAATGACTTGACAGCACCTAACAACAACAATATCTATTATACTTATTTTATATATATATATATGTATAATAGATATTGTTGTTAGGTGCTGTCAATATATATATGGGAGCTCTGGTAGCATAGTGGCTAAGACACTTGCTGCTAACCAGATGGCTGGTGGTTCAAACCCACCAGCCACTCCTTGGAAGGAAGGTTGGGCAATCCTACTTCCGTAGTGATACTGTCTCGGAAACCCAAGGAGGGGTCGCTATGAGTCGGGGCTGACTCGACGGCACATAACAACAACAACAACAAATATATATATATATATATATATATGTATATATATATACTGTTATATCTCAACTCGAAGGCACATAACAACAATAACAACAACTATTATATCTATTATATCTATATCTATATCTATTATCTGTCTATCTATCTAACTGAGTAATTTATGACTCAGGTAATATGTGAACCATAAATTTGTTCATACCAATGGAGTTCAGCCCCAGCTTTATGGTAACTCCACACACAACAGAACACAATGCTGCCCAGTCCTGCATCATCTCCACATCTGTGGATTGAATCACTATAATCCATATAGTTTCCATTGGCTAATTTTTGAAGTAGGTAGTCAAGCCATTCTTTCTAGTTTGTTTTAGTCAGTCACGTTCTATGAAACTTGTTCAGTATCATAGCAATATGCAAGTATCTGCAAAAGCATTGATGTTGGGTGTGGACAAGTTGCATTGGTTGGAATTAAAACAGATCTCCCACATGGGAGGCAAAAATTCTAACACAGAACCAGAGATGTCCCAAATAGATTATATATGAAACCAAAACCAAACCCATTACCACTAAGTCGATTCCGACTCATAGCGAGCCTCATTGGGTTTCCAGGGCAGTAAATCTTTATGGAAGTAGATTGCCCAGTCTTCCTTATGTGGAGTGGCTGGTGGGTTTGAACCACCAACCCTCTGGTTAGCAGTCAGATGTCTTTGGCACTGTGTTACCAGAACTCCTTCTTAGATTATATGTTTTGTTGTTGTTGTTGTTGTTGTAGATGTCGTAAATAGAGAGATTTCCCAACAATTTTTTTTTTTTTTATTTGAGAAACACTGGTATGTGGTTAATTTGTTTGTTTGATTAATCAAAAGTTTACAGTTATCTTTACCAAAAGACTAAACAAAATACTTAATACATCAGCATGCATAATAGTGAATTTTTAGGAGGAAGTTATAGCATAAAATGTATTAAACATAAAGTTTTGTTAACAAATATACACAGCTATCAGTTAATCAAGAGATTATCCAGAATATTCCATATAGCAGTGAAATATATTGATAAATACTTGGGAGGAAGCTGTAGCATAAAATATATATTAAAGTACAATTTCATAAAGGTTAAAAATAGGACTTGTTAGAAATATATTATGAGCACATGACAAAGATAATTTAATTAGTTAATTAGAGAACCATCAGAATGGCAATTGAAAGAACAAAAATTTATACATCAGAAAAGGTATGTTTGATTAAATTTAATATGTAAGAGAGAAAACTGGCTTATATCTATCAAGGCAATAAAACTGTAACCTCTGAGAATATAATTTCTGCTCCTCAGAACTAATTTCAATCTCTAACTGACGACAATCTACAAATTAACATGTGCTTTATAAAATCTGAGTCCTAATCAATATTAAGTAGCCCTTCAATAAAATAGAGACCTCCATTAAATAATTTAAAACCTTTAGATGGGCCCATTAGACAATGCTCTAGCATGATATTGAAAGGACATGTTGTCATTCTTGTGCCTTATTTACAAATTTGGGGTAATTTCTCTTAAAATTTTCAAATGTATTAAATTGTTTTTGCAATGTTTTTTTTTCTAGGTCTGTATTTTGGAAATCATTAGAGTAGACCATAATAGAAGCATATGCATCAAGAAATTATCTACCAGGGGTTAGATGGGAAGGGAGAGACTATCACTAGTTATATGGTAGACATGTATTAACTTGAGTGAAGGTAAAGGGAATATACAATAAAGAGGGAGGTCAGCACAAAATGATCCAGGCAGTGAAAAAGAGAGGGAAGGGTACACAAATTAAAGGTAACGATGATGAGTACTATTATATACACAGTTCTACAATCCTAGTAATAGCAATAATTTAGGAGTGGATACATAAAGAGACACTTAAGCTGAACAGGAGTGAATGGTACTGTGCCCACAAATATACATACATAAGCTTGATAGAGGCTGTCTCTCTCCATATATATTCATATAGACTACAATTATATACATGAATGTAGTAGAGCATACAGGGGACAAAGTTTTGAAAATGTCTTATTGTTGTTTTAGGTGCCATCATGTCATCTCCTGCTCATAGCAACCCCATGTACAACAGATTGAAACACTTCCCAGTCCTGTGCCATCCTCACAATCCTTGCTATGCTTGAGCCCATTATTGCAACCACTGTGTCATTCCATCTTGTTGAGAGTCTCCCCCTTTTTTCTGACCCTCTACTTTATCAAGCATGATATCCTTCACCAGGAACTGGTCTCTTCTGACAACATGACCAAAGTAGGTGAGATGAAGTCTGGCCATTCTCATTTCCTAGGGGCATTCCAGCTGTACTTTTCTCAGGACTGATTTGTTCATTCTTCTGGCAGTCCGTGGTATTTGCAGTATTTTTTCACCAACATGACAATTTAAAGGCATTAACCCTTCTTCAGTCTTCCTTTTTCATTGTCCAGCTTTCACAAACATATGAGGTTATTGAAAATGCCGTGGACTTGGGTCAAGTGCAGCTTGGTATCAGAGAAGAGCTGATACCAATTCTACTCAAACTGCTCCAGAACATAGAAAATAATGGAATAATCCTGAATTCATTCTATGAAGTAAGCATAAACCTGATACCAAAACCAGGTAAAGACACCACTAAAAAGGAAAATTACAGACCAATATTCCTCATGAATATAGAGTCAAAAATTCCCAACAAAATCCTAACCAATATAATCCAAGAACATATCAAAAAGTGACTAAATAAATAACATAATACATCACGAAAAAGTGGGATTCATAACAGGTTTGCAAGGATCTTTCAACATCAGAAAAACAATTAACATAATCTATTACATAAATAAAACAAAGGAAAAGAATCATATGATCATATCAATTGATGCAGAAAAAGCATTTAATAAAATCCAATATTCATTTCTGATTCAAAAATATTCTCAGAAAAATAGAAATTGAAGGGAAGTTTCTTAACATAATGAAGAGTATAAATGAAAAACCAACAGCGAATATTCTTCTTAATGGAGAGAGACTGAAAGAATTTCCCTTTCAAATGGGAACTGGACAAGGATGTCCTATCATCCTTTCTATCCAACATTGCATTGGAAGTTGTGGGAGTTAAGTTTGTGTGTCAGCTTGGCTGGGCCTGGTTGAGTGGTTGGGCAGCTGGATGTAGTTATTCCCCATGGTGAGACTGATAATTAACTTTATGGTGGAATCTATTGGAGCAGCTAAGTAGCTGCTTTAGAAATGTGGTCTGCTTCCCATACATAAGAAGCAACTTTGGGGATGGTCTCTAGCTTTTTGGCACACTTGAACCCTGCATGTACTCAAGTCTTCATTCAGCAGCCTACCATGCTCTGCCAATCTTAGGATTTACCGTGGATTTGAATCAATAACCTGTAATGTGGTTTGGTAATATCAGGACTGTGCCTTTTCACTCCTCTATCCAGGTTCCTAGCTTTCTTTTTATCCCCTTTCTCCCACTCTCCCACCCTGCTGTTTTGGGCATGTCTGATTTCCCTCTCCTCACCTGGATCTCTGCAGCTGACTGCTTCTCTGTCAGGGTTCCTGTCTTTTAATCCCCTTTCTCCTGCTCCCCCTCACTGCTGCTTTGGGCGTAGGACAGTCTCCAACAGGGAGACAAACTTGTCTGTCAGTTTGTCCTACTGTGGTGACGTGTTGACGTGAGTTTTGAGGCTGAGCCACTGGTGTTTCTAACCCAGCAGGATGCACATGGTGCACAGGTATCAGCCCTGTGGGCTCAAGTATAGCAGGGATAGTGGAGCTGGTATGAGATGGGGCAGTGTTTTGTTCTGCTGTGCATGGGGTCACTATGAGTCGGAAATGACTCGATGGCACCTAAAAACAACAACAAGCCTTTTCACTTATCAACCTTAGGTTTGTCAGCGTCAGCAGCCAGCAGCTGCCTGAGTAAAGAGATGTCTCTATCTTCAGTGGGTCAGAAGCAAGAGGCAGAACTGAAGCCCAAGGCCTAGGGGCTTTCACGCAGCCCCTAGAACCTGGCACTTTGGACTCAGACTTCTATCCTCCAAACTGTAAGAGAATAAACTCCTTTTCATTCAAGCCATCCCATTTGTGGTGTAGTCCTGTCAGAGTGGCACTAGGTGACCAAAACAAAAGTTCTATCCAGGGCAATAAGACAAGAGAGAGAAATAAAAGGCTTCCAAATTGATAAAGAGGAAGTTAAAATATCTCTGTTAGCAGATGATATGATCCTGTACATAAAAAATCTCAGAGATCCAATAAGAAAACCACTAGAACTTATAAAAGGATTCAACAATGGTAAGGTATAAGATCAACATTCAAAAATCAGTTAGACACCTTTACATAACAAATGGACCTCTGAAAAAGGAATCAGGAAAACAATATTATTTATAGTAAAAATCAAACCAAACACACTGCCTTAGAGTTGATCCCAATGCATAGCGACCCCTCCTTACATTTCCGAGGTGATATCACTACTGAAGTAGACAACAGCCACCCTCAAAATGAAATATTTAGCAATAAATCTAACCAAAGGGACAAAAGACCTATACAAAAAAAATCTGCAAAATATTATTAGAAGAAACCAAAATAGTCCTACATAAACAGAAGAATATACCATTCTCTTGGATTTGAAGACCTAACACTGAGAAAATGTTAATACTATAGATCTACATATATAATGCAATTCTGATCCAGATTCCATCATCATTCTTTAAATAGATTGAAAAAAACTCATCTCCGACTTTATATAGAAAGAAAAGAAAACACAGATAAGTAAAGCAGTAATAAAAAGAATAAAGTAGGATACATCAACTTCCTGATCTCAACACCTACTATATAGCCATGATAGTCAAAACAGCCTGTACAATGACAGACAAATAGACAAATGGAACAGAACTGAGAACCCAGAAGTAAACTTTTCCACTATGGATAGCTGATTTTTGACGAAGGGCTGAAACATATGAAATAGGGAAGATATGGTCTCTTTAATGTATTGTGCTAGCAATATTGGATATCCATTTCCACAACAATGAAACAGGATTCATATATCATACAACATAAAAAACTAACTCAACTTGGATCAAAGACCCAAATGTAATGCCTAAAATTATAAAAATAAACAAATAGGGTCATGCTTAAAGGCCCCAATTTGTGGCATAGATAAACTATCAAACATAACTAAAACACACAAACAGCAGAATATAAACTAAATGACTGGGACCTCCAAAAATTTAAAAATGTATGTGCACCAAACAACTTCAGCAAAAGAATCAGAAGAGAACATACAAGCTAGAAAAAACATTTTGGCAATGACATACCAGTCAAGGAACTAATCTCTAAAGTTTATAGAAAACTTCAACATCTCAACAATAAAAAGACAAATGATCTCATTGAAAAATCAGCAGAGGACATGAATAGACATTTCACCAATGAAGACATGCAGGTGGCTAACAAACATAAAGAAATGTTAATGATCCTTAGCCATTACAGAGATACAAATCAAAACAGCAGTGAGATATCATTTCACCCTAGTGTTAACAGCAAAGTTCAAAAAAAAATTGGAAACAACAAATGATGATGAGGATGCAACCCTCATACACTGCTGGTGGTACAGTAAATGATACAACTGTGGAAAACAGTATGGTGCTTCCTTAAAAAGTTGGAAATAATATTTATTTTGGTAGCACATATACTAAAATTGGAGTAAGACAGAAAAGATTAACATGGCCCCTGTGCAAAGATGATCTGCAAATTTGAGGAACATTCCATATTTTTGTCATTTTAAACACAGAGGCAGAAGAAGAGGAAAAAAAAAAAATCACAGAATCCACACGGTGATAAAGACAACGTGTACACAGATTGGGAGGATTTTAAGGTGAGCTGAAATCATGTGGGAGCTAGCAGAGGAATGCACAGGGAAATGGGTCAGACTTCAGTAGCACAGGCATCCATGGAGCAAGAAGGAAGCCAGTGAAAGGGAATAAAACAACCAACCACTAGTAAACCAAGCTAGCTCCACTGCTGTCAAGCCAATTCTGAGTCATACCAAGCCATTTTGGGATGGAGTGGTATTTCTTTGTGGGACTTCTAGGATTACGGATCTCTGCAGAGACAGATTTCCTTGTCTTTCTCCTGTGCGGCAGCTGGGGAGGGTTTGTGCCACTGGCTTTTTGGTTGGCAGCCAAGTGCTTTAATCACTAGGCTGCAGCCTTGTGAGCTGAGGACCTTCCCTAGGACAAAGGCCTTTGTTGGGCTGCTGAAGTAACTAGGCTCAGAGGAATCTCTTGCTTTATTGACACTGGGCAAGAGCTGGATTAATGGCTGCAGGCTATGTGTGTGCAGATCACAAGGGCACCAGATCTATGTCAGTGAATCAACAATGGTGATACACATTCTTCACTACAAAATGTACAGATTCCCTGTGAGCGGGGGCAAAACCTCTCCCCACCACCATCAAGTTGGTGGCCAAGGAAGTCCAGCCCAGATCCCACCAATACCTCCTAGTGCCTGTTCACCCTCAGCACTCCTACCTGTGCCTGCATCACTGGCTGATCTTTCTCACACTGAGCACATGGGGCACACACATGCAGCCTTCTCGCTTGGAGGTGCCCACTTGTGCCAGGTTTTTTACCTCTGAGGTCACATGCCCTAATGAATCTTTGATTTCTGCCACCACAGCCTGCTCCCAGGGCTGCCAGCTGACCATAACTACAAAAGAACCTCCTCCTCAATTTCCTTATCTGCCCCTTACTTTTCTCCTTTCCTTTTTCTCAATTTTCTTCCTTTTTATCTACCACTTCCTCTTCTTCTTCTTACATTTTAATCAATCTTTCATTTCTTGTAACCCCCTTTTTCTTTCTCTTAATATATTTCTATTTTTCTGTACTTTTTTATCATTTATTTTTATTCTCTGTTTTCCCTTTTTTTCTTCTTCTTTGTTTTCCTTTTTTATTTTCTCTTTCCTTCCCCATCCAGAGGGAGGAGGACATTAATTCTCCACTTGTCAGCCACATCTACTGCACCAACACTCTTATCCAATGGATTAGTACCACCATGATCTCCCGCACCACAGGATAAAACACAGACAGTGGAAATATCTGCTCATCCCAACTGCAGTTCCTCTTGAGACAAACAGAGACCGGCATCTACATTCCCACTAGTAACTTCACCAAACCAAAGACAGCTGAGGAATGCACCAGTGCTTCCAAGCTAACAACAAAAGAAGTATACCTGCCCCACACATCTGGATATATTGAAACAAAACAAAAAATAAAAATAAAAATAAAAAAGGGGGTGAAACAAATCAACATATAATCAACAAATAATAAAAACAACTTCAAAATGTATCAGAGATAAAAGACATCTTCAATTCAAACAAAGAAACAGGACAACAGAGAAGAAGCAGGTGACCAAATTAAATAATTAGGAAATCTCCCAGCAGAAGAACAGTTAACAGAAACACCTAATAAGGAATTCAATATATATGTATATGTACACACACACACACATATGTATATATCCTTCAAAGAGCTCAAGAAAATCATAAACAGAAATTTAGAAAAAACATAAATACACTTAAAGAATTAAGGAAAATTACACAAAGCAAAATGTCAAAATAAAGACAATTAGAAATCATACAAAAACAACAATTAGAAATGCAGAAGATGAACACTAAAATTATGGAGATAGATAATGCATTGGAAGGACAAAAGAGTAAGGTCCAACTGGATGATGAAACATTTCCCAGGTAGAAGACAAAGACCTAAATACCAAGTTGTAGGAGGAAAAATCAGAAAAAAGAGAAATGAAAAAGAACATAAGACTTGTATAGGATGATATCAAAAGAAATAACCTACATCTGATTGGAATTCCAGAACAAAAAGAGGGAAAAAAAAGAAAAAGAAAATTACTGAGGCTTAACTAGCAAAAAACTTCCCCAATATCATGAAAGATGAAAAATAGCCATCCGCAAAGTTCAACACACCCAATACAAGATAGACTGAAACTTTCCAAAACCAACGACCAAAAAAAAAGGGATGTTGAGAAAAGCTCAGGAAAAACAAATGTTACCTACAAAGAGCAACCAATAAGACTAAGTTCTGCTTCCTTTCCCAGCAGAAACGATGCAGGCAAGAGGGCAATGGGATGACATATAGAAAACCTTGAGGGAAAATAATTGTCCGCCAAGAATTTTATATCTAGCAAAACTGTAAAATGTCCCTCAAATATGGTGGTGAAATTAGGACATTCCAAGATAAACAGAAATTAAGAGAATTAGAAAAGCCAGAGCAACCCTATAGAAATGCTGAAGGGAGTCCTTTCAATAGAAAGCCAACAATGGAAGACAACAAATTAAAATTTAGACACAAGACAACACTACCCAGAAACTAACCCAGAGAAAGTATTCTCCAAACTAAAATAAGTTTCCAAAATGAAAATAGAAACAGCACCAACTACAAAGCAAATGTTGTTGTTGTTGTTGTTACGTGCCTTTGAGTCAGAACCAACTCATAGTGACCCCTCCTTGGGTTTTCAAGGCAGTATCACTATGGAAGTAGATTGGCCCATCTTCCTTCCAAGGAGTGGCTGATGGTTTTGAACCTCCAGCTTTCTGGTTAGCAGTCAAGTGCCTTAGGCACTATGCTACCAGAGCTCCTACAAAGCAAATAGAGAGAATAAATAGCATAATTTCAAAACTTCCTAATGGAGGGATAGGATGATATCAATATATAACAGATTGTTCCAAACTTAGAGAGGAAAGAATTTATTACAGGGTAATCACAAAGAAAATTAATAAGATTTCTAACCAAAACAAGAAAAAAGAAAACCACAAGCACTTTGTAAACACAAAATGAACAACATTGCAGAAAAGGGAAAGAAAACACAATAATAAAAAGAAATTAGCACAGAAAAATAGTCAGAACAAAAAACAATGAAGATCACAACAAAAAACGCCAAAGAATGACAGCAGTAAATTTATACTTATCACTGATTACACTGTGATATGTAATGTGACTGGATTAGATGCACTAATCAAAAAAAAAGAGAATGGCTGATTGGATAATAAAAGAAGACCCATCAATCTGCTGCCTACAAGAGCCTCACTTTAGACACCAAAATAAAAATAATTTAAAAATCGAATGATGGAAAAAATATATCAAGCAAATGGCAACCATAAAAAGACAAGGAGTCGCAATAATGATTTCTGATAAAATAGACTTTAAGGTGAAAACTAGCATAAGAGACAAGGAAGGGCATTATATGATGAAAAACTGATTAATTGACCAAGAGGACATAACCATAATAAATATCTATGCACCCAATGAAAGTACTCCAAAATTCAAACAGCAACTGAATTGAAAGGAGAAATAGCTAGTTCTACAATAGTAGTGATCGACTTTAACACAACACTTCTGATGAAGGAAATACCAACTGGGAAAAAACTCAACAAAGATACGGAACATCTCAGTGACACAATCAACCAACTTGACATCACATATACAGAACACTCTACCCAACAACAACTATATATATATATATATATATATATATATATATATATATATATATATATACACACACATTCTTTTCCAGTGACATGGAAAATTCTCCAGAATAAATCATATGCTAGACCACAAAATAAGCCTCTATAATATTAAAAACATGGAAGTACAACAAGGCATCTTCTCAGACCACAAGGCTATACAATTAGAAATCAAAAATAAGAAGACAGGGCAAGGGGAAGGGAAATACATGGAAAATGAATTGCTCAAGAACTGTTGAGTAACAAAAGAAATAAGGTGGTAAATATTAAAAAAAAAAAAAAAATACCTAGAAACAAATGAGACTGAATACACAAAATACTAAACATTTGGACACAGTGAAAGCAATATTCAGAGGTCAATATATAGCAATAAATTGTTTTGTTGTGTTGTTATGTGCCCTTGAGTCAGACCCAACTCATAATGATCCATCCTTGGTTTTCTGAGGCAGTATCACTACGAAAGTAGATAACCCCATCTTCTCTAAATGCACACACTGAAAAAAAAGAAGTAAAATCAACACCTTAACTCAACAACTCCAACACTTGGAAATAGAGCAATACAGGAAACCTATAGCTCTAGAAGAAAGGAAATACTAAAAAAAAAATCAGAGTATAAATAAATGAAATAGAAAACAGAAAAACAATAGAAAAATCAACAAGACTTGAAATTGATTCTTTGAAAAAATTAACAAAATTGACAAACGGCAGGCAAAAGGAAAAGAAAGAAAATATGCAAATAACATGAATAACAAATGGAATGGGCAATATCACAACAGAGCCAACTGGAATTAAAAGCATAATAACAGTATAGTATGAAGAACTATACTACAACAAATTTAAACATCTAGAAGAAATGGAAAAATTTATAGAAACACAAGACATACCTAGCACAGACTGAGACAGAAAATGGAATAAATCTGTAACAAAGTAAGAAATTGAGCAAGTCATAAAAAAGTCCCCACAACAAAAAAGTCCTGACCCACTGGAGAATTCTATACAACATTCAGAGAAGAAGTGATACCAATCCTACTCAAACTATTCCAGAACATAGAAAAGGACAGAATACTCCCAAATTTGTTCTAAGAAACAAGCTTCACACTGATACAAAAACCAGTTAAAGCAACATTAAAAAGAAAAACTGCAGACTAATATCCCACATGAATATAGACACAAATCTTTAACAAAACTGTAGCAAATAGAATCCAATACTATATATATATATATAAAAGGTGAGTCTTGATTTCTGGTAAGATGGCAGAGTAGACAGAAAGACTGCACAGACCCTCTTCAACAAAGAAAAGGGAAAACAATTGACACAGACATAGAAGATAATCCTGGACCCCTGAGCCTTGAAGGCAAGGATATAGAAGTGGACTAAACCTCAACTAGCAGAAGAATTTGCATGAAAATACCAGAAAAGGAGACATACAGAGCTGCAGTCTGGCAGCAATCCTGAGCAATCCTGATGGCATGGACAGCTTGGAGAGTGCTGAGCAGTGGTAGGACCTAAGAATTAACCTAAAAATCAGCCCTGCTAGCCAGAGACTGCACGGAGGACTGCTCCGGTGGCTGGAGAATAAACAGAGAAGGTGAAGAAAAAGGCAGCTGTGGACTTTTGCCTGTATGGAAAGCGCAGCAATTTTGAATGTTTACAAGCAGCTTGACCATTTTGGATATTTAAAGAGACAGTTCTCTCCGAGATTCCAGGGGCTTAAGAACAGGTTCTGCTTGCCAGCAACCCCAAGGATACTCTGGACCTGCATGACTAAAAAGGTGTCACATTCCTCTTGTTACTCTTATATCGCACACCCACTTGGTGAATGGAGGTGCAGCCATCCCCCACTCCCACCCACCCTCTGGGCCCACAAGAACTCCATCCCAGTCTATATGCTCGGACGTAGCCTGGGTGCCCTGCCCTGTCCTCCGTTGATTTTTTTTCTTTGTATTTATTTTTCTTTCTCTCTTTCTTGTTTCTGGTGTTCAGTTTGCTTGTATTTTTCTGTTTTAAAACTACTATTATTATTAATTCTTTTGTCCTTTTTACTGCTATTCTTTAGTCTTCCCCTCCCAGGCCCTAGTTTTCAGCTTTTTTTCACAGTCCACACAAAGAAGCAGGATACAGTTGTAGAAAGAAGGGAGCAGGATACAGACCCAGAACACATCCCTGAGGAAGAAGCAGCACTGGAACTCTCTGATAAGGAATTCAAAAGAATTATATTGAGGTATCTTCAAAGGATTGAGAGACAGACCAAAGAAATTACAGGAAAAAAAAAAAAGAAGAATTTTGGAAGAAAATACAAGAACAAAATGACAAAATAAATGAAAAATTAGAAATGATTCTATCTCTAAAGATAGATATCAGAAGATTAATACTAAATTGTCAAAAATAGATAACACATTGGAAGGACAAAGGAATAGAATTGGTGCAATGGAAGACAGAATTAATGAGATTGAAGACAAATACCTGAATACTTCTTTGGAAAGGGTTCAATCAGAAAAAAAATGAGACCTATAGTCAGCTGATCTTTGAAAAAGCCCCAAAATCCATTAAATGGGGAAGAGAATGTTTGTTTTATAAATGGTGCTGGCAAAACTGGAGATCCATTTGCAGAAAAATGAAAGAAGATCTGTACCTCACATGATACACAAAAACGAACTCCAGATGGATCAAAGACTTAAATGTGAAACCTAAAACTATAGAGTTTATCAAGGAAAATCTAGGGGAAAATTTAGCTTGAGTGCTAACCAGAAGGCTGGAAGTTCAAATCCACCAGCCACTCCTTGGAAGGAAGGTTGGGCAATCTACTTCCGTGGTGATACTGCCTCAGCAACCCAAGGAGGGGTTACCATGACTTGGGTCTGACTCAATGGCGCATAATAGCAACAACAAAAATATATGGCATAAATAGACTATCAAACATAACTCAAAATGCACAAACAGCAGAAGAGAAACCAGATGATTGGGACCTTCTAAAAATTAAATTTTTAAGTGCCTCCAAAGATTTCTCCAAAAGA
>NW_006921749.1:6702699-6709479 GCF_000298275.1 Orycteropus afer afer | reverse complement strand
TTTTATCTATAGAAGGAAATTTTCTTTGTTGGTTACCAAGGGTGGGAGGGGAGGGGAGGGAATGCTATTAGATAGATAGAGATAAGTATTGATTTGGGTGAAGAAAAAGGCAATGTATCAAATGTGAGTGACCAATATGGTGGCTTTGAGGAAGAGAAAGACATAGAGAGGTACATGGGAGGTACAGACAGCAAAGATGAACCCTTTTGCACATAAAGTACTGAGTTGTCAGTGAAGGCAAACATGGGTATTTGGGTGGATGGACGGGTGGACAGGCTGATTGATTAGGTATGTCTATGAAATGGGGAGTGTATCCAAGAACATGTATAAGGTTGGCAGACAATGATCTTATAAGTTTATGTGAATGATCAGAATTCCCAGGTGTATAGTAGAGCTGGCAAGGTCAAGGTTGTGATCACGGCTTGGTCACAGCCAGCTACTCAGAGGGACTAAGTAATCCCATTACTATGGACTTGGGACCATAGTTGCAGGAGACATCAAGCTCAATTGGCATAACATACTATACAAAACATTGTTCCACCTCCTACTTTGGTAAGTAGTGACTGGGATCTTAAAAGCTAGCAAGCTGCCATCGAGATGCAATGATGGGTCTCTCCTCGTCCAGAGCAAAGAAGAATGAAGAAAACCAAAAAATCATGGAAACAATTAGTCCTAGAGACTGGTACACCATCTGATCTGCAGCCTATATGACTATGATACCAGAAGAACTAGATGGTGCCCAGCTACCACTGTCATCCACTTGGAAGGGGATCTATGTAGGAGATCCTTGATAGAGTGGGAGAATGATGTGGAAGAAAACTTAAAATAATTTGGAAAAAAAAAAAGGTGGGGAGCAGGTTTGCTGGTCCAATAGAGCCTGGTGGAACCACTGAGACAACGGCCCCTAGCTACCTTTCAGGTCTGGAATTGAACCACACTCATGGTTTCCAGCCAAACAAAAGACAAGCATATGAGTTGAACATTTACCTGAGGTAGATACACTCCTTGGAGAGAAAAATCATCAGAGAAAGAAGGGCTGCTTATGCACAGGGAGACAGCTTAGGGGGCAGGAGTGCATGGAGGGATGGACACAAGGAAGAGGTAACTATGGGGAGGGGAGCTGTTGCATTTTGGTAAATTGTGGTCAATGTCATGAGAGAAAGTATATGTGAACTGCTGTATAGAAAGTGAATTTGCTCTGTAAATTTTCACCCAAATCACAATTTAAAAAAAAAGAAAAAAATAGTACCCCATGACCAAGTGGGCTTCATACTAAGTTTACAAGGATGGCTCTACATCAGTATAACAATTAACATGATAAATCACATACATAAAACAAAGGAAAAGAACCACATGATCATATCAATTGATATAGAAAAGGCATTTGATAAAATCTAACACCCATTCTTGATAATAACTCTCAGCAAAATAGGAATAGAAGAGAATTTTTCTAACATCATAAAGAGCCTATATGCAAAACCAACAGCCAACGTTATTCTTAATAGAGAGACACTGAAAGCATTCCTGCTGTAGACAGGAACCAGACAAGGATGCCTTCTATCACCACTTCTATTCAACATCATATCGGATGTCCTAGCCGGGACAGTAAGACAAGAAAGAGAAACAAAGACATCTAGATTGGCTAAGAAGAGGTAAAACTATATTTATTGGTGTCATGATCCTATACATAGAAAACGCAAGAGAATTAGTAAGAAAACTATTGTAACTAATTCAAAGTTTCAGCAATGTGGCAGGATACAAGATCAACATACAAAAATCAGTTGGATTCCTGTACATCAACAAAAAGATCCCTGAAAAGGAAATAAGGAAAGCAACGAGTTTACAAAAGCTACCAAAAGATAAAATACTTACAAGTAAATATTAGCAAGGGCACAAATTACCTGTACAAAGAAGACTACAATACACTATTTACAACAAAGTGTAAGACACCTACATAAATGGAAGAACATGCCACGCTCATAAATGGAAAGACTGAATATTGTGAAAATGTCAAAACTACCCATAATAATCTATATATTCAATGCAATCTCAAACCAGATTCCATCAACATTGTTTAAGAATGTCAAGAATCAAATCATTATTTTTATATGAAAGGAAAGAGAGCTCAGATAAGCAAAGCACTACTGAAAAAGGAAAATAAAATAGGAGGTCTCACACTTCCTGACACTGAAACCTATTACATAGCCATGGTAGACAAAACAGCCTTGTATTGGTACAACAACAGTCACTAGATCAGGGCAATAGAATTGAGAAACCACAAACAGATCCATCCACCTATGGATAGTCGATCTTTGACAAAGGACTGGAACCCATTAAATGGGGAGAGATTACCTCTTTAACAAATGGTGCTGGCAAAATTGGATATCCATTTGCAGAAAAATTAAACAAGTTCTATACCTCACATCATACACAAAAAGTAACTCAAGATGGATCAAAGACCTAAATGTAAAACCCAAAACTATAAAGTGCATCAAAGATAAAATAGAGGCAAATTTAGGAGCACTAATTTATAGCATAATAAGCTATCAAACATAATGCAAATGGACAAATAGCAGAAAAGAAAATAGATGTCTAGGACCTTCTAAGTATTAAATTCTTATGTGCATCAAAAGACTTCTCCAAAAGAGTAAAACTGGGAATTACTGATTGGGAAAAAATATTTGGCAATGACATGTCAACAGGGACTTCTTTCTAAAATTCATAGAAAACTTGAACAAATCAACATCAAACAGACAAACAATCCAATTAAAAAATGGGCAAAGGACATGAACAGACACTTCACAAATAGGACATTGTGGCAGTCAACAAACACAGGAAGAAATGTTCCTGTTCTTTCGCAATTAGAAAGATGCAAATGAAAGGACAATGTGATATTATTGATAATAGTGAGATATCACCCCAGCAATAATAGCAAAGTCCAATAAAACAAAAAACAACAAATGCTGACAAGGGTATGGAGAAATTGGAACTTTCATACAGTATTGGTGGGAATGGAAAATGGTATAACCATTACAGAAAACAGTATGGCACTTGCTTAAAACATTGAAGATAGAAATGTCATTTGATCCAGCAATCCCATTACTAAAATATATATCTCTGGTAGCATAATGGCTAAGGCACTTGACTGCTAACCAGAAGGCTGGTGGTTCAAACCCATCACCCACTCCTAGGAAGGAAGATGGGGCAATCTACTTCCATAGTGATGCCGCCTCGGAAACCCAAGGATGGGTCGCTATGAGTTGGGTCCGACTCGACGGCACATAACAAAAACAACGACGACAACAAAATGATGATATCAAGACACAAATAAGTATATGCACATCCGTGCCCATCACAGCACTATATTGGCATTTACATAGCAAAGAGATTTAAATCATCTAAGTGCCCATTAAAAGATGACTACAAACTATGGAGCCTACACACAGTGGAATAATATGCAACATTAAAGAATAATGAATACTCTGTAAATCACCTCATAATGTGGATGAACATTATGCTGAGTGAAATAAGTCAATCACAAATGTATAATTATTGTATGAGTTCATTATTATACAAAGTTAAGGAAAGGTTCATGCAAGGAAGAAAATTTTCCTTGTTGGTTACCAGGGATGGGGGGGACAGAGGGGAGATTCCTGACTAGTTAAGAGACATGTGTTGATTTTTCTGAAGAGAAGGACAATATAAGTAAAGTGTGTGACCAGAACAGTATCACTAAAGAAAAGGAAGAAATAGGTGCCCAATAGGTACAGACAACAAATATTATTACATATGCAATGCTGTATTATCAGTAACAACAAACACTAATCTATGGCTAGATACATAGCTATTATGGTAGTTAAGTTGTGTGTCAAATTGTCTGGGTCTGGCTTTGATTGGCTGGGTAGCTAGGTATGGTTATTCCTCGTGATGAGACCAGTATTCAATTCCATGATGGAATCTACTGGAGCAGCTGAGTAGCTGCCTTAGGAATGTGGTCTGCTTTCAGTAAATAAGGAGAAGCTTTGAGAAAGGTCTCAGCTTTTTGGCAAACCTGGATCCTACATTTGGCTGAGTCTTCATATCAATGGCCTGTCATGTTGTCTGCCAATCTTGGGACTGTTAATGGACTTGAATTAGTGCCCTGCTGTGTGGTTTGATAATTTTGGGACTGTGAGAAATCTTGGGTTTCTCAGACTCAGCAGACAGCAGCTGTATGTATTAAGAAAAGCCTTCAGCTTCTGTGGGCCAGCAGCAAGAGTTAGAGCTGTAGCCCAAGGTCAAGGGGCTTTCACCTAGCCCCTAGAGCTTTCACCTAGCCCCTAGAGCTTGCACTTTGAACTCAGACTTCTATCCTCCTAACCTGTAAGAGAATACATCCTTTTTTGTTGAAGCTATCCATTTGTGGTATTTTCTGTTAGAGCAGCGCTAGGAGCTCTGGTAGCATAGTGGCTAAAGCACTTGACTGCTAACCAGAAGGCTGGCGGTTCAAACCCACCAGCCACTCCTCAGAAGGAAGGTTGGGCAATCCTACTTCCGTAGTGATACTGCCTCGGAAACCCAAGGAGGGGTCGCTATGAGTCGGGGCCGACTCAACGGCAAATAACAACAACAACAGAGAACCAAAACAGGTATACAGGTAAGAAGATCAAGTATGGTTAGCCAAATTGGAATATACCTATGACCATATGTTTCAAAAAAACAAATTCACTGCCATAGAGTCAATATTGATTCATAATGACCCCTATTCATTTTTCAAGGCTCTAAATATTTATGGAAGCAGACGGCCTCACCTTTTTTCCATGGATTGGCTGGTGGGTTTGAATTATGGGCCTTTTTGTTAGCAGCCAAATGCCTTAACCACTACACCACAAGAGCTCCTTATGACCATGCATAGTTTTGACAAATTATATTCTTATATATCATGTATTTGAACGTGCTATAAAAGATGTTCATATGTGCTATAAAGCTAACGGTAGACAAAATTAGGATAACTTCTTAGCCACAACCAAGCACCTTTAGATAGTGAGTCATTGGGTCTGTAGGCTTGGAACCATGGTTGCAGAGGTCATCAAGCTCAACTGACATAACACAGTATATAAAAACACTATTCTACATCTTACTTTGGTGAATGGAGACTAGGGTCTTAAAAGCTTGTAAGTTGTCATCTGAGATGCAGCTATTTGTGTCCCCTCATCTGGAGCAAAGAAGAATAAAGAAAATCAAACACACACGGAAACAATTTGTCCAAGGGACCAGTGTACAACAGAAACCTCAGCTTATACAACTCTGAGACTAGAAACAATAGATGGTGCCCAGCTACCAATGCCAACCACTCAGTTGGAATCAGAACTGAAAATCCTGAATAGAGAGGGAGAAACAATGTGGAACAAATTAAAAAAAAAAAAAAAAAAAAGACCAGGATTATTGGTTAGAAAGAGACTGATGAAACCTCCACAATTATGGCTTCAACTCACACTGAAGGGCCTTGAATTGGACTCACTCCCCTGGCTTAACTCTCATTCAAACAATAGACAGGCCAACAAGCTGAAAAACTACATCAAAAAGATGTACTCCTTAGAACAGTCAACCATGGGAGATCAGAAAGGCAGTGTTTGCACAGGGAGAAAAATGGGCAGGCAGTAATGTATAGGTAAGAAGGACACAGGAAAGTGGTAACCACAGGGAAGAGGTAGGAAGAGAGCTGTTACATTGTAAGGATTGTAATCAGTGCCATGAAACAAAATGTATATGAACTCTTGAATGTAAAATGAATCAGCATTGTAAAATTTACCCAAATCACAAGAAAAAGTTAAAAAAAAAAAGTTGGAAATAAAAATACCATATGATCCAGCAATATTACTAGTAGGCATACACCCTACAGAAAAAGAGCCATGCCATGAATAGATATGTGCACACCTATATGTTTATTGCAGAAAAAAAAAAGAAAGAAACAACCTAAGTATCAATCAGCAGATGAGTGGATAAACAAACTGCAGTACACAGACATAATAGAATACTATTCTTTAACATTAAAGAATAACAATGATTCTGTGAAACACCTCATATGTTGCTGGTGGAACAAGGATGAAAGTGGAGTATATTGTGCTGAGTGAAATAAGTTAATCACAAAAGGACAAATATTGTACAAGATCCCTATTATAAAATGTCAAGAAATATTTCACATAGAAATAAATATTCTTTGATGGTTACCAGGAGTGGCAGGGGAAAAGGGGGTAAATCATGAAGTAGATGGTAGATATATATCAACTTGGGTGAAGGCAAAGGCAATATACAATAAGTTGGAGGTCAGCACAAAATGTTCAAGGCAAAGGAAGATACCAGTAGCAGTGCAAGAGTTAAAAGTAACAGAAGTAAATACTATTAAACAAACAATCTTGCCTTAACAGTAATAACAATAATCTACAAGTAAATTCCTAGATACACATGATAGCTGCACAGGTGTAGGAAGACAAATGGGACTACACACATGAATATATATGTAGGTTTACCAGATGATATTTCTACATATTTATTTACATGTGCAACAGATATAACCATGAATATAGTAGAGCATACAGAGGCAAAGTTATGAAAACTTTTTTGCCATAACCAAACACCTTGAAAACATGAGTTGCTGGGATTGGGTACTCAGGACCTATACAGTTTCAAAGGACATCAATATCAATTGGCACACACTCCACAAAAACAAAACAAAACAAAACAAAAAAACAGTTCTACATTGTGTTAGATTGGGTTCTCTAGAGAAACACAAAAAAACAG
>NW_006921749.1:6698688-6702550 GCF_000298275.1 Orycteropus afer afer | reverse complement strand
TATAGAAGCCGACAAGTCCAAGCCGAAAAGTCCGTCTCTGGAGGAGATGGGGCTTGGGGCCACCTTGGCTTCCGCAAGCACAGGGGAGCTGAGAGATTCAAGCTTGCATGCAGTATATTGGTTGTTGTTTCCAATAAAAGATGAATCCGAGATCTCCAGGCCGAGTGGTGGGCTGCTCACTCAAGGAAGTCTGTAGTTCGCACAACAGGGTTCCAATTCTTTAAGGAATGCCATTCTTCCAGATTGTCCTTGGATATCATTGCAAGCAGGCCACACCCCTAGGGAAACTCCCCTTGGGCAGACTGGCCACTCAGAACTCAGTCATCTGATCCCATCATGGGAATAACCGCACAGAACTGGGGTCCAGCCAAGTTGACACACAGCTCCAACTATCACATATATCATACTTTGGACAGTAGCGACTGGGGTCTTAAAAGCTTGTGAGTGGCTGTCTAAGGCAAAACTATTGCTTACATGCATCTGGAGCGAAAAAGAAAGAAAATCAAAGACACGTGGAAACAATTACTCCAAAGGTCTAATGGATCACGTGGATTACCTGCCTGCATGACCCTGAGACCAGAAGGCCTAAGTTGTACCCAGCTTTCATTATTGATCACTCTGAAATGGATCACAATGGAAGGTCCTGGATAGTGTGTGAGAAAATGTGGAAAAAAATCCTCAAAATAATAATAATAATAATAATAAAAAGACTAGACTTACTGATCAGATAGAGACTGGTGGAACATCTGAGACTATGGCTTATAGCTACCCTTCAAGGATGAAACCGAATTCACCACCGTGGCTGAACTTCCAGTCAAATATTTGACAGGACTATAGCTTAAACAATAACATGTGGGAGGTTTGCATTCCTTAGAACAATCAACCATTGGAAATCAAAGGGCAACATTTCCCAGATATGAAGTTCAGAAATCAAGAAGACACAGGAAAGATGGACAAACAGAAACAGAAAACATAGAGAGGAAACTGAATGTGTGCTCTTACATTCTGGGGATTGTAATCAATATTTTGGAACAAAATGTGTATGAATTGTTGAGTGTAAAACTGATTTGCTCTGTAAAATTTCACTCAGATCACAATAAAATGTTAAAAAAAAAAAAAAAAAACTTCATGCTATTTCATTTGGAACTCTCCTATCATACTAAAAATTTCCTCCATTTTTCCCTTGTCTTGAACCTTGAAGCAAGTGGTCTTTTCAAGTGGAAGCTGTGAATATTCTTCATCACCACATTATCAGAGAATCAGAAGGTAGGATGATGTCCTACATGCTTAACTGTCATTTCTGGATTACTAACTCCCTATCCTTTTTAACTATCTGTTTTTTAAAAACTTGCACACCTTAAACTTTTCTCTCTTCTCTTGTCTCCTAATATCTACGGCACAGATTGTGGTTTGTTGAATATTAAATCCTCTTGCTCTCATTCTTCTCCAGGTATCCCATCATCACAACCATTCAGTTTTTTTTTATATCATCAACTAAAATTGTTCTTTGATTTAATGGACACTCACAAACTTTTGAGTTCTTTCATTTCTTCTTTTGGCCAATTCCCTTCTCATTCTCTTTTTCATATCCTTTGCTAGCTTTGATTTCATGAACTAGTATTTCATTATACATATTTCCAAATATTTTCAATTGTTTTATAGATTTTCTGTCTCTTCTGGGACAAGCATATTTTTTGTGAAGAAAATCCCACAGCAATGATCAAAAACAGCCATGAATACACAAAGATGTCTTAAGACTGCTTCAAAACTTTTTTTCCCCTCCTTTCAAAACACGGATATAAAAACAACATGGCAGATCAAAGGGCTCTAGAAGGCAAGTGCACAACTCAGTGCTTTACAACAGCTCAAAAAGTACCAATCTTAGAAAGCGGAACTAACATGCAAGATGAACTACAAAAGATGTCTGAGATTTGATGGTTTAAGAAGAATTTACAGGGATTGTATTCAACATATTAACCTAGAAAACTTTCATATTGCAAGGTTACAGTTAAATGAAGGGTGTAAACTGAAGCCAAATAGGTGAAAACAAAATAAAAAGCAAAACCTTTTCCAGGGGCTAGAAATCAGGGATGGTGGGAAAGAGTAATGGGGTCACTTCAGAGTATATATCATTCTACTTGAAATAAAGAGTTAAATCTTCAGTCAAAAAGAGAAGAGTTACAGTTTTTCAAACACCACAAAGAATGCTGCACAGAAAAATTACCGCTAACAGAATTTGAAAGAGTAGAGAGAGGTATAACTTACAATTTCAAGGAGGCAAGAACCTTGAATGCAAAGATGTGAGAGCCAAAGACTAGGAAATGGAAACAATATATTATAATATAATGAAATGTGCAAAGATTTAGAGTTAGAAAACCAAAAATGAAGAATGGGCTTGGTATTTTTTAACCTGAAAAAATTCAAACCTCAAGGTGTGATATCGAAGGATTCTATTGGCAAAACATTGAACAATGCAGAAAGCATCAAAAGAAGATAGATGTAATACACAGTCACTGTACCAAACAGAATTTGTGTATGTTCATCCATTTCAGGAGGCATCGTATGATCAAGAACTGATGGGATTGAAGGAAGAAGTTTAAACTATACTAAAGTTATTAGTGAAAAACAAGGCTTCAGGAATTAACAAAATACCGGTTGAGAAGTTTGAACAAACAAATACAACATTGGAAGCTATCATTTGTCTATACCAAGGAATCTGGAAGTCCTAGCCAATTGACTGGAAAAGATTCATATATATATATGCCCATTCCAAAGAAAGATGATCCAACAAAATGTGGAAAGTATTGAATAATATCATTAATATCACACATAGGTAAAATTTTGCTAAAAACAATTAAAAAATGGTTGCAGTGCATATTGATAGGGAGCTTCCAGAAATTAAAGCTGGATTCAGAAGGGGACGTGCAATGAGGCATATCATTGCTGATGTCAGATGGATGTTGGCTGAAAGCGAAGAATACCAGAAAGATGTTACCTGTGTTGTGTTCCTATAACAGTTATATATATATATATATATAGCTCTGATAGGAACTACACTAAAGCTCCCATATATATATAACTCTGGTAGCATAATGCCTAAGGCACTTGACTGCTAACCAGAAGCCTGGTGTTCCCAACCCACCAGTCACCCCTCAGAAAGAAGGTTGGGCAATCTACTTCTGTAGAGATACTGCGTCTGAAACCCAAGGAGGGGTCACTATGAGTCGGGGCCGACTCGACGGCACATAACAACAACATATATATGTTTGTGTGTGTGTGTGTGTGTATACTCCCATACATCTTTACAACAATCTCTCCTGAGGAGAGGGGGTGTTTGGCAAACAAATGTAGAAGATACCTTTTGTTTCCATGAAACAGAATTGGCTCATGTGGAACCTGTACGTTGACAAAGAGGCAGTTATTTGAACTAAATTAGAGCATATTGCATGGTATAAAATCAGGAACGGTATGTGTCAGGGATATATCCTTTCACCATACTTATTTAACCTGTATGCCGAGCAAAATAATCCAAGAGGCTAGACTATATGGAGAAGATCATATCATCAGATTTGGAGGAAGACTCATTAACAACATGCTATATGCTTTGTTGTTGTTGTTGTTAAGTGCCGTCAAGTCGTTTCCGACTCATAGCTATCCCATGCACAGCAGAACGAAGCACTGCCTGATCCCGTGCCAGCCCCACAATCCCTGCTATACTTGAGCCCGTCATCGCAGCCACCATGTCAATCCATCTCCTTGAAGGCCTTCCCCTCTTTCGTCGACCCTCCACCCTACCAAACATGACATCCTTCTCCAGGGAATGGTCCCTTCTGACAACATGACCAAAATAGGTGAGACGAAG
>NW_006921749.1:6692923-6695143 GCF_000298275.1 Orycteropus afer afer | reverse complement strand
TCAGCCTCAAAACTCACGTCTACATGTCACCACAGTAGGACAAACTGACAGACAAGTTTGTCCTGCTGTTGGAGACCTCTCCTATCCCCCCCGCCTGGGTCCCTGTGGCTGGCTGTTCCTCTGTGTGGATTCCTGTCTTTTTGTCTGTATGCAATGACACAATTTTGTCTATATGCAGTGACACAATATTCCTTGTGATAGTGAAGAGGACTTGAAACACTTATTGATGAAGGTCAAAGACTACAGCCTTCAGTATGGATTACACTTCAACGTAAAGAAAACAAAAATCTTCACAACTGGACCATTAAGCAACATCATGATAATTCGAGAAAAGATCAAATTCAAGAAATTCCTTGTACTTGGATATACAATCAACCCTCATGAGACATCAGTCAACAAATCAAATGACATATCACACTGGAGAAATCTGCTGGAAAAAGACATCTTTAAACTGTTAAAAACCAAAGGTGTCTCTGTGAGAACTAAGGTGTTCCTCATCAGAGTCATGATATTTTCAATTTTCTCATATGTATGAGAAAGTTGGACTATAAATAAATAAGAAAGACCATAGAAGAATTGATACATATGAATTATGATATTAATGAAGAATATTGACTATTCCATGGACTTCTAGAAGAATAAACAAATCAGTGTTGGAAGAAGTACAACCAAAATGTTCTTTAGAAACAAGGATAGTAACACTTTGTCTCATGTGTTTTGGATGTTTTATCATGAAGAATCTGTCCCGGGAAAAGGAGATTATGCTTGGTAAAGTAGAGAGTTGGTGAAAAAGGTGAAGTGTTTCAAATAATGAATTGACACAGTGGCTATAAAAATGAGTTAAAATAAAGCAATGATTATGTGCATAGTGCAGGATAGAGCAGTGTTTATTTTCTTTGTACATAGGATCACTATGAGTTGAACCAACTGGATGGCACCTAAGAAGAACAACCAAATCCTCCTGCAGAAAAGGCCCTTTAGGAGTACTGAAGACTCGAGGAAAAGAATGCTCTCGACTGGCACTACCTAGGGAAGTTAAATTAAGTAATATTGGGGTGACTGTTACTTAACCATAAGGCTATGCTTAGTACCTCATTGCCTGCTGGAAAGTTAGATAACTGAGCCCCTTCCCTGGAAATCCTTTGTCATTTATAATGAAGTAGGTCTGAACATCTCATTGTCAGTTTCTATTTGTGATGCAATAGAGACTGGCTGGGCAAAGGAATTTTTGTTAGTTGCCATCAAGTTGACTGTTACTCAAGGTGACCGTGTTTATACAGAACAAAATTGTCCCTGGTCCTATGCTATCATTGTTATCATTGGTATGTTTGTGTTCGTTGTGTCAATCCATCTCATGAAGGGTTTTCCTCATTTTCTCAGACTCTACTTTCCCAAACATGGTATCTTTTCTTGTGATTTGTATTTTCTCATAATATGTCCAAAGCAAGTGAGCCAATGTTTCACCATCCTTACTTCTAAGAAATATCCTGGTTGTATTTCTTCTAAGACTTATTGGTAAAGGAATTTGTGTTCTACTTTTAAGCTTTGGGGTATTAATAGGAAATATTTGAACAACAGAACTGGAGATTATGTGAAGTTCACAGGGATAGGGAAGAGTTGTGTTGTTGTTGTTGTTAGGTGCTGTCCAGTCGTTTTGGACTCATAGTGACCCCATGCACAATAGAACAAAACACTGCCCGATCCTGCGCCAGCTCTATGATCCCTGCTATACTTGAGCCCATCATTGCAGCCACCATGTCAATCCGTCTTGTTGAAGGCCTTCTCCTCTTTCGTCAACCCTGCACCCTACCAAGCATGACATCCTTCTCCAGGGAATGGTCCCTTCTGACAACATGATGAAAATAGGTGAGACAAAGTCTGGCCATTCTCACTTCCAAGGAGCATTTTGGGTACACTTCCTCCAGGACAGATCTGTTTGTTCTTTTAGCAGTCCATGGTACTTTCAGTATTCTTCACCAGCAACACCACTCAAAAGCATCAACTCTTTTTTGGTCTTTCTTATTCATTGTTTAGCTCTCACATGCATACGAGGTGATTGGAAATATCATGGCTTGTGCCAGGCACACCTTAGACCTCAAGGAGACATCCTTGGTCCTCAGCACTTGAAACAGTTCCTTTGCAGTTGACCTTCCCAATGCTACACGTCATCGAATGTCCTGACTGCTGCTTCCATTGGCATTGATTGTAGAACCAAGCAAT
>NW_006921749.1:6686269-6692318 GCF_000298275.1 Orycteropus afer afer | reverse complement strand
TTTGCATAGTCAATAAAACACAAGTAAATATCTTTCTGGTATTCTTTGCCTTGAGCCAAGATCCATCTGACAACAGCTATTATATGCCTTGTTCCACGTCCTCTTCTGAATCCAGCTTGCACCTCTGGATGTTCTCTGTCAATATACTGCTGCAAACGTTTCTGAATTATCTTCAGTAAAATCTTACTTGCGTGTGATATTAATATTATTCTATAATTTCCACAATCTGTGGGATCACCTTTCTTTGGAACTGGTACAAATATGGATCTCTTCCAGTCAGTTGGCCAGGTGTCTTCCAAATCCCTTGGCATAACCGTGTGAGTGCCTCCAATGGAACATCCGTTTCTTGAAATACCTCAATGGGTATTCCATCAATTCCTGGAGGCTTGTTCTTTGCCAATTTTTTCATTGCAGCTTTGACATTCTCCTTCAGTACCATTGGTTCTAGATCATATGCCACTTCCTGAAGTGGGTGAAGATCCACCAGTTCTTTTAGGTACAGTGACTCTGTGTATTCCTGCCATCTTCTCTTGATGTTTCCTGCATCATCCAATATTTTTCCCATAGAATCTCTCAATATTGCAACTCGAGGCATAATTTTTTTCTTCATTCCTTCAGCTTGAGAAATGCTGAGAGTGTTCTTTCCTTTTGATTTTCAGACTCCAGGTCTTGCACATTTCATTATAGTAATTTGTTTTGTCTGCTTGAGCTGCTCTTTGAAATCTTCTGTTCCTCTCTTTTATCTTGTCATTTCTTCCATTTGCTTTAGCTACTCTCCACTCAAGGGCAAGTTTCAGAGTCTCTTCTGTCATCCATTTTGGTCTTCTCTTCTTTTCTTGTCTTTTTAGTGATCTCTTGCTTTCTTCATGGATAGTGTTCTTGATATCCTCCCACAATTATTCTGGTTTTCAGTTGTTGGTGTTCAATGCATCAAATCTATTCTTTAGATGATCTCTATATTCAGGAGGGATATATTCAAGATCATATTTTGGCTCTCTTGGACTTGTTTCAATTGTCTTTAACTTCAAGTTGAACTTTCATATGAGCTGTTGATGGACTGTTCCACAATGAGGAATGGCCAGGATTTGGCTGAAGATATTGAGCTTTTCCAATGCCTCTTGCCACAGATGTAGTCAATCTGGTTACTGTGTGTTCCATCTGGTGAAGTCCATGTGTAGAGCTGCTGTTTGTGTTGTTGAAAAAATATGTTTGCAATGAACAAGTCATTGGTCTTGCACAATTCTACCATGCAAGTTCCAGCATTATTTCTTTCACCAAGGCCAAATTTTCCAACTACCGGTGATTTCTTCTTTGTTTTCAACTTTTGCATTCCAGTCACCAGTGATAATTAACCATCCTGATTGTATGTTCGGTCAATTTCAGACTGCAGAAGTTCATAAAAATCTTCAGTTTCCTCATCTTTGCCTTTGGAAGTTGGTGCATAAATTTGAATAATAGTCATATTAATGGGTCTTCCTTGTAGGCATATGGATATTATCCTATCACTGACAGCATTGTACTTCAGGACAAATCTTGAAACATCCTTTGTGATGATGAAAGCCATGCCATTCCTCTTCAAACTGTCATTCCCTGCATAGTAGATCTATGGTTGTCTGATTCAAAATGGCCAAAACCTGTCCATTTCAGCTCACTAATGCTGAGGATATCAATCTTTATGCGTTCCATTTCATTTTTGACAACTTCCAATTTTCCTAGATTCATTCCATGTTCCAATTATTAATGGATTTTTGTAGCTGTTCCTCCTCAATTTGGGTGGTGCCACATCAGCAAATGGAGGTCTCAAAAGCTTTACCTGGGTTTAGCTGGGTTTCCTCTGATGATGCAACTCTTTCCCAGTCCTCTTTTGAGAGCCTTCTAACCTGACAGGACTATTCATAAAGTTGCATGGTAATGTATCAAACAGTGTTTCTTTGCTTTGTAGACAATCAAAATACTGCAGGCCTAGTCACATGGTTAAAATATGGCTAATTTAAACCTACATATGACTTTGGTCAGAAAAATACTAACTCCAGCCAAATTAATTTAAAAATAAGAACTCCTTATATTCAATCACCTTTATCATTTATCTGTTCATAGTGATACCTCAAAGGACAATTAGTGCCAATATCACTACAATTCTTAGCTTACCACATTGCTAGAAATATTTTGCCCAAGATAGAATTAGAAATAATTAGATTGTCATACACCAATGGTAGTAGTATTTAATTTATAATTAATGATTATTTGTCTTATTTTGAAAGTTGATCATAATGAGCAATACATATAAATATCTCATGTCCCAATACTACTGAATAGAATCTTGTTTTATTGCAGGGAAATTAGAATGCTCACCCCTAACCCATTTCTGGTGTTTGCCAGACTGACACCACCATTTTTGCTATGCAGAAACTTGGGTTGATTTAGCTTAAACTTTATTCTTGCAGGAAGCAAAGTGTATAAAAAACACCTCAGTGATAAGACACTGAACTGACAATCAAGGCTCTCAAAAAACTCAAAGCCCTCGTGTCAGATATGACTCATAGTGACCGCTCCTTGGGTTTCTGAGGTGGAATTACTACGGAAGTAGACTACCCCATCTTCCTTCTGAGAAGTGCTATTTCTCTAATATTTGAAGGTAGCCTAAAACCATTTAAGAAGATAGATTTATTTTAGACATAGCATAATTCATTGAAATTTTCAATTAACCCAAGAATTCCATAGATAATTGAGAGAATAGTTTAAAAAAGTAGTTACTTACAACATAATTAGACAAATTTCTGTTTTTCCTGAGGTTTTAAACTTTTAATAGATTTACCAGTAACTTTTTTTAAAAATTCATGATAACAAAAAGGGGAGATAACCCATACATTTTTGCATATAACACCTTTACACACTTTTTTAAAATTAAAAAATGAATGTATCATATGCTTATTTGTAGATAATTCTAATAACATATAAAGATACAATAAATGTGAAAATTTCATGTATATGTATATATATAAATGTTGTTGTTATGTGCCGTCGAGTCATACCTGACTCATAGCGACCCCTCCTTGGGTTTCCGAGGCAGTATCACTATGGAAGTAGGATTGCCCAACCTTCCTTCCGAGGAGTGGCTGGTGGGTTTGAACCGCCAGCCGTCTGGTTAGCAGGCAAGTGTCTTAGCCACTATGCTACCAGAGCTCCCATATATATAAATATATACATATATATATATGAGATAGATAGATAGATAGATAGATAGATTTAGATCTACTGGACAATGAAAAGTTCCTTACTGTTAAAACTCAGTAATGTATTGTTACATTTCCATTTCAGATCAGTAGTCAATATTGCAGCTCAGACCTTGCTTAAGGCAATGTTGTGGTCACATTCTCTGTTAGGCTTATAATGTGAAACTTGACTACCTCTTTTTACCCTAATTTATCCTGACAATTGATTTTCTGCACCTGAGGCATATACCCTCATACATTTTTTATGTGACCTCATATAGCAAATATAAAAATGAATTAAGCTACATAGAAGGCCTATCTAGAGTTACAATGTTTTTTTCTTTTCTTTTCTTTCTTTATGAACACCAAGAACAAGTCATTTTAAAATCAAATTAGAATCATCATTTTTTTTTTTTTTCTGGAAAAAATGCTAAAAGTAATTTAGCTTAATCGCTTCCATTTCATTCAGCCAACTCACTTATTGTATAGACTTAGATACCAGACCCCAGAGAAATTTAAAAATAAAAATAAAAATGCCCAAACCTTGTAAATGGAGAATGCAAATTAATTTAATACTTATTTTTTCACTCTTACTAATTTTTCTGTGTTGAAGGGAAATAATTCTATGTCATATTTGTATTTAGAAAAACATGTCCCCAAACATCTGTAGAGTATAAAGACTAGTATGGGTTCTGCAAAAAATAAAACTTCGCTTTCTATTCATAGCAAGTATTCCCTGGCAAACATGTCTTAATCATTCTAGGGTAAAACAGTAGGGAAACAGAACATGTGAATCAGGAGAAAAGCTACAGAGAAATTAATGGAGGACAAGATAGGCAATGATTGTGACCTAAACGATCAAGATGAAAAATTTGGTCAAGTTTTGAAATAGTCATTTAAAAGATTTATTTTCCCCAAATGAAAAAAAAAAAAAAAAAATGTTTTAAAAAAATGGCATTCCAATAATATTTAGGCAAATTATTTTTTCCTCCAACCTAAATGTCCTTTATTGATTTTAACAATTCCAATAATAAATATTTCTAATCTATCAAAAATACTGTGGCTTACATAACACTAATATGTTTTTAATTTTCAAATCTCATTAATCTACAAAGGATTTGAGACAGCTGTAAAAATATGGTTCAGTCTTTCAGAACCTCAAAATTAAACCAATAACCATTGTATAGGCTTTCATTGAATCTGGGAAAAGCAGCAATTATAGTATCTGAGCAAAAGGCTAAAACCAAGACTACAATCCAAATTATTGCTCAATGGTACATCATTGCAAATGCCTGTGTCTGTGTGTGTATTTTGTGGTAAGAGGTTTGGGTTTAGCATTTCTTTTAAAAAATATATATATTGAATTTTGTCACTGTGATGAATAATTCATCAAAGTATCACTGCTGTTTGTAAATATATATTTAATGTAAAAGGCCATTATCTATTTTTAGAGTCCCCTACCTTAACCCCACAGTGCTTCTAAATTCAATTTAGAGAAATACCATAAAACGCCATTATTCCTTGATCCTTAGTTTTAATCATTACTATATCTTTAGCTTCTCCAATTACTATTAGAGCAAAATACTATAGCTTGCATTTAATTTTCAGTCATGTATATTTCATGCTCAAGCTGTTCATTTACAGAAATTGAAATTCTGACATCAGTGATGTGTGAGCACCACTGATAATTTCTGCCGCCTGAATGTATACTGCGTAAGACAGTAATAATTTTCCTGAACTTTAACATTAATCTGTTAATGTTTTTAATGAAGAAAGAGGCAATCATGGGTGACTTTATAGAACTAATTGCATAATTAGGTAGCAACCACTCTGAATTAAAAAATATTTGAAAAGAATGTTTTTTTTTTTGTAAGGGAGCAAGAAAAAATGACAATAATGAAGAAAGATAAAAAACATTCTTCAATAAAACAAAAATCTTGGCAAAATTGAAAAGATGTGTGAAATCCATTTTGATTGAGAGTAATGCTATGACTAGAACCACAAGCACAAGGCAAGTTTCACTTGACATTGCTAGAAAAGCCTGTGTCCAGTGAACCATTGCTTTCAAATTAACTTGGTCATATTTTAACATAGCTGTAACCTAAATGTAAAAAGTCACTTCAGAGGGTGTGTTGCACTTACCTCCCCAACTCTTGGCATCAGCTTAAAACATGAACAAAACTTTTAAATGAAATTACTGTTAAATGTTATGTCTTAGTCCACAAAAAGAAGTATTAAACAAGAAAGTATTTTCATCAGTATGATAAGATTACCATTATGCTAAATAACATTATGCTTTCTGTCTTACCCATTTAAGGAAGAGAAGAATATTCCAAAACACAGAACAAACCTATAATCCTAACCTTAAAATTGTATCTACTTAAAATTTTACTCATAGCTAAATTATCATCTTTTTATAATGCCAGATGTTTTAAACTTTGTATGTTAATTGAACTCAGGATGCAACTCTATAAATGGAAAATTATACTATTCACTTGACTCTGGATGACATAAAGATTTGTAGGAATATTTTAGAAACTTCCTCTTAAAAAATAAAAAATTCTCTGCTAATTTCTCAAGTAATGAAATAATTATGACATTCATTTTATATATACAAATCAACATGTACTACATCTTCATAAAACAAACTACTATAAGAACTGTGCTTACTCACTGATCTTAACACTTTCCCTTGTTACCCTCCCGAGAGGGACCAGGTCTCTGGGAGCAAGGTAAGCACAGGTGTAGCACAGAGTAGCAGGCCGGAAGAGCAGGAGGAAGGGGTAAAACCCAGGAAGCCAAAGAGAAGAGCAATCAGCCAAAGGGATTAGGTAAGG
>NW_006921749.1:6682147-6683201 GCF_000298275.1 Orycteropus afer afer | reverse complement strand
GCTCAAGTATAGCAGGGATTGTGGGGCTGGCACGGGATCAGGCAGTGTTTCGTTCTGCTGTGCATAGGGTCGCTATGAGTCGGAAATGACTCGACGACACTTAACAACAACAACAACAACATAAGAACTGTGACAGAACTTCTAATTTTAATTTTTGGCTCAGCAATTCATTTATTGTTTCACTTAATAAACAACCTATGTGCCAGTCTGTGTTATGTTTGGTCCATGTCCGTAAGAGTATAAGAGTTAAATTAAATAGCTTTTAAGAAAACAAACTTAGTGAGCTTGTTAATGATAGTTAAGGACTCAGAAAGGAAGAGTGAGGATGGTGTCACAACTTGAGGAATGTAACCAGTGTCACTGAATTATGCATGTAGGAACTGTTGTATAGGTGTATGTTCTCCTGTGCATACTCTCAACAGCAACACAAATAAATCATTGTTAAAAACTAAATATCTTTTTCATTGGGTAAGTAGATCTCTGAATAGATGATTAAACATAGGGTATTAAGAAAATTTGACCATTCCATTTCAAGGATACATTTGAATATAAATATCTAGCCTACAAATCAATAATTTAAAAAAAAAAAAAAAAAAGAAAGAAAGAAACCTGCCATTGAGTCAGTTCCAGCTCATAGAGACCCTATAGACAGAGTAGAATGACACCACAGGCACAGGGTGTCCAAGGCAATAATCTTCGCAGAGCACATTATCACATTTTTCTGCCTTGGACTGGATGGTGAGTTAAAGTCATTGAATTTTCCATTAGCAGCCAAGTGCTAACCACTGCCCTACCAGGGCTCCTTAAAAAGCAATGAGAGGATTTAAATCACATTTACAATTATTTACATTTCTTTCTTTCATTTATTCATTCACCTAAAATAATGCTATTTTCTTATTCTAGCTAGACTGAATCTTAATCTGAAAGCTCTACTTTTTTTTCCCCAATATATAAGTAGTTTATTAAATTTCATTTGTTGTTGTTGTTGTTATTTGCCATCGAGTTGGCCCGACTCATAGCGACCCCTCCTTGGGTTTCCGAGGCAGTATCACTA
>NW_006921749.1:6678591-6682047 GCF_000298275.1 Orycteropus afer afer | reverse complement strand
AGTAAAGTGCCTTAGGCACTATTCTACCAGAGCTCCTGCTAAATTCCTTTTAGCATTTTTTAATTTTGTGTAAGGGTCAGGATTCTTTAATGTGTACTTCTGGATCTCTTCAAACATTTTCTGGAAACTGAATTTGTTACAACTGGCTGTTGGTCTCTGTTGTTGGGAAACTGGTATCTGTACAATGGCTATACCCAAGTCACCCTTGGTGAGTGGAAGTCCATGTTGTTGAACCCACCCATAACCTCCTTTCCTGTCACCATGGCTCTTTGTTTATGAGTTTACTCGGCAATGATAGAAGTGCCTGAGGAATAACACAGAAGGAATCATCCTTCACAGCCTGTGAACCAATATTCCCCAAATCAGCAGGCAATAGAGCAGGCCACTGGTTCAACTACAAGAACTAGACATGATAATTAGCTAGATGCAGGATGCACATACAGCAGAAAGCCAGAAAATGTTCCCAGGCTGCCCATGCATTGTCCTCAGGCCATATCCCTGAGGAAACCCCCTTTCAACTGAGTGTCTGTTCATAGAAGATCTCATCATGTGGGTGATTGCATCACAACTGACTCAACCACTTAGAATTATGGTCCAGCAAGTAGACACATAACCTTAACTATCACAGGTATTATTATTGCTTGTATCTTTTCACATTGTCTTCAAAAATAATTTTGTAATTTCTTAAAAGTCCTTGACGGCTGTTTAAAATTCTCAGATGAGAAATATAGAGCTTTTATCAATAATAATCCAGGGCTTGGAGGCTGCTTTCACTTGGGGTGCTCTATATTAAGTCCAGGGCCTGAGGTAGATGGGCCCCAGGCTTAGAGGCTGCTTTTCCCTTGGGTGTGGCTCTATATTAAGGGCAGGGCATGAGGATGGCTGGCCTAGGGCTGGGGGCTGCTTTTTGCTTGAGGCAGCTCTATTAAGGCCAGGACCTGAGGTAGGTGGGCCAGGGCTCGGAGCCTTTTTTTCACTTGGGAGTGGCTCTATATTAAGGTCGGGTCCTGAGATAGACAGATCTGGGGCTTGGAGGATGCTTTTCATTTTGGGGTGGGTGTATATTAAGGCCAGGGCCTAAGGTAGGTAGGCCCAGAGCTGGGGGCTGCTTTTCGCTTGGGGGTAGCTGTATTTTAAGGCTGGGGCCCAAGGTAGGCAGGTGCAGAGGGATTAGGAACAACTAAATGAGATGAAGTTGTCTGTTGGTTTGTCATCCTGTGGTGACATGTGTGTTGCTGTGAGGCTGGAGGCTATGCCACCGTGTTGCAAAATCCCAGCAGGGTTACCCATGATAGACAGGTTTTAGAGGAGCTTCTCCGCTAAGACAGACAGAAGGAAGAGGTCATCCAGTTCTCAAAGAATTGGCCAATGAAAATCTTATGAATAGCAGAGAAACACTGTCTGATATATTACTGGAAAACTTTATGAACAGCCCTGAAATATTTTGTCTGATATAATGCTGGAAAATGAACCCATCATGTTGGAAGGCACTCAAAATTGGACAGGGAAAATAATGATTTTCAGGATAGAGTTGACCTTAATGATATGGATAGAGTAAAGCTTTCAGGACCTCAACTGGCTGATGTGGCATGACACAAAATGTATAGAAATAGATGCAAACATCCATTAACAATTGGAACATGGAATGTACAAAGTATGAATCTGGGAAAATTGGAAGTTGTCAAAAATGAAATGGAGCACATAAAGATCAATATCCCAGGAGTTAGTGAGCTGAAATGGACCAGTTTTGGCCATTTTGAATCAGACAACCATATGATCCACTGTGCCGGGAATGAAAAATTGAAGAAGAATGGTGTGGCATTCATCATCACAAAGACTGTTTCAAGATCTGTCAAAGTACAACACTATCAGTGACAGGATAATATATATACACCTACAAGGAAGACCAGTTAATACTACTATTATTCAAATTTATGCACCAGCCACAAAAGCCACAGATGAGGAAACTGAAAATTTCTACCAACATCTGCAGTCTGAAATTGACCGAACATGTTTTCAAGATGTGTTGTTTATCACTGGTAACTGGAATGCTAAAGTTGGAAACAAAGAAGAGTTACTGGTAGTTGGAAAATATGGCCTTGGTGATAGAAATAATGCTGGAGATCACATGATAGAATATTGCAAAACCGACTTATTCATTACAAATTACTTTTTTCAACAACATAAGAGACGACTATACATGTGGACTACAACAGATGGAGTACACAGGAATCAGACTGACTGCCTCTGTGGCAAGAGGCAATATAGAATTCAATATCTTCAGCCAAACCAAGGCCAGGAGTTGATTGTGGAACAGATCATCAACTGCTCATACATACGTTCAAGTTGAAGTTGAAGACAATTAAAACAAGTCCACAAGAGCCAAAATATGACTTTGATAACATTCTTCCTGAATTTAGAGACCATTTACAAATAGATTTGATGCACTGAACACCAATGACTGAAAACCAGAGGAATTGCGGGATGATATCAAGAACATCATCCATGAAGAAAGCAATAAGACATTAAAAGGACAAGAAAGGAAGAAAAGACCAAGAGGGATGTCAGAAGAGACTTTGAAACTTGCCCTTGAGCAGAGAGTTGCTAAAGCAAATGGAAGAAATGACAAGATAAAAGAGCTGAACCAACATTTCAAAGAGCAGTTTAAGCAGACAAAGCCAATTACTGTAATGAAATGTGTAAAGACCTGAAGTTAGAAAACCAAAAGGGAAGAACACACTTGACATTTTTCAAGCTGAAAAAACTAAGGAAAAAAAAATCTAAGCCTCAAGTTGTAATATTGAAATCTTCTATGGGCAAAATATTGAATGATGCAGGAAGTGTTAAAAGAAGATGCAAGGAATGCAAAGAATCACTGTGCCAAAAAGAATCGGTGGATGTTCAACCTTTTCAGGAGGTGGCATATTATCAAGAATCAATGGTATTGAAGGAAGAAGTCAAAGCTGCACTGAAGGAATTGGTGAAGAAAAAGGCTCCAGGAATTGATGGAATATCAAAGATGTTCCAAAAAAAGGATGCCCCACTGGAGCCACTCACTTGGCTATGTCAAGAGATTCAGAAGACAGCAACTTGGCCAACTGACTGGAAGAGATCCATATTTGTACCATTCCAAAGAAAGGTGATCCCACAGAATGTGGAAATTATCGAACAATATCATTAATATCACGTGCAAGTAAAATCTTACTGAGAATTATTCAAAAATGCTTGCAGCAGTATATTCACAGAGAGCTTCCAGAAATGCAAGCTGAATTCAGATGAAGATGTGTTGTTGTTGTTGTTAAGTGCCGTCGAGTCGTTTCCGACTCATAGCGACCCCATGCACAGCAGAACGAAACACTGCCCGATCCCACGCCAGCCCCACAATCCCTGCTATACTTGAGCCCATCATCGCAGCCACCGTGTTAATCCATCTCATTGAAGGCCTCCCCTCTTTCG
>NW_006921749.1:6675596-6678121 GCF_000298275.1 Orycteropus afer afer | reverse complement strand
CATTGCTAATGTCAGATGGATCTTAGCCAAAAGCAAAGAATACCAGAAAGATGCTTACTTATGTTTTATTGACTGTGCAAAAGCATGTGACTGTGGGGATCCTAACAAATTATGGATAACATTGAGAAGAATTGGAACTCCAGAACACTTGATCGTACTTATGAGGAACCTGTAAAAGGAGATTGTCTTTCAAACAGAACAAGTGTATGCTGCATGGTTCAAAATCAAGAAGAGAATGTGTCAGGGTTGTATCCTTTCATTATACTTATTCAATTTGTATGCTGAACAAATAATCTAAGCAGCCAGAATATATGAAGAATGTGGCATCAGGTTTGGAAGAAGACTCATTAACAACCTGCACTACACAGATGACACAACTTTGCTTGCTGAAAGTGAGGATGACTTGAAGCACTTACTGGTGAAGATTAATCACTACACTCTGCTGGATGCATTACAGCTCCATATAAAGAAAACAAAAATCCTCACAACTGGTCCAATAAACAGCTTCACAGTGGATGGAGAAAAGATTGAAGTTGGCAAGAGTTTTCATATTACTTGTTTCTACAATCAACACCAGTGGAAGCAGCAGTCAAGACATCAGACAACGTATTGGATTGGTCAAAGCTGCTGCAAAAGACCTCTTTCAAGTGCTGAAGAACAACGATGTCTCCTTGAAGACTAAGGTATGCCTAACCCAAGCCATAGTATTCTTTTAAAAAAAAAAAAAAAATTAATTTAATTTGGGTGAAAGTTTACAGAGCAATTCACTTTCTATACAGCAGCTCACATACATGTTGTCTTATGACATTGATATGCAAGAACTCCCCTCCCACTTCTTCTCCATACTTACCTCTTCCCTTTGACCTCCCCTCCCATGCACTCTTGCCCCCACAAGCTGTCTCCCTGTAAAAACACAGCCCTTCTATTCTCCCATGATCCCGATCTCCAAGGAGTATATCTACCTAAGCAAATGGTCAGCTCATACACCTGTCTTTTGTTTGGCTGGAAGCCACAGGAGTGGGTCCAATTCCAGACTTGAAGGGCAGTTAGGGGCCATAGTCTCAGTGGTTCCATCAGGCTCTATCAGACCAGGAAACCTGGTTCCCCCCCCCCTTTTTTAATTAATTCTTAGTTTCATTCTACATTGTTCTCCCACTCTATCCAGTATCTCCTACATAGATACACCTCTGAGTGATTGACAGTGGTAGCTGGACACCATCTAGTTCTTCTGGTCTCATAGTTGTATAGGTGGAAGATCACATGGTGTACCAGTTGCTTGGACTAATTTTTTCCATGTGTCTTTGGTTTTCTTCATTCTCCTTTGCTCTGGATGAGAAAAGACCCATCACTGCATCTAGATGGCTACTTGCAAGCTTTTAAGATCCCAGTCACTACTCACCAAAATAGGAGGTGGAACAATGTTTTGTGTAGTATGTTATGCTAATTAAGTTTGATGTCCCCTATGCCAATGTCTTGAGCCCACAGGTCCAGCTACTGGCTCCGACTGGGAAGCTGGATATGGCCAAGAAGTGACTACAACCTTGTCTGTGTCAGCTCTACAATATACCTGGGAATTCTTACAGAACATACAAATACACTTGTAGAAACATTGTCTCCCAACCCTATATATGGTCTTAGGTACACTTCCCCATGCATAGACATACCTAATAGTTCAGCCTGTTCACCCATCTATCCACCAGTATATCAAAGTTTGCCTTCATTGACAACACAGTACTGTATTTGCAAAAGGGTTCATCTTTGCTGTTTGTACCTCCCATTCACCTCTCTACGTCTTCTTCCTCATTGCCACCATGTTGATCACTCACATTTTGTACATCACCCTTCTCTTCACCCAAATCAATATTTGTCTCTACCTATCTAACAGTGTTCCCTCCCCTCCTTTCCAACTCCTGGTAACCAACAAAGAAAATTTCCTTCCATATAGAAACCTTTCCTTGAGTTTTTATGATAACACACTATTACAATATATGCCCTTCAGTAATTGACTCATTTCACTCAGCATAATGTCCTCCAAGATCATCCAGGTTATGCCATGTTTTGCTGATTCTGTTATTCTTGAGGGTTTCATAGTATTCCATTGTGTGTATGGTTAGTATTCCGTTGTGTTATGGTGTAGTTTGGTTATCCATTCTTCTGTTGATGGGCACCTAGGTTGTTTCCATCTTTTTGCTATTGTAAATTGTGCTGTGATGAATGTGGGTTTGCATATATCTGTTCTTGTCCTGATGCTCACTTCTTTAGGATATATACCTAGTAATGGAATTGCTGGTTCAAATAGTATTTCTAATTCCAACTTTTTAAGCACTGTGCTTTACGCAGTGGTTGTATCATGTGGCAGTCCCACCAGCAGTGTATGAGATTCCCAATCTCCCTGCACCTTTGGCAGCATTTATTATTTTCTGTCTTGTTTAAATTTGCTACTGGTGCTGGGGCAAGATGGTATCTCATTGTTGTTTTGATTTGCATCTCTCTAATGGCTAATGGGGAGCTCCGGTAGCATAGTG
>NW_006921749.1:6672372-6672819 GCF_000298275.1 Orycteropus afer afer | reverse complement strand
GCTAATGTAAATGACATTGATTTCCTTATTTATTTTTCATCAATCCCTTTGCTGGCATAGAGCAATCCAACTGATTTTTGGGTATTGGTCTTGTATACTGCCACTATGTTAAATCTCTCAATTAGTTTCAGTTGATTTTTTACTGAGTCTCTTGGGTTTTCCAGGTATAGGGTCATATTATCAGCAAATCTGGATAGTTTCACTTCTTCCTTACCAATTTGGATGCCTTTGACTTCCCTTTCTTGCCTTATTGCCTTGGTAAGACTTCCAATACAATGCTGAATAGAAGTGATGATAGAGTGCATCCTTGTTTGGTTCCTGTTCACAAGGTGAATGGTTTCAGTCTCTCTCCAGTGAGAATAATGTTGGCTGTTGGTTTTGCATATATGTCCTTTATTATGTTCAGGAATGTCCCTTCTATCCCTATTTTGCTGAGAGTTTTGATCA
>NW_006921749.1:6660219-6671837 GCF_000298275.1 Orycteropus afer afer | reverse complement strand
ATGACCTGTTCAATTTCTTCTTTGGTTATGAGTCTGTTCAACTTTCCCACCTCAGTCTGTATTAGTTTAGATAAGTATTGTGTTTCTAGAAATCTGTGCATTTCTTTCAGATTTTCAAATTTGTTGCAATACATTTCTCCATAGTATCCTGATTTTATCCTTTTTAATTTCAGTTGGTTTTGTTGTGATGTCCCCCATTTAATTTCTTATTTGTGTTATTTGTGTTTTCTTCCTCTTTTCCTTTGTTAAATTTGCCAGTGGTTTGTTCTTTTTCTAATTGTTGGTGATGTTGGTTTAAAGTGTTGATTTTAACCCATAGTAGTTTCATTTTCCTCTTATGTATGTGAAAGGTGGTCAATGAATAAGGAAGACCAAAGAAGAATTGATGTTTTTGAGTTGTGATGTTGGAGAATAATGCTGAGAGTGCCATGGTCCACTAAACGGAGTAGAAAATCTGTCTTGAAGAAATGCAGCCAGAGTGCTCCTTGGAATGCTTCATCTCACCTACTTTGATCATGTTGTCAGAAGGAACAATTCCCTGGAGATGGATATCATGCTTGGTAAAGTGGAGGGTGAACAAAGAAGGGGAAGGCCCTCAATGAGATGGATAGACACAGTGGCTGCAATGATGGGGTCAGATAGCAGGCATTGTAAATCTGGCATAAGGACTGGGCAGATTTTGTTCTGCTGTGTATAGGGTTGCTATGAGTTGGAGATGACACAAAGGCACCTAACAACAACAACAACAACAACAGTAATAATAATGATAATATTGGTCTATTTTAAGTACCATGAGACTCAAATATCATGTAAACTTTAATATTGTCATGATTGGCTTAATTTTTAATTGATTCTATTAGTTTTGTCCAAAGAACAGTTAAGTATATTTTCTTTTTTATGGTGATTTTTAAGTGTTTAAGATAATTCCTTTCATGTAATACATTTGCAAGTCAGTCAGCTATTAATGACACTTGATTGCTAAAAGGTAAATTAGTTACCAGAGAAAATATAAAGACCAACGAATCTCTGTCCCTATATTGACCCCTAATAAACCACTGTTATTAAGTTCCTTTTGGGTGAGGTTATTAGCAAAAAGTAGTAATTATCTTAACAAATGTAAATTATAGTTATATTTTTTTCTGGATTATCCACTCTTCTGATATCATCCAGCTTTCTTCCAAAGACTATGGTAATCTCTCATATCTCACAACTCAGATTTACACAGGAGCAACATGTCCACGGTACAGATAGTGATGGCACTCATGATGAGGCAGAGAGAAGCCACAGGACTCAAGTGGAGAACATTTCAGTATGGGTCAGGGATAGCAAATCCAACAGCTGATAGTTGAAGTAAATATCAAAGTTGTATTAACTCAACAGGCTTTGTTAGCAAAATTTACTAAGAGAAAAACTCTTTCTAATGACAGTCAAATTCAAGAATATATATTGCTTTTAGTCTGTAATTAACTTATAAAACTATCGATTAAAAAAAATAAAGCCTAGACTGAGCATTGATTGAATGACCATATTTTATTTCAAAAGTAAGTAAAATGTCAGTTTAATCTCACCAAAGAGAACCAAAAAATGGGAGAAACAGACTATATTTGAATATATCTAATGTCAAATTTCAGCTACAACATATTTGGGAAGAAGTAGTAAATAAATTTAAAAACTTATTAAAAATAGTTTTATGGATGTAACATGTCCAGATCTTTATATTTACAATGCAGATACAATGCTGTAACACAATAACTTGTATAAAAATCAAACTGAGAAGAAATCATGTAGAATTTGATATTTATGTTAACTAGCTAACACAGTGCTTCAGAACAAATAAATAAGCCTCTCAGCATTAGTTGTCAACTGGCAGCTTTAAAACTAAAGGCCAAATTGGAATGCTTTCACAACATTCCTTTCTTCTCTGTTGGACTCAACAGATATGCACTAAAAACAATTGAGGAGGGAATGGCTAATAAAACAGCATGTATGTCTGTTGATATATTAGGTAAACATCTATAATTGGTCAAGAGTATTTACAACAAGAAGTCATTTTCCATTCAATATCAACACCTACTTCAACTGGATAGCCAAGGATCATTCCATAGTACTACTGACACCTGGTCCAAACTCATGGGTCCTTCCCAAGGTTTATATAGACCTGCTAGATTGTGCAAGCCTGGTTTTATGACAGCAATTACTTGTGTTTGGGTTATAAACAACAGAATGTGTAAGAAAAAAAAAAAAAAAACAGCACTGCAATAGAGTTGATTCCGACTCCTAGACACCCTTTAAGACAAAGTAGAACTTCCCCTTAGGGTTTTCAAGGCTATAAATCTTTACCGAAGCAGACTGCCTCATCTTTCTCCCACAAAGCAACTGGTGGGTTCAAGCCACTGACCATTTAGTTCTTAGCAGCCCAATACTTCAAACATTGCACCACCAGATCTCTTGCATTTGTAAGCATTGTCACAAAATACTGTTCTCCAAGTTGTGCAAATAATCAACAGGGTAGTTACTCCACCATTGGTCTTTCAACTTGATATTAGTAAACTAGCTATTGGGGAAATGTTTTGGCTTTGCTTTCTACAGTTACATAGCAAGTTAATGTAACAGTAACTTTCCCAATTAAAGTTCTATGTTCTATGTAAGGTATTTCTTTTTGTTTCATATTCTTTGTTGGTAGACATTAAATGTTTATAAGCAGTTTTAATATTTAACATATAAACTACCTTTACTAAAGTTAGAATTCCATGAAAAATTACTAATTACTATCTCTTCTAACTTAGGATGATAGAGAAAAAGTAAAAAAACAAAAAACGCAATTGCTGCAAAATGAGAATAAATCAACGGATTATCGTAAATATGCAGAAAGAAAAAAATAATTTTCTGTTATGGACAAACATTGAGTTCTCCCCACCCCTCAATTCCAGAATTATTTCCAGTTAGTACAAGAGATATATTAGCTTTATTTAAGTACTATAGTGGGTCAATTGAGTCCACTAATGAGACATGTTGTACGTAATCACTGATCCTACGGGTCCAAAGAAAGATGGTGTTACTTTGTAATCAAAGAGAGATTGAGTATCTCAAAAGTAAGATTGAGAAGTTTATTTTTTTTCATATAAATGCACCTCAGTTTCAACAGGAACACAGGACATTTGTCATTTTCTAATTTCAATCAATAACCTGCCCCAGAGCCAAGAGTGCATGGCCTCCTCCATGCCCTACTTCATTACTCACAGTGTATATATGTCTGTGATTTCCAGGGGAAAGTAATTTTTGAGAAAAGGACCATGCTTTATGCATCTTAAATCCCTGCAATCCCTTTACCACTGCTTTGAACATAGTAGATATTCAATTATCATTAAGTACTTCAAACTTAACCAAGTAAGGTGATTCAAATCACCCAAAAGAATAATGCAGATAAAAATGTGAAAAGCACTATCATTATTTTCTAACTTGCAGTGTTACATTTTTTTTTTTTTTGCAAATGTTGGACTCAGAAAGAAGAAATACAATTCCATTAAAAAAAAAAAAATACCATTCATTTTTAAGTAAAAACTAGTAACTTGAAAATTTATCCCATTTTCCCTTTTCTTCATTATTAGCGGCATAATGAGGAAACTTCTAATGGTAGAAAAGCTCAAATATGCAAAAAGTGAAACATTTCAATCTTTCTCCACGTATTAAAAGATCTATGTCTTGAGAAATCAATTCATTTAACGTATAATATTCCTGATATGTCATTTTTCAGGACTGAGAAATTATACTAATTTTATATTTTGCCTTTACTTTCAAAGCTTTTTATTTTTGATTTTTCCTTTAATTAAAGAAGAATGAAAAAAAAAAATCACCTGTGAAGCTTAAAGAGTGTTCTCCAGAGGTTATAATAGTTCTGTGATTGCAGAGATATGATTTATTTCCATTAGTCAAACAAATTTGTCCAACATGTTTTGATACTCTCATTTAAACAACATTAAATTCAAAGCAAGTATGCATGTTATTGGCAATGATTCTCTTGAATGTTTTACCTACTTATGTAATAAATATGGCCATATTTACAAAAAAAAAATGAGGTAAAAAATGAGGAATGAATAAATGAATAAACAATTTACTACACACCTTTGTGCATGAAAATTAAGCAACAGCATTCTGAAATAATTTACAAATCTGTATTTGTTCATTCATCCAGCATTGCTTGAACATCTGTTTGGTAAATAGGTCTAAGTATCACAACTGATTTACAAATAGATAATGCTCTGGTAGCATAGTGGCTAAGGCAGTTGATTGCTAACCAGAAGGCTGGTGGTTCAAACTCACCAGCAGCTTCTCGGAAGGAAGATGGGGCAATCTACTTCTGTAGTGATTCCGCCTTGGAAACCCAAGGAGGGGTTTCTATGAGTCGGGTCCGACTCGATGGCACATAACAACAACATAACAACAACAATGCAGTGCTTACCCTTAAAGGGATTATAAATCTAGTTTGAGTTTGGAACATGAATGTGCAAAATATTAAAATCATTAGAAATAGTAGCATAATAATAGTAGAAATCATTGAAAAAAAAAGTGCTTAGGATATCCAAGTAAATGATTAATATGGGTCATATTTAATTAGCAAATGCTTATTGCAGCATTTCAAGGTACAATGTTTGGATGGGGAGAGAACTTAATTTTTCATTCTATTAGGAACAATTATATGAAGTAAAGTTGAGAGAAATAAACAGTATTAAAGGATACTTTCAAAAATATTTTCCTATCATGGATACAGAAAAAAAGATAGTAAAAGTAATTTGTGAGTTTGCAAGTAAATTAAAAGTCTCTGATTTGAATAATAAAATTGCCTCCCACAATAATAATTATTTGCATTTAGTGAACACTTATGATGAGTCAGGTGTTATGTTTAGCACTTTAAGTGTTGTTAAACTTAAAGTTGTCCTTACCACAACTGATGAGTTAAATCTATTATCCCCATTTTATAGATGAGAAAATTGAAGTGGTGAAAAAAAAATATAAGTGACTGGTCCCAATCACTCAGATGGAAATGGCCTCTTTGAATCAAAGTTATCTGCTCTCTACCCACAGTATTTATTAGTAAGAATTATGGGGATAAGTGGAAGTAATGTATAAACCTAGGTATATACTTTCCCCCCCCCCCCAAGGGGCTTAGAGAATTCTAAAGTAATCAAAATTTATTTGTTTTTTGTTTATTACTTTATTGTAAAATGCTTCAGGCTGAAATCCCACCTGTGATGGATGTATCACTTTTCACAATTCTCTTCATTTCTCAAAGAAAGGCGTACCATGCACCCATCCTGAATCTTACCAGAGTTCATTGCCTCAGTGCTTGAAAACCTGCAGAACACTAAATATAAGGGCAATTCAAAATAAAGAAATAAGGAATATTAAGAAGTTGTTGTTGTTAGCACCATTGGGTCCGATTCAGAGTGACCCTATGTACAACAGAACAAAACACTGCTCAGCCCTCTGCCATCCTCAAAATTGTTGCCATGTTTGAACCCATCGTTCCAGCCACTGTGTCAATCCATGTCATTGGGGTGTTCCTCTTTTCCTCTGACCTTCTCCTTTACCAAGCATTCTTTCTTTCTTCAAGGATTAGTCCCTCCTGATAATGTATACAAGATATGAAAGATGAAGTCTGGCCATCTCTTTTCTAAGAAGCATTCTGCCTGTAGTTCTTCCAAGACAGATTTCTTCACTCTTCTGCCAAAACAAAAAAACAAACTCACTGCCATCAAATTAATTCCAATTCATCCTTGGGTGTCGAGGTGGTATCTTTATGGAAGTAGATTGCCCAATCTTCCTTCCAAGGAATGGCTGATGGGTTTGAACTGCCAGTCTTCTGGTTAGCAGTCAAATGACTTAGGCACTAAGCCGCCAGAGCTCCTATTCTTCTGGCAGTCCATATTATAGTCAATATTTTTCATCCACACTATAATTCAAAGACATTAATTATTTGGTCTTCCTTACTCATTGCACAGCTTTTGTGCATAAGAGATGATTGGAAATAACATGATTTGAGTGAGTTGCATCTTAGTCCTCAAAGTGACATCTTTTTTTTTTTTTTTTTAATACTTTAAAGAAGTCTTTTGCAGCAGATATGCCCAATTATATAATTTGATTTATTGACTGTTGCTTCGAGGGTCACTGTGAATACAAATAAAATGAAATCACTGCCAACTTCAACTTCTTCTTCGTTCATCATAATATTGCTAATCTGTCCAATTTGTTTCCTTTCTATTCAGGTGTAATCCATTTCATGTGAAAATTACACTTCTGTAATATAGAGCAAGGAAGGCTTCTTCTAGTCAGGAATTGGATGAGACCTATTATGTATGACCTGGGAGCTTCAGGCTGTCTCAGGTCAATGTTCAGGTCCCCAGGTGAGTTTATGCCCATTAAACTTTGAGAAGCACAGGTTTTCAAAAGATCTGGTAGCATAGTGTCTAAAGCACTTGACTGCTAACCAGAAGGCTGGTGGTTCAAATCCACCAGCCACTCCTTGGAAGAAAGATGGGGCAATGTTCTTCCATAGTGATACTTCCTCGGAAACCCAAGGAAGGGTCACTATGAGTCAGGTCTGACTCGACCACACATAACATCAACAAAACCAAATGAGAAGAAGAGACTAATCTGTCAGCTTATCACTAAAACTTAAGTTTTTAAGTTATCTTTGACTTTAGATCATCACATGGTTTCACTCATATAATATAGAAGTTAAAAAATAAAAACATTGACAATTGTATCCTTTGCAACCTTTTAAATGTATAGTGAAAGATTTTAAATGGCTTCTTAAAAATGTGAAGAAGCATATTATTTTTCAAAGTCATTTAGGGACTACATGAGCAAAACTTTTGAAGAGCATTTCTTTAAACTAGCTACACTACCTTACCCCTGCCAAAAACAAAAAGCTACTTTAGGACATAGATAAGAAGAGTGACATTGTGAGGATGACATCTGAGAAAATCATCCTGATAAAAAGGAGACAGCTTCATGTCATGTGGTAACTACTCACACAAATTATTCTCAAACTCACATCTGCATGCCATAAACACATAAGGATATTTTTTAAATACATAAACCTGGGCCTCAAACTTGGAATTCTGAAAATAGGTCTGGGGAGGCTCCCACCATCCATATTTCTAAAGAGCTCTGTAGATGTTCCTGATGAATGGAGGAGAGAGTCTCTTCTTCCCTGGACTTCTTTATACTCTCATCTGGTTTCATTGAAAAGTGACACAGCATGACAGAAGCTTTCTTAGAGATTTGAAATTCTTTTTGTTGAAAGCCAACTGAAGCAGATATCTGTATTTCTGCAAACATGCTCATCTACCCTCCAGGTACAAGAGAAAAAGAAGAGTCAAGGAATATGTCAATAAATTTTGACTTGATCAATTAAAAGGACAAACTTTTCTGTAATTTTATAAATTGAGTTGGTTTCAGGTTTGGAGGAGAGCAGATATTCACTTTTGAAAATACTGAAATAATTTTAAGACATCTAGGTGGATAAATTGAGACAGATATATCTATTGAACATGTTAGTCTGATTTCAGGGAATTAATAGAGATAGAGATATGGGATTCATCTGTGTATATGTATGGTATTTAATTTAAGATCTGGGAAAGTTTGCTGAAGAAGTGAACATAGAGAAAACATCTAAGGACTGCACCTGTACCATGTTACCATATTTCACAGTCAAACTTTTCTTATCTTTGGAAACCTCTCAGGAACGTTTTAACCCAATAGTCTCTTCCTTCCCTCACTCTTAAAATGCTTTTCTCTTTTATATTTTTGAAAACTTATTCGTCTGATTTTCTTTCTACTGCCAAGTCATTTCTTTGTTGACTCTAGATCCTGTGCTTAAACATTATCAGGTTGTGGGACTTAGTTTCTCTTTTCTCTCTCACTTTCAATATCTAATCTCCACACACACAAACACTCACACATACACTGTCTGTAACTGACTGCTTAATCTCACTCATCTATTTTCAAAAAATATTTATCAGGCACTTACTCTATTCAAGCAACTTTTCTAGGATCTGGAATACAGCAAAACACAAAGCAAACAAAACCCCAGTTCTAAAGGAGTCTATCCTAGCAGAGAAGGAATATGAGAAACAAACAAGCAAACAAAAATGTAAAATATGTTATATCTATAGAGGGCACTGATAGTTCATATGTAGAATTCCTGTTGTCTATGAAGGAGAGATACATGCAGAAGTGATCCATACTTATGCCCATTCCAAAGACTCTGTTCCAAAAGAATGTGGAAATTATCAAACACTATCATAGTGCCTAAGGCATTTGACCACTAACCAGAAGGCTGGCGGTTCAAACTCACCAAGCACTCCTCAGAAGGAAAGTTGGGCAATCTACTTTCATAGTGATACTGACTCAGAAACCCAAGGAGGCGTCGCTATGAGCCGGGTCCAACTCGACAACACATAACAACAACAACAACGGCAATCATTAACACCACACACAAGTAAGCTTTTGCTGAGGATAATTCAAAAACATTTGTAGCAGTATATCAACAGGTGACCGTCAGAAATTCAAGTTGGATTCAGAAGAGGATGTGGAATGAGGTATATCATTGCTGATATCAGATTCATCTTGGCTGAAAGCAAAGAAAACCAGAAAGATATTTACCTGTGTTTTATTGACTATGCACATGCATTGAACTGTGTGGATCCTAACAAGTTATGGATAACTGTTCTGGTTACCTAGTGCCACTCTGACAGGAATATACTACAAGTGGCATGGCTTTAACAAACAGGAGTTTATTCTCTTACAGTTTGGAGGCTTTAAGTACAAGTTCAAAGTGCCAGGCTCGAGGGGTTGTGTGAAAGCCCCTTGAACTTAGGCTTCAGCTCTGCCTCCTGCTCTCAGCCCACGGAAGCTGGAGGCTTTTCTTCACTCAGGCAGCTGCTGGCTGCTGAGACTAACAAGCCGAAGGTCTACAAATAAAATGCCACAGTCCTGATGTTACCAAACCACATGGAAGTCCATTAATAAATGCCAAAGTCATCAGAGCATGGGAGGCTGCTGAACAACGACACAGCTACATGCAGGGTCCAATTGTGCCATATGCTAGAGACCATTCCCAAAGCTATTTCTTATATATGGGAAGCAGACCACATACTCAAAGGCAACTACTCAGCTGTTCATAGTAGATTCCACCATGGAGTTGATTACCAGTTTCGACATGGGGAATAGTACATCCAACTACCCAGTCACTTAACCAGGCCTAGCCAAGTTGACACACTAAACTTAACCACCAAAATTACATTGCAAAGAATGGGAATGCCACAAGGTTAATTGTGTTCATGAGGAACTTTTACATAGACCAAGATACTGTCATTTGAACAGAATAAGTGGACAGATACTGCATGGTTTAAAATCAGGAAGGGTGTGTGTCAGGATTCTATCCTTTCACCATACTTATTCAATCTGTATGCTGAGCAAATATCCGAGAAAGTGGAATATATGAAGAACATGACATCAAGATTGGAGGTAGACTTATTAACAATCTGAGATATGCAGATGATACAACTTCACTTGCTGAAAGTGAAGATAACTTTACTGGTGAAGATAAAAGACTACAGTCTGCAGTATGGATTACACCTCCACACACACACACAAAAAAAGTCCTTACAACTGGGCCAATAAGCAACAGTGTGACATCATGATAAATGGAGAAACGATTAAAGTTGTTTGGGATTCATTTTATTCGGATCCACAATCAACACCCATGAAAGCAGCAGTTAAGAAATCAGATGTCATATTATACTAGGCAAATCTGCTAGAAAAAACAACTCTTTAAAATGTTAAGAAGTAAAGATGACACTTTGAACACTGAGGTAAGCCCACCTCACATCATGGTATTTTCAATCACCTCCGGTGCATGTGAAAGCTGGACAGTGAATAAGGATGACTGAAGAAGAATTGATGTCTTTGAATTATGGTGTTAGTGAAGAATACTGAAAATACCATGTACTGCCAAATGAACAACCAAATTTTTTCCTGGAATAAGTGCAGCCAGAATGTTCCTGAGAAGAGAAAATGGTCAAAATTTGTCTCACCTACTTTGATTATGTTGTCAGAAAGGATTGATGCCTGGAGAAGCATACCATATTTAGTAAAGTAAAGGGTCAGCAAAAAAGGAGAAGATTCTCAAGTCGATGGATTGATATAGTCACTGCAATGATGGGCTGAAGCATAGCAACGATTGTGAGGATGACTCAAGCCTGGGCAGTGATTCATTCTGTAGTACATAGGGTCACTCTGAATCAGAACCAACTTGATGGCACCTAACAACAACAATGTGCAAAAGACCCAGGTTTGATTCCCAGCCAACGCACCTCATACATGATTACCACCTATCTGTCAGTGGAGACTTGCCTATTCCTATTATGCTGAACAGTTCCAGCTGTGCTTCCAGACTAAGACGGGCTAGATGAAAAGATCCAATGACCTGCTTCCAGAAATCAGCCAATTAAAACCCTTTGTATGAAAATGATTCTACACACAAACAATCATGCGGATGATGCAGGGCCAGGCAGCTTTCACTGCATTGTGCATGGTTGCCGTGAGTAAGACCAATGGCAGCTAACAACAACAACAATGTCATATTTTGGCTGTGATAAGGACTACTGTGGAAAAATAAGGAAAGGGATGGATTTATAAGACCTTACAGCTGAATAATCAGAATAATGAATTAAAACATATCAAATTCATAAGCCAATAGAAAAGCTCACTGATTTATTATATAGGTTGCTAGCGTCACATCTTCTTCTTCTTTTTTTTTTAATGCATTTTATCGAAATATATTATGCACAGTGAAATACACAAAACTAAAGTGACATGGGTCAATGCATTTTTTTTTTTCAGTGCTCCATCCTCTCCCCTCCCACTCCTGGCAACCAACAAAGAAAGTTTCCTTCCATATATAAACCTTTCCTTGACACTTCACAACAATGAACTAATACTGTATTTGTCCTTTTGTGATTGACTTATTTCACTCAGCACAATCTCCTCCAAATCCATCCATATCATGCAGTGTTTTGTAGACTCTACATTATACTTTAGTGCTGCATAGCATTCCATTATGTGTATGGACCACAGTTTGATCATCCACTCTTCTGCTATAAATCTTAGAGATAAGTCCCTTGCCAGATAATTATTGGCAAATATGAATTTGTTGCTGTCATTTTTACCATGTGTTTTTTGTGGTGTCGATTTCTTTGTTCCATATAATTTTCTATGCTGAGTTCGTTTTGTTTATGGATTGTGTTATCACTTCTTTCACTGCTATTCTTTTAGTATTTGCTGAATATTTATGCTAGTCCTCTTTTTTTTTTATTTTGATGTGAAGGTTTATCATTTTTCTTTGAGGTTACCCTGTGATTTATAGTTTTTTTCCCAAATTTAGAACAGTCCGTTCTATCCTGTAGATGTCTTGACTTCCCTACCATCTAGAAGCTCTGTAACGACACAGTTTTTCTTTTCCCCCACTTTTTGGTTTTGCAAATGGTTGTCCTCATTTGTCAATTGGTGTCTCTGGTTCCCTGTTTACAATCTTGTAGGCTTCTTTACTTTGG
>NW_006921749.1:6651353-6659845 GCF_000298275.1 Orycteropus afer afer | reverse complement strand
GTGCCTAATCCACTTCTGTATAGTTCCTTTCAAAGCTCAGGGCTCCAGGATTATGTTCTGTATCTCTCTGTCAACTGGTTTTCCTTTTCTTTATTGAAGAGGGTCTGTGTCACTTGCCTCCATCTTACCAGATGGAGGCATATCTTCTTAAGAAACATAATCTTCTTAAGAAACATAATCTTCTTAAGAAACATAATCAATAAAAGTAAATAATTAGTCATTTATCCTGTCTTACCTATATCTGAGGATCTCTGGTAGCATAGTGCCTAAGGCACTTGACAGCTAACCAGAAGGTTGGTGGTTCAAACCCACCAGCCTCTCCTTGGAAGAGAGATTGGGTGATCTACTTCCATAGACATACCACCTTGGAAACCCAAGGAGGGGTTGCTATGAGTCAGAAAATGACTCGATGGCAGTGAGTTTGGAGTTTGGTTTCATTTTCCTATATAAACTATATTTCATCAAAACCAAACAGGAGATTAGAAAACTTTATTCTTCATGGAGAATTCTAACATATAAGTATCTAAGAAATGATACAAAATCATCACTTTGCAGAAGAGAGTAAAGAATGCAGCAAAGAAATTACAATGCTGAAGTAATTAGGTGGAAGATTGATTGAGAACCTTATTCTGGATTGTTCAGGACCTAAATAAAATGATTGATTTAACATGATTATTCATCTACTTATGTCATAGATTAATAAGTGAACAGAATTACCTATGAAATATTCTTGCCAAAAGAGTTGAACCTGAACCCAATCAAACCTCTAGATTAAAAAAAAAAAAATACAATAGAGTAGAGAAACATAATGGACACTACAAGAATATGCTCAGCTAAATTAATAAAGTGGTTCTTTATTTGGATCCTAGTTAAATAAACAAACCCCAAAAAAGATATTGTGGAGGAAAGAAATAACCAAATATTTCCTGTGTATTACATTATATTAAGGATTTATGTTAAGCTTATTAGATGTGATAAGTGATTATGATTATGCTTTTTGAAAATGTATCTACAATCCAGTTCAACAGCTCTTAACCTTTCCCTTCTTGCTTCTTCTAACCTCCAACTATATTGAACAGTGATATTTTAAAGCAAATGTCAGACATTACACAATTTAAACATTAAAAAGAAATTTGTGTTTATCTCTAAGAGAGTAGACATTTTTTACTTGTCATTATTGCATTTCTGAATTGTTAGATAAAATGTAGAATGTAAATGAAATAAGAATTTTTTTCCACATACCATGATCATTTTATAAACAGATATCTGAGTTCTATTATCACCTGCATACCAGTTTGGTATTGGGCTGAGTGATACTATTGAATGCAGTGTAGGAAGGAGCCTCTAAAATGGCCTCTGGAAATCTCAATCTCTGGTACCCATGTCCTCTCCTTGAGTTTAGGCTAGATTTAATGACTCACTCTAATGACTAGACTATGCCAGAAGTGATGAAATGTCACTTTTGAGATTAGATTATAAAAGGCTATGGCTTCCAAAAAGCAACATCAGAATAAATGGAGAAAAGACTGCAGTTGTCATCAGGGATTTCATTTTACTTGGATCCAAAATCAACACCTGTGGAAGCAACAGTGAAGAAAACAGATGTCATATTGCACCAGACAAATTTGCTGCAAAAGACCTCCTTAAAGTGTTAAGGAGCAAAGAAGCCACTTTGAAGACTAAATTCACCTAATCCAAGCCATGACATTTTCAATAAACTCTTATGTATGTGAAGTTGGACAATGAATAAGAAAGACCAAAGAGTTGATGCCTTTGAATTGTGTTGGTGAAGAATACTGAAAATGCCATGGAATGCCAGAAAAATGAAAAAATTGGTCCTGGAAGAAGTGCAACCAGAATAGAATGCTCCTTGGAGTCAAGAATGGCCAGACTTTGTCTGACCTATTCTGGTCATGATGTAAGAAGGAACCATTCCCTGGAGAAGGATATCATGCTTGGTAAAGTAGAGAGTCAATGAAAAGTGTGGAGACCCTCAATGAAATGGATTGACACAATGGCTGCAACACTGAGTTCAAGCATAGCAAGGACTGTGAAGATGGTGCAGGACCAGGCAGAGTTTCTTGTTGTACATAGGTTTGCTATGAGACAGAGCCAACTCATTGGCACCTAAAAACAACATGGCTACTATCTTCAGTGCTTTTTACCACTCTTATTCTCTTGAATAGTTTGCTTCTGGGGAAAGCCAGCTGCCAAGATTAAACATCCCTATAGAGAGACCTGTATGAATAAGCTTGGAATCAGATCTTCTGAGGTCTACCAAAAGTCATGTGAGTGAACTCAGAGGCAGATTCTCATCTTTTAGATCTTGACATGACTGCAGCCCCAGTAATTCACTTACTGCTATAATAGGCTGTAAGGCAGAAACAGGCAGCTAAATCTAAGATTCCTGACCCATAGAAATAGTGACATGATAAATTTCTGTTGTATTCAACTGCTAAGCTTGGGGTCCTTTGTTACACACCTGTAGATAACTAACACAAACAAAATGAGAAAATATAGAAAACTTCAGGGGAAAATGTGGCATAGGTAAAGAGATTTTGTGATTTCTTTCTCTTTCTTTCCAGTATCTAGATATTGCTGACTTCACCACTGACAAATGTCCTCTTGGGGACTCTCTGACTTATGCTATCTCATATTTGCCTTAGGCTGCATCCATATTTCTCATGCCTCATTTCTTTCTTCTGTCTTTTTACTTTTTTTTTTTTTTTTTTCATATCACCTACTGCTTTTACTCAGCTTTTTAAGGTTATGGAATAATTTTTAAAATGTTAGTTTAAACTGTTTTGTCTATTAGGAAAACATTCTTGTTTGTCTGTTATTTGTAATAATATAGAAGTTTCCTGACCTTTTGGAGGAGCAAACTAAGCACCTAATATCAGATAATTAATGTTGTTGTTTGTTGTTGGGTGCCATTGAGTTGGCTCCGACTCACAGCAAACCTATGTACAACAGAATAAAACATTACCCAGTCCTGCACCATCCTCACAATCCTTGAACTTCTTGAGCCCAGCATTGTAGCTAGTGTGTCAATCCATCTCATTGAGAGACTTCCCCTTTTTCACTGACCATCTACTTGCAGGATATTGTTTTCCAGAGACTGGTACCTTCTGACCACATGATCAAAGTAGATGAGATGAAGTCTGGCCATTCTCACTTCCAAGGAGCCTTCTTTCTGCATTTCTTGCAGGGGAAATGTGTTCCTTCTTCTGGTAGTCCCTGATATTTTCATTATTTTTTGCCAATACCACAATGCAAAGGCATTAACTATTCTTCAGTCTTCCTTACTCACTGTCCAGCTTTCACATGCATTTGAGCCTATTGAAAATACCATGGTTTGAGTTAGGTGCACCTTAGTCTTCAAAGTTGCATCTTCACTCCTTAACACTTTAAATGTTCTTCTTGTTGTTATGTACATTTTAAATAGAAAGTAAATATTTCACAACTCGTTGCTAGATCAGGTAACTTTCATATAATACTTGAATTTCCAATTGAAAGTATCATTATTGAAATTGTATTTGTCCTCAGAATATACTTTTGTTTATAACAGCTTCTTCTGACTTAATTATTATTTTTCATTGTGTCCAGGTTTTTATTATTAATAGAGAAGAATGTAAATACATTAAGTCTTGGGATTATGACTGCCAGACTTAAATAAAACTCATACTAGTTCTTCACTGTTATGTAAATTTCCTCACACTTTGAAACAATTGAACCAAGCCCTCAAACAAATGAAAAAACACATTACCATCAAGTTGATTCCAACTCATAGAGAATCCCAATTAGGTTTCCAAGGTTGTAAATCTTTATGGAAGCAGAATACATCATTTTTCATCCATAGAGCAGCTGGTAGGTTCGAACCTTTTAGTTAGCAGCTAAATGCCTTAACCACTACACCATCAGACCACCTTGAACCAACACCTACTTACAACAAATTCTTCATCAAAATCACCTTCACTTGCTGCTCATACAACTTGTAAATTATTGAAAAGGCTTCAAACCTTTTCTTGCACTAAAATAAGACTAAATAAACTTATGTACCTGTTCCAATTTACCTACAAATTTGACTAAAAGACACATTTAGGAACAGATGTTCTTTGTAACCCAGGGAATGCCTGTGACAAGCTTTTTATTCTCCATCCTGTGTGTCTTTAAATTCTGTAAACTTTGATGTTATTTTTTTATGCTTATCATTTGAATATTTACTTGCAGTCTTTATAAAGAGGATAACAATGAAGCACAGGAAACTAGTTCAACTGATAGACTATAATATGAATTTATTCTGAAGCACTGTATGGCTCTCAGTCTTCAGAGAGTACAAAGATAATTTATGCTCAGCAAAATATTAATGCATTGATTTGAGCCAATGTTCTTTCTTATTTTTATTTTACTATCATAGTCCCAAAGATTATTAATAAAGAGGAAACAACAGTAGCAGTATAATTTTGCCTCAGAGTATAGGAAAGTTTTAATTTCTGCTAACTTATGAATGAGTTGGAAACATAAAATATTAATACAATGTTACCAAATTCAAAGTCAAACTAAAGAATAGAAGTCATTCTTGAGCAGTTTTCTTCTTATCAGCAGTAGTCCAGCATATCACCAATGCACAGAAGTTCCTCCAGTACTGCTGATTTTTTTTTTTTATTTGTAAAGAAAGGAGAAAATATTTTAACCATGGCAAAGCAATCTTTCAGCTTTCTTTTTTCCTGAGTTAACTTGAATTATTTCTATCTTGCTCTAGTAGTGGAAACCTGGTTACCTCACATTCTGCAAATAACCTGTATATTATAAAGCTCCAGAGATATAAATGGAAGTAACAAAGAGTTCTCCTTTTGACACAAACAAGTAAGTGGTTAAATTAAAAAAAAAAAAAAAACAACTAAATGATCATGTATGTAAAGCCAGCTCTGCTATATATAACACTTGATTTGAAAATGTGAATTTATTCCAAGGTAACTGATACATTAGCATACATTTGAACATACCATAAATTTCACATTTGCTTAGGCATGATTTCATCCTCGACAAACACTAGGAAAATGAAGAAAACTGCACTCAGATAACCAGACCTGACTTGGAATATCCAAAATGACACATACACACACTGCAACCATCTCCAAGTTCCTCAGTCCACTGTGTGCATTATGAGCCACACCCATCCACATCTAGTATTACAACTTTCCTTCCAATTTCAGATAAACTTCCTCCTTCCACTGCTTCCCAATAACCCACAATCTACTCTCCGACTCCTACTTCCACAATCAAATTTCAGATAGTGGGGGGGTCTTCAGGTTTTTTGTAGCATTGATGTATATATATTTTTAAATGATTGGACATATGTAAAATTGTGCTGCCATTATTTTTCACCTTTTATCATTTGTTGTTCTTTTTGGATGCCACTGACAAAGTTTTTCCGTTTCTTTTTTTTAATTGAGATTTGGGTGAAAATTTACACAGCAAATTCACTTTTCATACAACAGTTCACATCCATTTTGTCTCATGACATTGACTACGATTTACCACAGTGCAACAGCTCCCCTCCCACTTCCTCCCAATAGTTACCTCTTCCCTGTGTCCATCCCTCCATGTACTCCTGCCCCCGAACTGTCTCCCTATGCATAAACAGCCCTTCTTTCTCCCATGATTGATCTCTCCAAGGAGTGTATCTACCTCAGGTAAGTGTTCAACTCATATGCTTGTCTTTTCTTTGGCTGGAAGCCACAGGTGTGGGTTCAATTCCAGACCTGAAGGGCAGCTAGGAGCCATAGTCTCAGTGATTCCACCAGGCTCTATCAGACCAGCAAATCTGGTCACCCTTTTTTTGTCCCAAATGATTTTGAGTTTTGTTCCATATTGTTCTCCTTCTCTATCCAGGATCACCTACATAGACCCCACTCGGAGTGGTTGACAGTGGTAAATGGGCATCATCTAGTTCTTCTGGTCTCATAGTCATATAGGCTGAGGATTGCATGGTGTACCAGTCACTAGGACTAATTGTTTCAATGAATCTTTGATTTTCTTCATTCTTCTTTGCTCTTGACTTGGAGAGACCCATTGTAGCATCTAGATGGCAGCTTCCAAGCTTTTAAGATCCCAGTCACTACTCGCCAAAGTAAGAGGTGGAACAATGTTTTGTGTAGTATGTTATGCCAATTGAGCTTGAGCTCCCTGTGACTATGGTCCCGAGCCTACAGGTTCAATTACTCAGTTCCTCTGGGTAGCTGGCTGTGACCAAGAAATGACTACAACCTTGTCCCTTGTCTGCTCTACCATTCCCCTTGGGAATTCAGATCATACAAATACACTTGTAGGACCATTGTCTGCCAGCCCTATACATGGTCTTGGGTATACTCCTCACTTCATAGACATACCTAATAATTCAGCCTATCCACCCATCTATCCACCCATATACCCATGTTTGCCTTTACTGACAATGCAGTACTGTATCTGCAAAAGGGTTCATCTTTGTTGTCTGTACCTCCTATATAACTCTCTATGTCTTCCTCTTCCTCAATGCCACCATGTTGATCACTCACATTTAGTGCATTGCCCTTCTCTTCACCCAAATAAATACTTATCTCTACCTATCTAACAGTGTTCCTTCTCCTTCCCTCCCACCTCTGGGAACCAACAAAGAAAATGTCCTTCCATAGATACACATTTCCTTGACTTTTACAATAATGGAATAATACAATATTTGTTCTTCTGTGATTGACTCATTTCACTCAGTTTAATGTCCTCCAAATTCATCCATGTTATGAGATGTTTGGCAGATTCTATATTATTCTTTAGTGTTGTATAGTATTTCATTGTGTGTATGTACCATAGTTTGGTTATCCATTCCTCAGTTGTTGGACACCTAGGTTGTTTCCATCTTTTGGCTATTGTTAATAGTGCTGCGATAAACAAGATGTGCATATGTCTGTTCTAGTCATGGCTAGCATTTCTTTAGAATATATACCTAGTAATGAAATGGCTGGGTCAAATGGTATTTCTAATTCCAACTTTTTCGGGAAAAACCATACTGCTTTCTACAGTGGTTGTACCATTTTACAGTCCCACCAGCAGTGTATGAGAGTTCCAATCTCTCCAAATCCTCACCAGCATTTGTTGTTTTCTGTCTTGTTGAACTCTGCTACTAGTACTGGGGCAAGATGGTATCTCATTGTTGTTTTGATTTGCATCTCTCTAAAGGCTAATGATAGTGAGCATTTCTTCATATGTTTGTTGGCTGCCTGAATATTCTCCTTGGTGGAGTGTTTACTCATGTCTTCTGCCCATTTTTTAATTGAATTATTTGTCTTTTTGTGATTGAGGTGTTGGAGTTTTGTATAAATTCTGGAGATAAGTCCCTTTTCAGATATGTCATTGCCAAATATTTTTTCCCAACCTGTAGGTTCTCTTTTGACTCTTTCGCAGAAGTCTTTGGAAGCACATAAAAATTTAATTTTTAGAAGGTTCGATTCATTAATTTCTCTTCTGCTGTTTGTACATTTTGGGTTATGATTGATAGTCTATTTTTGCCATATATTAAGGCCCCTAAATTTGCCCCTAGTTTTTCCTTGAGGAACTTTATAGTTTTAGGTTTCACATTTAAGTCTTTGGTCCATCTGGAGTTAGTTTGTGCATATGGTGTGAGGTACAGATCTTGTTTCATTTTTCTGCACATGGATATCTAGTTTTGTCAGCATTATTTATTAAACAGACAATCTCTTCCACATTTAATGTATTTTGGACCTTTGTCAAAGATCAGGTGACTGTAGATCGATGGATCTATTTCTGGGTTCTCAATTCTATTCCATTGGTCTATGTGTCTGTCACTGTGCCAACACCAGGAAGGTTTGACTACTGTGGCTGTATAGTAGGTTTTGAGATCCAGCAGTGTGATACCTCCTACTTTGTTCTACCTCTTCAATAGTGCTTTGTTTATCTGAAGTCTCTTCCCTGTCCATATAAAGTTAGAGATTGGTTTTCCATATCATATGATAAAAATGTTATTAGGATCTGGGTTGGGATTGTATTGAATGTATAGATTGCTTTGGGTAGAATTGACATTTTCACAATGTTCAATTGTCCTATCCACGAAAATGGTATGTTCTTCCATTTATGTAGACATCTTATGGTTTCTTGAAGTAGTTTTCTATAGTTATCTTTGTACAGGTCTTTTGTGTCCCTGGTAGGATTTATTTCCAGGTTTTTTTTTTTTTTTTGGTAGCTATTGTAAATGATATTATTTTCCTTATGTCTTTTTCAGCAATCTCTTTGCTGGTGTAGAAGAATCCAACAGATTTTTGCGTGTTCATCTTGTAACCTGCCACAATGCTAAATCTCTCAATTAGTTCCAGTAGATTTTTGACTGAGTCTCTTGGGTTTACAAGGTATGTTGTTGTTGTTATGTGCCATCGAGTCGGCCCCGACTCATAGCGACCCCTCCTTGGGTTTCCGAGGCAGTATCACTACGGAAGTAGGAT
>NW_006921749.1:6648944-6650322 GCF_000298275.1 Orycteropus afer afer | reverse complement strand
GTTATGTCACCCATTTCATTTCTCATTCATGTTTTTTGTATTCTTTCTCTCTTTTCCTTTGTTAAATTTTCCAGTGGTTTGTCAATTTTTTTGATCTTTTCAAAAAACCAACTTCTGGTCTTGCTGATTTTCTTTATTGCCCTTCTATTTTCTGTTTCATTGATTTCTGCTCAAATCTATATTATTTCCTTTCTTCTGGTAACTGTAGACTTTTCTTGCTGTTCTTTTTCTAATTGTTGGTGATATTGGTTTAAAGTGTTGATTTTGGCTCTTTCTTCTTTTTTGATGTGTGCATTTATAGCTATAAATTGACCTCAGATCACTGCTTTTGCTGTGTCCCAAAGTTTTTGGTATGTTGTGTTTTCATTCTTGTTTGAATCAAGGAATTTTTGTATTTCAATTTTTATTTCTTCTCAGTTTTTCTCAAGGAAGAGTTGTTGTTCAGTTTCCATGTGTTTACTCTTTTTCTGTTCATCTTCCTATTATTGAATTCTAATTTGCTAGCGTTGTGATCTGAGAAGATGCTTTGCAATATGTCAATGTTTTTAAATTTATTAAGGCTTACTTTATAGCCTAACATATGATCTATCATCAACGATGTTCCATGTGCACTGGAAAAGAATATATATTGTGCTGTTTTTGGGTGAATTGCTCTGTAGAAGTCTCTAAGGTCAAGTTGGTGGCTTGTATTGTTTAACTCTTCTGCATCTTTTTTGAGTTTCTTTCCAGGTGTTCTATTTTTCATTGAAAGTGGTGTAGTAAAGTCTCTTTCTATGACTGTGAAGTCATCTATTTAACTTTTCACCTCTGTTAAAGTCTGATTTATGGATTTTGGGACTCTTTCATTAGGTTCAAAGATATTTATTATAGTTATATCTTCTTTTTCAATTGATCCTTTAATCATTAGAAAATGCACTTCTTTGTCTTAACGTCAATTTGATAAGAAATTAATATTGCCATTCCTGTTCTTTTTTGGTTGCCATTAGTTTGATATATCTTTTCCTAACCTTTGTTTTTTAGTCTGTATTTGTTTTTGTCTCTAAGGTATGTCTCTTGTAGACAGCATATTGATGGGTTTTTTTTCTTATCCAATCTGCAACTCTCCATCTCTTGAGTGGGGCATTTAATCCATTAAGATTCAGGGTAATTATCGACAAGTATGAATTGGTTGCTCTTTTTGTTGTGTGTTTTTTCCTGGTATCCCTGGCTTCTTTGTTCCATATTATTTTCTGTGCTGAACTCATTATGTGTATGAATCCTGTTATCATTTCCTTTGTTGCTGTTGTTTTAGTATATGCTGAATATTTGTGCTTGTCCTCTTTTTTGTTGTGATGTGAAGGTTTATCATTTTTCTTTGAGGTTACCCTATGATTTATAA
>NW_006921749.1:6641761-6648421 GCF_000298275.1 Orycteropus afer afer | reverse complement strand
TGCTGAGAAATCAGAGCTTATTCTTACTGGTTGTCCATGGTAATTAACTTTCAAGATTCTTTCTTTGTCTTTGGTTTTGATGAATTTGATGATGATATGTCTTGGTGATTTTCTTTCGGGGTCTATCCTGTTTGGGGTTTCCTGGATTTCCTGAATGGATATAATCTCATCTTTCATCATATCACGAAGTTCTCTTCCAACAAATCTTGGACAATTTTCTTTGTGGTTTTATTTTTCTCTTCCTGCTCTGGAATTCCAGTGGCATGTAGGCTATTCTTTTTGATGGTATCCCACTGAACCTTAGTCTTCCTTCATTTTATTTTGATCTTTTTTTCATTGATCTCTTTCCAAAGAAGTATTCAGGTATTAGTGTTCAATCTCATTAATTTTGTTTTCCATTGCATCAATTCTACTCCTTTGCCCTTTCGATGTGTTATCTAATTCTGACAATTTGGTATTGATTTTCTGGATTTCTATCTGTAGACTTAGAATCATTTCTAATTTTTCATTTATTTTACCATATTTTTCTTGTATTTTCTTTCAAATTTTTTCTAGGGATTTGTCCATGTTTTCCTTGGTCTGTCTCTCAATCCTTTGAAGATGCCTAAATATAATTCTTTTGAATTCCTTATCAGAGAGTTCCAATTCTGCTTCTTCCTCAGTGATGTATTCTGGGTCTGCATCTTGCTCCCTTGTTTCTACCACTTTTTTCTTGCTTCTTTGTGTGGACTGTGATAGTCTTTTGTCTCTGACACATCATGGCATAGTTATATTTAGATCTCTGTTAACTGTTTGTGAAGAGCAGCCAAGGGTGAGTCAGGTTCTTCTTGGTGGTTGTTTATCATTGGCCCATTGGTGGAGAAGGAAGTGGTGGCTCTCACTCAGTATGTGAAGCTGCAGGAGGTGTGGGTATAGTTGTGTCATATGCAGACTGTTGCTATCTTCCACTCAGTTAGACAAATATAACAATTCAATAACTATCAAAAAAGTAAAAGCAAATGGAAAAAACACACATTGTGTAATCACACAGGGACAGTAAACAAGAAAAGAAGAAAAGGTGAAGGAAAAAACGCAAGATCTGGGGAGGCAATAAGAGAAAAAAAGGTGGAGAAGGAAAATAATGAAAAAAATGGGAAAAAAACAAAAAGTATAACAAGGAACAGGGTTAACCACAAGAAAGAAAAAAAAAAAAAAAAAAAAATGGAACCAGGAACAAGGAAAAGAAAAAAAGCTGAAAACTAGAACCTGGGAGGGGAATAAAAAGGAATAATAATAAAAAAGTCAAAACTAATAATAATAGTAGTGGTTTAAAAACAAAGCAAAGTAAAAAACAGACAAAAGAAGGAAAAAAAAATTGGGCAGGGTGGGGCAGGGTACCCAGCCTCTGTCTGAGCACACAGACTGGGATGGAATTCCTGTCAGGCCAGAAGGTGGGTAGAAGTGAGGGATGGCTACACTTCTGTTCACCATAAGGAGGTGAGGTATAACAGTAACAATGGGAATGTCACATCTTTCCAGTCGTCCACATCTGGAATGTCCTTGCGGCTCTGGGCAAGTGGAGACTATTCTTAAGTCCCTGGAATTTGGGAGAATGCTGTCACTTTAAATATCCATAATGGGCAAACCACTTGTAAACATTCAGAATGGCTGTGCCTTTTGGACAGGTAAAAACCCACAGCTCAGTCCACCTTCCACTCTGCTTCTTCCCCTTTTATTCACCAGACACCAGAGCAGTGTTCCATTTAGTCCCTGGCTAGCAGGGCTGATTCTTACGTTAATTCTTAAGTCCTACCACCACTCAACAATATCCAAGCTGTCTGTGCCATCAGGATAGTTGCCAGACAGCAGCTCCATATGCCTCCTTTTTTGGTGTTCTCATGCAAATTCATCTGCTAGTTGGAGTTTAGTCCACTTCTATATCCTTGCCTTCAAGGCTCAGGGCTCCAGGATTATCTTCTGTAGCTGTCTTAATTGGTTCCACTTTTCTTTGTTGAAGAGAGTCTGTGCAGTCTTTCTGCCTAGTCTGCAATCTTACCTAAACCCTCCACTGACAAAGTTTTGAGTACTGTGCCTCTAACTCTATTTTTCCATAAGCCCAATAAGTTTCATTGTTAGGTTTTGCACAGTGTGTTGATTTTTAGAAACTCTTATGTCATGCTATAGCAGAACTGACTATTCTGCTGCTTTTTGTGAAAGAAAATAACCACTTTTTATCAAATGGTTTTTGCTAGTAATGTCACTTCCAACAATAGTCAAGGTTGATTTCCATTGTCATGGTGGAATATACTCTCACAAAGCCAATTTCCTTCCTTCAGAATTCAAGAGAGGCTAGTTGTTTGACTTCAACTGGTTTACAGCAAAAGGACTATCAAGATTTTTTTTGTTAAAATATACTTATTTTGTTAATCTTAACATGGAAATTTTTTCATATTAGTTTCTGCAAAAACCTTTTTGTTTTCATTATTCTCATGACATTTGCTTTTATTCAGTAACACTATAATATTTGAACATTGAGGGCCATTTCTAAAACCCTGGGATCACTGGATGACTGGAGTAAAATATGAATGTATAGCCTTGTCTGGTACAGGTGTCTTACCAATATCATATCAAAGAATTTTACCCTTTACCTGAGGCTTAAGACATGACAAAGAAGTCAGAATATATTACAATCCTGCCACCAGAATCTAAGGAATGCCATCAATGAAGAAGAGTGTAGAGGCAACCTACTGGAGCATATATAGTTTAAACTTTCTGCCAAAGATAACTTTCACTAAATGGACCGTACATTTATTATTTAATAGTTTTCCCTAAAGGAATAAAATCCACATGGCATGGCATATAACTGTTAAAAAAAAAAATGACTTAGAAGAATATATGTTGAAATAAAATGTAAAGTATATATCACATTTTACCAATCATCTTGAACATATTTTCAAATATATAGCACTTGATTATGTAATTTACTTCTGGCTTTGAAATAAATTTGAAAGTAAAGATGCTAGAAAGAAGGCATAACAGACAGAAAACGTCCTAGAGGAGGCAGAGGAAGTAAACATTTCAAACCAAATAAGGAATTTAAAATATGTGGCCACTCCTTTCTCTGTAATGTTCACACAGATATGGAAAATGAAGATGGTGAGCAAACATTAGGAGGACAAATACATTGTTCACTCTTGAAGCTGGCTAACTATAGCAGTTAATATTATTTTATAGAGGTTTATAGTAGCTATCAGTCTTTTGGGTATACTTAACATCTATACACTATTTCTTTTAGGATAAAATTTATTACATAAGTTAAACAAGTCAAATATTTTGTCATCCAGATCTAGACAGGCAGGTTTCAAGCATGTGACATAAGCAGCCAATGATTTGAATCTTGTGAGAATGGGGCAAAGGTGAGGAGATAGAAATTTAAGGCATAGTAGCATAGTAGCCAGTGTCTAGTGGCTGTCATGCCAGTAGAGTATAGGTGGCATAGTGCCTAAGGCATTTGACTGGTAACCAGAAGTCTTGTGGTTCAAGTCCACCAGCCACTCCTTCAGAAGGGCAATCTACTTCCATAGTGATACCACCTCAGAAACCCAAGGAGGGGTCATTATGAGTTAGATCCGACTTGATGGCAGTGAGTTTGTTTTTTTTGGTATACTGGTTCTATGGTGTCATGGTCCTTGTTTATGATTTCTGTCTTTTGCTCATATCAACTTCCTAAGCCATGTTCTCCTTGTGTTGGTAAGCTCTGTGAGCTTTCAGATATCTTCCCAGTAGATTTCTTTTCTGCTTAAATAGCCAGAGTTTGTTTCAATTATTTGTTATCTAGAACTCAGCCTAGTAATAGATTGAGTCATTCATTCTACAAGCTCATAAATGTCTGTTTCATGTTAGGTACTCTCCTAGTTGTTTGTGATGTAAAGTAAAAGGAGGCACTGTCTCTGCAATCAAAGGGCCGGCAGCAAACCCAGTAGGAGACAATGACAAGTAACCCCACAAGTATAGACTAATATACCCTTGCTATACAGAGTGCTAAGGATCTGCTCAAACCCATCAGCTGCTTTGCAGAATAAAGATGAAGAAGTCTTCATCTGTAAAGATTTACAACCTTGGAAACTCCATAAGGGTTGCTATGAGAAGGAATTGACAGTAGTTGGTTTGTTTTTTAGCATAGAAGGGTTTTAGGTGTACCAGGTGGGACTAAAACCAACATAGTATCAGAAAAAGCTTTGTGAATTTGACTGCATTAATTTTGACCAATACTAGAAAGTCATATAAGGAAGACATGGGAAGCAAAGGGGCATCGTATAAGAAGGCAGGGAAGAAGAGAATTGTAAACTTTTGTATGCCTGCTGGGAAAGGCAAAATGCAGAAATAGCAAGAGATGAAATGACAGCAATTTTTAAAGGAAGAATGAGGAGGATCTTGTGTACTATATTAATGCATTTGAACTTTCTTCCTTAAAGCTATAACGAGAAACTAAAGAATTTTATGCATGGGAGCTACACAGTCAGGATAAAAGAGAAAATATTAACAGCATTGGTGACAAATGGAGATCAGTACAACTAAAAGGAGGGAAAAGAGTTAAAAGGTTTTTATAATGATGCAAATGAGAAAACATGAGACTAGGATAAGGTGATAGCAGTAGGGATGGGTGCAAAAGGAAGTTGTTATAGAACTAGGTGATTTTGAAGTAGTAGATAAATGATGATAGTAAGATGCTTGGCAGGTATTTGGCTTTGGATCTTGTAAGTGATGTTGCCATTCCACAAGGTTCAAAACAGTGAGATCTAAGATGAGGTGATGGCAACACAAGTGGGAGCAATGGTAGGATAGAAAACATATTAAGGAGTAATTGTGATAGAATTTGGTTTTGATGTAGTAGGCAAAGGATGATAGTAAGATACTTCTCAGGTGTTTGCTTTGCATCCGGTAAGTAGTGCACAGGTTCAAAACAGGAGAATCACATATCAAGGGGTGGAAATATGGTCAGCATAAATTTGAGCATGCTTACTTTGGAATCTTTTAATATATCTAATTAATGATATCTTGTGGACAGAATAATATGTGGGTATGAAAGAGTAGTAAAAAAATCTGGGCTGAAGATAGGATCCATATAGAAGTAGAATTTGTAGTACTGAATTTGAAGAATTAGAATTTTGAATAATTGAGTTTAAAGTATTGAGTTGAAGAAGTTGTTAGAATGAAAATAAAAGATTAAATATCACTGATATAGCAAACAATGTCCTCACGATTCTTCACTTGAAAATTGTTATTATTTTATCTCCCACTATTTCTTCATTTTGTCTTTTCTTTTTTTTAGAAGAGCTCTTCATTAATTTATTTTAAAGAATAAAACAAAAAGAATAGACAAAGAAAAAAAAAGAGAAACAATCTAAGCCTAACTTGAAGGTCTTTAGATAAACTATAAACAAAACTATGGCAATGATGACAATAATACAATGATACCAGCAATCTGTTGAGCACTTATTATGTAAGTGATAGTCGTCATGCTAAGTAATGATACGTGATACTATATTTAATTTTTCAAACCCTCTAAGTTAGCTTTTATTATCCAAATTTTATAGTTGAGTCAAATGGAAAATAATTGCACATAATCATAGCTCATCAATGGCAGAGCAGTCATTCAAAAGCAAAATTTTGAGCGATAATAAGCACCATGCTCAACTAAAGCCTTTATAATCTCCAGTTCTGAAATTTATCACAAGGTTTTTTTTTTAATCCTTCTTTTACCTACACAATCATTGAAAATCAATTGCAAATTTATGATTAGAATTTGAATCTCCCTACCATTTAATATGCATGTCTTTCATTACTGGCTACCCTATATATCTTCAGTGTGTTTATTGATAATATACATTTATTTTTGTATGGATTGCACTTATCCATTTTTCTATTTATTTATGAAGACACAAATATCTTCTATGTAGTATGTGTTTTAAATGTTTATATTATTTGAATTTAAACTCTGATTTTTTATGAAAATTTATTTACTAAAGCAAAATATATCAATTTTTAATACATAGTATCTTCATTATTGTAGATTTTGTTAAACTACTATGAAATTTACAAGCTGTCATGTAGAATATTTCCATGTTTTATATTGACCTTCTTTTCAAGAAAGATCATTTTTTCATGTTTTATTCTTATTATAATTCTATGGTTTTATTTACATATATTGGTCTAGCACGTTTATTTTTTAAGTTCATTCTTGAATATTTTATATATTATATTCATAAAAATCTATATTCATTAGGTTTTCTACTGGTTACTGATGGCATATGGAAAAATTATTTTGATTTTAGAAGAATTCTAAACAGAGCATTACACCATTATAATTATTTTGTGGTTTTTATTACTTCCATAGTATTATCAGAATATAATCATATAATCTAGAGATGGTTCTATGATTTTAAAACAGTTCATATATCTCATTTTATTTTTATCTGGTGCCATTGTTTAGAACTTCTCTATTATATATAGCTATCATAGAAATTATCTTTGTCACATGCTTACCTTTAGTGAAATTATTCCTTTTTTGAAAATTAAGTTTAATTTAGGCTAAAAAGCATGAAATAAATAATGCTAATTTTGGTTAGAAATTTATGTTAGAAAGTATGGAGAAAATAATCATTTGGACTTTCTTCCCCC
>NW_006921749.1:6609773-6631660 GCF_000298275.1 Orycteropus afer afer | reverse complement strand
CACACAGACTGTGATCGAGTTCCTGTGGGCCCAAAAGGTAAGTGGGAGTGGGGATGGCCACACCTCCATTCACCATGTGGGTGTAGGGTGTAGTAACAAGAAGGTCTCACCTTTTCAGTCTTGCAGGCCCTGAGTGTCCTTGTGGTTGCTGGAAAGCAAAACATGATCTTAAGCCCCAGAAATCTGCGAGAGCACTGTCTCTTTGAATATCCAAAATAGTCAAGCCGCTTTTTAAACCTACAAAATGGCGGCTTCCTCCAGACTGGCAAAAGTCCACAGCTCAGCCCACCTTTCTCTTCACCTTCTCTGTTTGTTTCCCAGCCACCGTGCACAGTCCTCTGTGCAGTCCCTGGCTAGCAGGGTGATTTTTAGGTTAATTCTTAAGTCCTACCACCACAGGATTCTGTGAGCGCACTGTCTCTTTAAATATCCAAATAGTCAGGCTGCTCTTTAAACTTACAAAATGGCTGTGCCCTCTGGACCGGCGAAAGTCCACAGCTCAGCCCACCTTTCTCTTCACCTTCTCCATTTGTTCCCCAGCCACCGTGCACAGTCTTCCGTGCAGTCCCTGGCTAACAGGGTGATTTTTGGGTGAATTCTTAGGTCTTACTACCACTCGGGAATCTCCAAGCCCTGTCATCTGTGCCATCAAGGTCGCTTAGCCAGCTGCCAGACTGCAGCTCTATGTGTCTGTCTCCTTTTTTGTTATTTTCACGTAAATTCTTCTGCTAGTTGGGGTTTATTCCACTTTTGTATCCTTCCCTTCAAGGTTCAGGGGTCCAAGATTATCTTCTGTTTCTGTGTTAATTGGTTTCCCTTTTCTTTGTTGAAGAATGTGCAGTCCTTCTGCCTAGTCCGCCATCTTGCCAGAACCTCCATTTTGTCTTTCAAAAATAATTCTGCTCTGAGAACATCAGCACTTCAGGGTATAATGGGGAAGAAGGAGTCTGATGAATACTAAATAGATACAGCAAAGAAGCAGAGGGAGATTGAAGCACATTTGAATATGGAGAGTGGAAATCAGAACATGGTCTGCAACACTGTTTGAACCATATATATATATTTTGGACATAAGGGCTGTTGTTATGCTAATGAGATCATGCCAGATTAGTATAGATCATAAATCTAATCCTTCTGAATGGTGTCTTATAACAGGAGTAAAATGAATCAAGACACACACAGAGATGACACACTATGTGAGGATGTTGACATGTTGTTGTAATGTGCCGTCGAGTCAGACCCAATTCATAGTGACCCCTCCTTGGGTTTCTGAGGCAGTATCACTACGGAAGTAGATTGCCCCATCTTCCTTCCAAGGAGTGGCTGGTGGGTTTGAACCGCCAGGCTTCTGGTTAGCAGTCAAGTGCTTTAGGCACTATGCTACCAGAGTTCCCACATGAGGATAGAGGTAGATGATTCTAAAAGCCCTGGAATGCCAAGGATTACCAGCAGCTACTAGAAGCTGAAAGAGTCAGAGAAGGCCTTCCCTTAAAACCGATGCCTTAAATTTAGACTTCTAGCCACTCCTCAGAAGGAAGGTTGGGCAATCCTACTTCCGTAGTGATAACTGCCTTGGAAACCCAAGGAGGGGTCGCTATGAGTCAGGGCTGACTCACGGCAAATAACAAAAACAACAACAACAAAGCCACCAGAATACATGGCAACAGGTTAGGAGGAGGGAATCACAGCTTTTGATATGCAGATGAGACAACACTGGTTGCTGAAAGTGAAGATGACTTCTTACTGATGAAGATCAAAGACTACCTTCTTCGGCATGGATTTAAAACTTCAACATAAAGAAAACAAAAATCCTCATCCCTTGACCAAAAAGCAACATCACTATAAATGGAGAGAAGATTGGAGTTGTCTGGGATTTCATTTTATTTCATCCACAATCAACACCAGTGGAAGCAGCAGTCAAGAAATCAGTCATATGACACTCGGCAAGTCTGATGCAAAAGACCTCTTTAAAGTATTAAGAAGCAAAGATGCTACTCTGAAGACTAAGGTGCACCTAACCCAAGCCATGGTATTTTCAATAGCTGCATACACATGTGAAAGCTATACCATAAATAAGGAAAACTGAAGAGTTGATGACTCTAACAGTGAAAATACCATGGATTGCCAGAAGAACGAATGAATCTGCCCTGGATGAAGTGCAGCCAGAATGCATCTTAGACGCAACAATAACCAGACTTGTTCTCACCTATTTGGTCATGTCATCAGAAGGGACCACTCCCTGAATAAGGATATCAGGCTTGATAAAGCTGAGGGTCAGTGAAAGAGGGGGAAGACCCTCAACAAAATGGATTGACACATTGGCTGCAACAATGGACTCAAACATAACAAGGATTGTGAAGATGGTGCAAGACAGGGCAGTGTATTGTTCTGCTGTAGATAGGGTTCTTATGAGTGGGAGCTGACTCGACAGCACTTGACAACAGCCTCCAAAACTGTGAGGAAATAAATTTCTGTTTTAAAAGCCACTTACTTATGGCATGCTTTGTCACAGCAAACCAAGCAAAGTTAAGATACCACACTACTCCAGCATGAACTGAACAATACCAGTAACATAACAAAAGGAAAACCTATTTTCAAACAGGATCCCATTCACTAGGTACAGTGGTGAAGACCTCAACATATATTTTTGGGGAACAAAATTCAATAATAAAGAACAAAAATGATAGATAATGTGCGTGAAAATCTCTGGCACATAATTGAAATTTAATATAGGTTAACTGAAGAGAACTTGGTAATGTTGGCCTCAATTTTTCACATGTAATTTATTTTTATGAGTCTAATCCTTTTGGATTAAAGCATTGCATAAATAAATAAACAGATGCTTAAATAAAGCAATTATATATATATACATATATATATATATATATCTTAAATCCTGTTTCACACCACGATTAAAATATTTAAGTTTTCAGGGAGATATTCTAACCTTAAACTTACAGAAAAATCCATTATCTTACAATAATCTTCTCTAAAGTTTGTCTGATTACAACATATGATTTTACTTTATATAATTAATGGAAAATTCAATCTAATTTGCAAAAATCTTAGGGCCAAATACAGTACCTTCAAATGAACTGGTAGAAGATTAAGTGAATTTTATTCTCTCTAATATCTACATCACTGACTTTGATTTCATAAAATATATCAAATATTATATAAAGACTTTATGCTCTTATGAACTCTTGAACCCACTGAGCTAATAAGACTGGAATTCCAATGAGTTAGAGACCTGTTTTATTTAAATATGTTCACAAACCCTTCTCTCGTTCTGCCTCTCTCCCTCTAGGGTTCTGAGTCACAGCACTGCTTACCCTCAAATAAAAATCTCATCTTTTATTAGGCTACATTATGGTCTTCTGGAACCAAATAAGTTTAAGGGAAGGAAGGAAAATAAACTTCATGCTTCATGATACTGTATCTTTATTAATATCTATATCATAAGTTTACTTACCTATATATTAGTTTTTATATCTTTATGTTACTTTATATATAGAGAGATAGAACTATCTTTTTTTATAGACACAGGGAGACAAACATACAGATAAAAACATTTGTGAATTTAAAATCTGCACAGCCTTAAGCCCATGCTATAAAGCTTTCTCAATATGCAGCCCTTAACTAAATGACTACATGGTTGTAAAAAATAATTCATGAGTTCTTCAAATATGGACATTTAGATCAATAGAACACTGTTCTACTCATTTTTTTTTTCAACGATTTCAGAGTTTGTGAAAAGAGGCAGATGGAGTGCCAATAGAGGACAATCTATTTTTAATGTGTAGAACAGGACCAGAGAGCATAAGCATGAATAGACCAAATTTGTCAGTAGAGCTAACAACTTTCTCAGTGTTCTCAGATATCACACTTCTCTTTTTCTTTGGTTTAAAGTACTAGCAAGACTCTAGAAACTGCAGATATTTGGCTGAGTGAGCTACAAGGAAAGGAAAGATTTCCATCTTATTTTTGGCTGTTGTCTCCCAGATTCCCCTTAGCTCTACTCTGGTCAATTTTTTACTGCCCAATTTCACAGCTTCCTCACAAACTTAATTTTCCTTCATTTCTATTTTCCACTAAGAGTCTGATTTTTAATGTCAGTTCTATTCCAGGTATATTGCAGATTCTTCAATTTTATGGAATATTAAAAAAAAAAATCATGAAGTATGTCACAGGAAAGACAGAAGAAGGGAGAGTAGGAAATGCTGTAAAGAATAAGCAAAAAAACAAAACAAACCCACTGCCATCGAGTCAGATGGCAACCTGACTCCAAGTATAGCAACCTCTCCTTGGATTTCTGAGGCGGTATCACAACAGAAATAGATTGTCCAATCTTCCCTCCAAGGAGTGGCTGATAGATTTGAACTGCCAGCCGTCTGGTTAGCAGTCAAATGCCTTAGGCACTAAGCCACCAGAGCTCCTAAAGTATAAGCAAAGGAAAACAAAAAGTATAAAAGGAGATTTTAAATTTTAAGTTGCCCAGGATGTAAAATAAATTATAGCAGTCCTTGTGTAATCCTTACCAAAGGGACATTTTAGAGAACATGGTTTTATGAAAGCAAGCTAGGATTTGCACCATAGGAATCATCCAATATAGATTTCTTGACACACTTGGATTAGAATAAAACTTCAACAAATATCAGTGAGGACTTGCTACATGACAGCACTCAAAATACAGAAGCAAGCAAAAAAATTAAAATCTTTGTCATCAAAGAGGTTATAAAACACTTGGAAAGAACCATTTAAGACTTCAGTGAGCAAAATTCTCCATCTGTTTGAACTGGCTGCAGAGAAGAGGTCACTCAGTAAATATGATAGATTTAAAAACTCAGGAAGAAGTAAAGAGTCATCTTGTCAGATGCTTGTTTGGAAAAATTCTGAGGAATAAAAAATGTCAATTTGTAGAATGTTCTTCTTACCCTATGGTAAGATATACTAGGCAAAGTTTCTTTGACCTAAAAGTTGACAAGAAACTATTCCTCCAGGAAATCCTCTTCAATTAAGTAAAGGTCAAAAGAGTATAATCTTGTCTTCAAAACACAAGAGAGTGAATTTCTCTGCATTATTAATATTTCCAACTTCCTCTTGTCACACAATTAACAATTGTAGGTGGTGTGCTTGTTTTCTTCATATCTTAGACCATGAATATATGGCCATGGTCAAGGCTGAATGTTTTTATAAACATTTTTAGCTTTATAAACATCTAATATGATGAGATTATTCCATAAAATAGGTATACGTAGTCCATAAATTACTGTCTTTTATTCTAATTACGAAGTTAAAAAGAACAGCATCAACTCACTAGAGATGCAGATTCTATTTAACATGTGGCAAATTGAAAAATGTTCATAATTAATGGAATTTAATGTATAGTTATTGAGTGATAGTATATATATATCAATGGAAAACAACAACCTCCCAATAATCTAAACACTAATAGACATGGTCAAATATGCCACATATATTAATCTATTAATGTATTATAATAAAACAATTTAAATTATGAATTTATACTGACATATTAAAGAAATATAATTATATAAATATTTTATGTCCAAGCAATTTACTTTTAATGTTTTTTTACTCTCATATATTTTTTCATCAAAACTATTTATTAGCTATAAAAATGATCAAGTGGCCATATTGCCCAAGTATTTTCCATCATTGTCTAACATTTTTTCCAGGGGAAAATAAAAAGTGGAAAATGTCAGCATGTAAGCATCAATAGAGTAAGTTGTTAAGGATAATATTCATGTATTTTTACTGTTTCAAAAGCATCTGTACTGGAGAATTATGGTATACAGTCTGTGATACTGTCATAATCAATTTGAAATTTTATCAATGACAAAATAACAATAACATTCTAGTTTTTACAGAAAAGCAGAACTTATTAGCTGCCTGGAATGTAAACCTTGGCTCCACCACTAATGAGCTGACAATACTGAGCAAATTATGAAATATTTTGAGCTTCAGTTACCTCACAGGTTCATTATGGAATCTAGTCATGCAGTGCTTAAAGCACTCAGCTGATAACCAAAATGTCAGTGGTTCACTACATCACTGTGGGAGAAAGATATGTAAATCTGCTTTCATGAAGAGTTTATATAGCTTTGAAAACCCTATGGGGCAATTCTACTTTGCCTTACAGGGTCATATGAGTGCAATTCAACTGGAAGGCAATAGGTTGGGTTATTCATTAAGTGTTATGTGCTTGTCACTGAAATACTATAAAAACATCCCCTCCATGTTTCCAAGTCTAGTGACTACACATGTCACAGAGTTGTGCTTAGAACAACTGTGCTGTGATACTATTACATGAATATCTATTCTGAATTTCATTAGCTTAAAAACACTTTATGTATATGTTCTCTGCTTCCATCTTCTATACATACATTTTTCCAGGAGTACTCTAAATCTTTTAGTATGTTTATTAATCTTAAATGGCTTGAATGATAATCATAACATGGTTAACATGTATATGCACTTTTTACATCTTACAGTGTACATTCACATAGACTATCTCATTTGATTCTCACAGCAAGTAAGAATTTATATGAAGTAAGAATTTTTATTATCAACTTCATGTCACCAACGAGGTAACTGAAGCTCAAAAAATTTCATAATGTGCTCAATATTGTCAGATCATAAGTTGTGGAGCCAAGGTTTAAACTCTAACTTCTAACCAAAAAGCCAAGGTTCTTTTCCACCAATGGCTTCTTTGTGTGGAAAAAAATAAATCAACCTTGGAAAGAGCTAGCTTCTATAGATTAAGACTAAGGTCCTCAGGGAATATATACAAGAAACATGCTAGTATTATGATTATCATAATTATAAGATTATCATCTGGAGACTCCTACAAACATTACACCAATTGTCAGCAAACAAAGGTAAGTCTCCCCACTAAGTGTACTAGTATGCATGTAAGCACTAAGTGAAATAAAGGGAGGAATCAAACATTAAGTAAAGTAGATGATAAAACTCTTACTACCGTGGAGTCGATTGCAACACATAGTGACCCGTCCTTTGGTTTCCAAGGCAGTATCTCTAGGGAAGTAGATTGCCCAGTCTTCCTTCTGAGGAGATGAAAGCAAACAAACAAACAAACAAAAAATATACTGACTGTCAGTCTGGCCTTTAGGAAGTTTTCAGTTGTAATACAATTCTAACGGGTATTATGTTGCTGCCACAAATGAAACTATGCATTCTTTATTAAATTAAAAGTCACTTTTAGACTGATACTTTATTTGAGTTAGAGTTTCTGGTTACTATTCTGATCAGTATATTGCTTGATATCCAGATTTCAATCTCAGTAGCCCAATGTTTTTAATCCTCAGATTCTAGTAAGTAATAATATGTGTGATTTTTTTTTTTTTTTTAATGAGTGGAAAATAGAAGAAAAATGGGTATAAATCCTAAAATACCAAAAGCTAGATTAATGCAGAATTTAGGATCATTTCTTGTTATGCCAGCATTAGGAAAAGAAATTGGTGGAATTAGAAATGTTTCTAACTGGTAGTAGTAAAATTAAGGAGCAAGGTCAAAGAAAAGTAAGTTTGGGTCTAAAGTAGCAGAGGAATTAGCGTCAGAAATTTCATGTAGGATATTAAAAAAACAAAAAAAAAAACAGCTCAGCTACAAGGATCAGAAACACAGCCCTGGGAGACTCAAAATACACAGTGACCACTCATGGACTCTAACATACAAATGAGCATGAAGAAAGTGGAGGACCATGCAATGTTTTGTTCTGTGTACATGGGAAAGCCAAGAGTTGATGGGAACTGGATGACAACTAACAAAAACAATGCTTTCTATGAATTAGCTCTTTTATTCTTCCCAATAATCTATGAAGTTGCTAGTGTTGGCCTTTATTTAAAACAAAATAACGTGCTTAGAGAGATAAGGTATTCTTCCCCAAACTCACAACGAATAGATGGCAAAGTTAGTATCTAAACTAAGATAAGCCTGACTCCTAAACCTGTGTTATAAAAAAGATTATTCTCCACCACCTGAAAAACAACCTGTGTTTTTCATGAGTGCCAATACTAAAAGTTATAAAAGCCAAATTCTGTGGTGAAGCTGTTAAAGCTAATTGCCATCTAGTTAATTCTCACTCATGGTGACCCATGTGTGTTAGAGTAGAACTGTGCTCCATAAGGTTCTCAATGACTTATTTTTCAAAAGTAGATCAGCAGGCTTTTCTTTTGGGGTCCCTCTAGGTGGACTTAAACTTCCAACCTTTGGTTAGCAGCCAAGTATGTTAACTGTTTGCACTCTCTTGGGTCTCCAAGTCAGGCTATTAAACCAAAACCCCAAAAAACAAATCCACTGGCAGCAAGTCGATTCTGACTCATAGTGACCTTTGTTGGGTTTCCAAGGTGGTAAATCTTTACAAAAGTAGATTGCTCAGTCTTCCTCTGTGGAGTGGCTGGTGGGTTTGAACTGCCAACCTTCTGGTTATAGTCAAATGCCATAGGCACTGCACCACCAGAGCTCCTTTTAGGAAGGCTGAGTTCAAAGACTGACTTTTTATTCCACTGATATTGAAGCCTCCTTTCAACTTCTTACCCAATCTTAGATTGTAAAGAAGAGATGATCCTAAACTAACTCTAGTGGTTGTAACTGAGAATATTTGTCAAGGCTCAGAGGAAGAATTCTTCAGGAACTGTTCTCTTTGCTCCAAATACAACCACTTCCTGTGTTTTGATCTCTTTTCTGTCTTCGGCGTAGGTCTATTCTCTGCAGAGAGATTGTTGTGTCCATACAAAAATAAGTGCTTTCTCCTATACCCTGGCTCACCTCTTCATTCCTTTTCCTTTACCACTGCTCCATACTTGTTACTCAATTAATACTGCATCATTAAACATGTAAGCTCTGAAATAAGGTGGTCTGGGTACAAATTCCATCCACTGCTTAGTTTTATTATCTTGAGAAAGTTATTTAACACCTCTGTATCTTAGCTTCTTCATCTCTGAAATATGAGTGATGATGAAAATTACATCTGTTTCATAGTGTCATTGTAAAGACTAATAAGTTTATCTATATAAAATACTTCAAAATAATGCCTGGAATATGGTAGGTGCTGGTGTAATGCCTACGGCGTGTGACTGCTAACTAGAAGTCTGGTGGTTCAAACTCACCAGCCACTCCTCAGAAAGAAGATTGGGCAATCTACTTCTGTAGGGATACCACTTCGGGAACCCAAGGACGGGTGGCTATGAGTCAGATCTGACTAGATGGCAGTGAGGTTTTTTGGGTTTTTTTTTGGGGGGAGGGGTTTCTAAACATTAGCTACATGTTACCTTCATAGCACTTAACACAACTGTGTGGTTAAATGTTTGCTTATGTGACTATTTTCTGTCTACTTTGTAAGACCTTTGTGGGTAGGAACTTGGTATCTTTTATTCTCCAATGTATATCTAGACACTATTCAAGAACCTGGCTCTTAGTGGATATCAATAAATATTTGTTTAATTCAATGATTGATTAAAGGTTTTTCATTAATCATAAGGGCTTCTATTATCTAACATACAAATCAGAATTACTCTTAGGTTCCTCCTGACTATCTCTTAATATTCTGGAAACAGTCTCCCCAGGAACTCTGAATGATGACCCCTCCTTGGGTTTCTGAGGGGGTATCACTACAGACATAGATCACCCAATCTTCCTTCCAAGGAGTGACTGGTGAGTTTGAACTGCCAGCCTTTTGGTTAGCAGACAAATGCCTTAGGCACTACACCATCAGAGATCCTGATATTAATGATATTGTTCAGTAATTTCCACATTCTGTAGGATTAACTTTCTTTGGAATGGGTACAAATATGGATCTCTGCCAGTCAGTTTGCCAGGTAGCTGTCTTCCAAATTTCCTGGCATAGATGAGTAAGTGCCTCCAGCATGGCATCCATTTGTTGAAACATCTTCAGTAGATATTCCATCGATTCCTGGAACTTTGCTTTTCATCAATTTCTTCAGTGCAGCTTCAACTTCTCCTTTCAATACCATCAGTTCTCAATCATATGCCACCTCCTCAGATGGATGAATATCGACCAATTCTTTTTGGTATAGTGACTCTGTATTCTTTCCATCTTCTTTTGACATTTCCTGCAGCATTCAATAGTTTGCCATAGACCCTTTCATTGCAACTCAAGGCTTAAATTTTTTCTTCAATTCTTTCAGCTTATGAAATTCTGAGCAGTTCTGTAATATCCCCTACATAATCAAGAGATTTTGCCAAATGTATTTAGTTACTAAATTGTATCATAATATGACTGAGGGCTTTGTAAAATATTTCTAATTATTGCCATTGTTTTAATTATCTCTTAATATGTGTCAAATTACCTCAAAATAAATTGGCTTGAAGGAACAAATATTTATTATTTCACAAATTTTGTTCTGGAATCCAGGTGCAGTTTAACTGTGTCCTCTGACCCAAGATCTCTCACAAGACTGGAAGCAAGATGTGGACCAGTACTGCAGTCATCTCAAAGCTCTACTGGGGTAAGATGATTATTATTGTCAGGACTCAATTCTTCCAGGGTCATTGGATTGAAAGACTAAATTCCTCCCTGGCCCTTGGCTGAAGGTTCCTTAAGCTCTTTGTCAATGTAGATTGCTCCATAAGATAACTCACACCATGATAGTTCACAAGCAAGGGTGAGGACAAGAGAGAGTGTGAACTAGAAGTATTTCAATCTTTTATAATCTCTGAAGCAACATCTTATCATTTTTCCCATACTCTCCTGGTTTGAAAACAGTCACTAGGTATCCCAAAAGAAGAGGAGGGGATTAGACAGGGTGTGAATAACAGGAACCTATTTTAAAAATGGAGTTCTGTGGCATAGTGCTTAAGGCACTTGACTGCTAACCAGAAGGTTGGTGGTTCAAACCCACCAGCCATTCCTCAGAGGGAAGGTTGAGCAGTCTACTTCCATAGTGATACTGCCTCAGAAACCCAAGGAGGGGTCACTAGGAGCCAGAGATGACTTCATGGCACATAACAACAAAAACACTATTTGAGAATTGGACCAATCCCTTAAGAACAAAGTACGAATTTCATAGAGTAGTGTATCTATCCAAGGATGAAATTGGACAGAAATTATTGTTCACCATGTTCCTATAAATCAGCTTTAGGAATATATCTGAGAAAAGATAATTTATAAGTAATATTTTAGAGTCTGTTACATGAAGATATTGGTAATTAGGTCCATAATACAGAAAATGTTTATTTTATTTTGTACTTTATTTCCTATTTAACATCTCAGTCTTATCTGAATATAAGGATTAAAGTTGATGCATTAAAATTGATATCAAATTTTTTAAATCCCACCAATAAATAAATAAATAAGTAACTCCTGCTTCCCAGGTTAAGTCAATCTGGGGGAAAAAAAAGAAAGAAAGAAAAGATCACAGTAAAAATTACATTATCTTATCATAATAGCATATTATGTTTGACTGACTCTGTTCATGTGCTTCACAGATTCTTCCCAAGTATTTTTAGAAATCTCATAGAGAAGTGTCTCTACTGTGAGCCATAAACTATTCCTCTTGGCTGCTACTTGGCATCCACCACTTCTTTTTACCTTTACAACTTCTGCGGTGATTTGTTCCACTGCTCCTGAGGTAAAAAGCCAAACTGTGCCACACGTTCAATTACTGCTTATAATGGCTGTTCATGCTTCAATGTGAAGGTTGTTGATGTTATGCCACTTGCCCTCTCTCTCCCATTGTAGTTCCAAGTCTTGCCACCTTAGCGGAAGGTACCTTGTAGTCCTTATTTCCCATGGAAAACTAAATCTAATCATTTTCTAAACATTGTTTAGGTTCAAACCTGCTACATGTTTATAGAGACTTTTAAAATAATATTTCAAACGAATATTAATAATTTCCATATTTTTACAGAAATTAATTCTATATGAATTTTCTACAAATATATACTTTGATATATACTTAAAACTGTTTAAAATTAATTGTTATTCATCTGCTTGAATGTGGGAAGGGACAGAAAATGCTTAAATATTAACAGCTGAATATTATGGGGCAATGGACAATTAAAAGATTTTTGTATTACACTTCTAAAGATCCAATAGCTTAGTTTCTTCATCTAAGAAAATATTGTTCTGGCTATCACATAATCCCATACTAACTTCCTTTGAAAACAGTTAAATAGGATTATTAAAAACATACTTGTGTATTTTACTTAAAATACTACTTCATGAAACAAAAGGAATTACAAACAGGGATTTTTTTCCTATAAAATAATGAATAAATGATCTTATAATTCACTACTAAAACTTGAATAATTCTCTTAAATCTAAATTCTCTTATAATTCACTATTATAACTTGAATAATAGAAAACAGACCCCTTGAAAGGAATCTCAATATACACTAATAGGAGTTGGATGCATAAAACAAGATAAAATGGAATCCTGTATGGTACATTAATATCTACAGCTCAGAAACCGCTGCTACCACCTCCAAATGATTCACATGAGAAAAAAAGAGTTGACTATTTCTATGATGATTGCTTTTGTATAAATAAAGGAGTCTTTTTGTAGGCAAGGGCTTTGCTGATAATTGGGGATTACTAAAGAAAAGATTTTCTTTTATTCTGCGCTATCTATTCCTTTGAGTAATGAACCTTCTCATCTCTTACAATTTCTCATGTCACGGATATCTATCTGGCCTTACTCTCCTCCCCTATCCTAGAGACATATAATGCTTTACATAGAATAGATCGATTCATAGAATAGAATAGATTCATTTATTCAGAAATAAAACTCTTGAGTTAAGATAACAAGAGACTGGTAGTACCTGATACCCACCTTCCCATTAAAATACCATAAAGACATTAAAAAATGAAGAAAGCTCAAAATAGTTTAAATGTAAAATTAATGGCTATTCTTTTGTATCCTTTATTAGCTTGCTAAAACCAAAAAAAAAAAAAAAAAAAACTCACTACCCTCGAGTCGGATCCAACTCATAGTTACCCCTCCTTGGGTTTCTGAGGCAGTATCACTATGGAAGTAGATTCCCCAATCTTCCTTCTGAGGAGTGGCTGGTGGGTTTGAACTGCCAGCCTTCTAGTTATCAATGAAATACCTTAGGGAATTTGCCACCAGAGCTCCCATTAGCTTACTAAGTCTCATTTAATCAACTTAAATAAAAAGGCATAAAAATTAAACAAATAAAAATACACACACTAAATTTGAGATGAAGGCTGTAGTAGGGGCTGGTAGGAGGCCAATTGCTTTTCTAAACCAAGCATTTATTTAATTCTATCTGAAGTACAGCCTTTCCAAAGCATATAGTCAGGATCCATATCTTTTAAAACTTTTACACATGGTAGGTCTCAACATTAATGTAATTTTATTAGTAACAAATATTTACTGACTTCTTCTGATGAGTAAGCATTATGAATAAAAAGAGAATTTAACTATAATCCAATTCTTAAGATAATTTTGGCTTTAGTGTTATATTCACACTTAAGAATATATAATTTCCTATTGCTTATAAAATAAATATTAAACTCTTCTCTCTAAACCTCCTGCAACCTTGATCAGTTGATTCTCTCTAATTTTTTTCATCTTTATTCTTAAATATTACCATAAAAAAATTTCCAGAAAATGTGTTAGAAGTTGTAAGAACTAATTATAGAGTAGCTCCACCACTCATTTGTCAGCTTCTTGTACTATGGTGACTTGTGTGTTGTTGTGAGGTTGGAGGCTATGCCACTGGTATTTCAAATACCATGAGGGTTACTCTTGGTGGACAGGTTTGAAAGGAGCTTCCAGACAAATACAGACTCTGAAGAAGGAAGGGGCCATCCACTTCTTAAAGAATAGGTTAGTGAAAACCTTATGAACAGTAGTGAAACCCTGTCTTAAATATTACTAGGAAACTTTAAGAATTAAAACATTGTTCAATACAGTGCAGGAAGATAAGCCCCTCAAGTCAGAAGGCACTCAAAATAAACAGGGGAAGAGCTGGTCCTCAGAGTAGAGCCAACCTTTATGATTTGGAATGGATTAAAGCTTTTGGGACCTCCATAGCTAATTCTTCAAAAGAAGAATTGATGCTTTTGAGTTGTGGTTGTGGCAAAGAATGCTGAAAGTACAATGGACTGCTAAAATTATTAACAAATCTGTACTGGAGGAAGTGCAGGCAGAATTCTCCTTGGAAGCAAGAATGGCCAGACTTCATCTCACCTACTTTGGTCATGTTATCAGAAGAGACCATTCCCTGGAGAAGGATGTCGTGTTTGGTAAGGTGGAGGGTCAATGAAAGAGGGGAAGGACCTCAATAATACGCATTGACACAGTGGCTGCAGCAAAGGGCTCAAGTATAGCAAGGATGTGGAGCTGGCATAGGACCAGGTAGTGTTTCGTTCTGCTGTGCATAGGGTTGCTATGAGTCAGAGATGACTTGATGGCACCTAACAACAACAGCAACATTGTGTATGTGGCATGACTCAAAATCGGAAGAAACTGCTGCAAAGATCCATTTATAATCAGAAAATGGAATGTACAAGCTATGAATGTAGAAAAATTGGAAGTTGTCAAAATTGAAATAAAACACATAAAGATCAATATCCTAGGCGTTAGTGAGCTGAAATGGACTGGTTTTGACAATTTTGAATCAGACACCCATATAATCTATGTGTTGAATGACAAATTGAAGAGGAATTGTGTAGCATTCATTTTCACAAAGAATATTTCAAGATACATCATGAAGTACAATGCTGTCAATGATAGGCTCCATATCCCATCAAGGAAGACAAGTTAATACTATTATTATTCAAATTTACACACCAACCACCAAAGCCAAAGATGAGGAAATTGAAGATTTTTATCAACTTCTGCAAACTGAAATTGACCAAGCATGCAATCAAGATGTATTGATTATCCCTGGTGATTGGAATGCAAAAGTTGGAACCAAAGTATATCACCAGTAGCTGGAAAATACAGCCTTGGAGATAGAAATAATGCTGCAAATTGTATGACAGAATTTTGCAAGACCAATGACTTATTGATGTCAAATAACTTTCTTCAACAATACAAATGATGGCTATACATGTGCACTTCACCAAATGGAGTACACAGCAATCAGATTGACTACATCTGCTGAAAAAGGCTATAGAGAAGGTCAGTACCTTCAGCCAAAACAAGACCTGGAGCTGACTGTGGAATGCATCACAAACGCTCACATGCAAGTTCAAATCGAAGCTGATGACAATTAAAACAAGTACACAAAAGCCAAAATACGACCTTGATTATATCCCTGTTGAATTTTGAGACCATCTAAAGAATAGATTTTGGGCACTGAAACACCAAAGAGGAATTGTGGGATGACATCAAGAACATCATCCATGAAGAAAGCAAAGGGTCATTAAAAAGACAGAAAAGGAATACAAGTCTAAAATGCATGTTAGAAGAGACTCTGAAACTTGCCCTCGAACAGAGAGTAGCTAAAGCAAATGGAAGAAATGACAAGTTAAAAGAGCTGAAATGACATGTTTCAAAGAGCAGCTTGAGAAGATAAAGTCAATTATAATGAAATGTGCAAAGACCTGGAGTTAGAAAACCAAAACGGAAGTACATTCTCAGCATTTCTCAAGCTGAAAGAACTGAAGAAAATAAATTAAGCCTGGAGTTACAATACTGAAACATTCTATGGAAAAAAAGTTGGATAATACAACAAATATCAAAAAAAGATGGAAGGAGTACACAGAATCACTGTACCAAAAAGGATTGGTCAACATACATTCATCTCAGGAGGGAGCATATGATCAAGAACCAATGGTATTGAAGGAAGAAGATGAAGCTGCATTGGAGGAATTGGCAAAAAACAAGGCCCCCGGAATTCACAGAATATCCATTGAGATGTTTCAACAAACAGATGCCACACTGTAGGCACTCATCTATGCCAAGATATTTGGAAGACAGCTCCCTGACCAACAGACTGGAAGAGATCCATGTTGTTGTTAGATGCTGTCCAATCACCTCCAATTCATAGTGGCCCTGTGTACAACAGAATGAAACACTGCCCAGTCTTATGCCAACCTAACTATCCTTGCTTTATCTCAGGCCATTGTTGAAACCACTGTGTCAGTCCATCTCATTGAGGGCCTTCACTTTTTTTGTTGACCCTCCACTTTACCAAAAATGATATCCTTCTCCAGGGAATGGTCCCTTCTGACAACATGAACAAAGTAGGTGAGACGAAGTCTGGCCATTCTGGCTTCCAAGGAGCATTCTGGCTGCAATTCCTCAAGATAGATTTCTTAGTTCTTTTAGCAGTTCATGGTACTTTCAGTAATCTTCACCACAACTCAAAAGCATCAACTCTTCTTCAATCTTTCTTATTCATTGTCCAGCTCTTGCATGCATATGAAGTGATTGAAAATACGATGGTTCAGGTTAGCTGCACCTCAGTCTTCAAAGATGCGTCTTTGTTCTTCAACACTTGAAAGAGGTCTTTTGCAGTAGATTTGCCCAATATAAATGTCTTGACTACTGCTTCCATTGGTGTTGATTGTAAAACCAGGTAACATGAAATCTTTGACAACTTCAGTCTTTTCTCCATTTATCCTGATACAGCTTATTGGTCCACTTTTGAAGATTTTTGGTTTCTTTATATTGAGGTATAATCCATACTGCACACTGTAGTCTTTAATTTTCACCACTAAGTACTTCAAGTCATCCTCCCTTTCAGTAAGCAAAGTTGTGTTGTCTGTGTATCACAGGTTGTTAATGATTCTTCCTCCAATCCTAATACCACATTCTTCTTCATATATCTAGCTTCTCAGATTATTTGATAAGCATACAGATTGAATGAGTATGGTGAAAGGATACAACATTGATGCATTCTTTTGCTGATTTTGAACCATGCAGTATGGTCTTGTTCTGTTCGAATGACAGCCTCCTGGTCTGCTCATGTTTCTCCTGAGTACAATTAAGTGTTCTAGAATTTCCATTCTTCTCAATGTTACACATAATTTGTTATGATACACACAATCGAATGTTTTTGCATAGTCAATAAAACATAAGTAAACATCTTTCTGGTATTCTTTGCTTTGAACCAAGATCCATCTGACATCAGCAATGATATCCCTTGTTCCACATCCTCTCATGAATCCAGCTTGCATTTCTGGAAGTTCTCTTGTCAATATACTGCTGCAACCATTTTTTAATATTAATGTGATATCAATGATATTGTTTGATAATTTGCACTATCTGCGGGATCACTTTTATTTGGAATGGGTAAAAATATGGATCTCTTCTAGTCAGTTGGCCAGGTAGTTCTCCTCCAAATCTCTTGGCATAGCCAAGGGAGTGCCTCCAGTGTAACATCTGTTTGTTGAAACATCTCAGAAGGAAGTCCATTAATTCCCAGAGCCTTATTTTTTTGCCACTTTCTTCAATGCATCTTTGATTTCTTCCTTCAATATCATTGGTTCTTGATCATATGCTACCTCCTGAAATGGATGAACATCAACCAATTATTTTTGGTACAGTGACTCTGTTTAATCCTTCCACCTTCTTTTTGATGTTTCCTTCATCATTTGATATATTGTCCATAGAATCTCTCAATATTGCAACTAGATGCTTAAATTTTTTCTTCAGTTCTTCCAAGTTAAGAAATGGTGAGCATGCTCTTCCCTTTTGGTTTTCTAACTCCAGGTCTTTGCACAATTCATTGTAATAATTGACTTTGTCTTCATGAGCTGCTCTTGGAAATCTTCTGATTAGCTCTTTTATATTGTCATTTCTTCCATTTGCTTTAGCTGCTCTCTGTTCAAGTACAAGTTTCAGAGTCCCTTCTTACATCCATTTTGGTCTTTTTTCCCCTTCCTGCCTTTTTAATGACCTTTTGCTTTCTTCATGGATGATATTCTTGATGTCAGCCCACAATCTTTCTGGTTTTCTGTCACTGGTGTTCAATGTCTCAAATCTATTCTTTAGCTTAGGCTATTCTAGTCTATAGAATAGACTAGACTATTCTAGTCTCTAAATTCAAGAGGGATATAATCAAGGTCCTATTTTGGCTCTCATAGACTTCTCTTAATTGTGTTCAGCTTCACCATAACTTGAATATGAGCATTTAATGGTCTGTTCCACAGTCAGCTCTGGGCCTTGTTTTGGGTGAAGATATTGAGCTTTTCCATCTCCTCTTGCTACAGATGTATTCTATCTGATTCCTGTGAACTTCATCTGGCAAAGTCCACATGTATAGCTGTTGTTTGTGTTGTTGGAAAAAGGTATTTGCACTACATTGTTGGTCTTGCAAAATTATGTGATCTCCAGCATTATTTCTATCACCAAGGCCATATTTTCCATGTACTGGTGGTTCTTCATTGTTACCAACTTTTGCATTCCAATCACAGTGATAATCAATACTACCTGATTGCATGTTTGGTCAATTTCAAACTGTGGAAGTTGGTAATAAAAAATCTTTAATTTCCTCATCTTTGGTTTTGGCGGTTGGTGTGTAAATTTCGATAGTAGTAGTATTAACTTGTCTTCTTTGAAGGCCTATGGATATTATCCTATCACTGACAGCATTGTACTTCAGGATATATCTTGAAACAGTCTTTATGATGATGAATACAACACCATTCCTCTTCAATTTGTCATTCTCAGGATACTAGATCATATTATTGTCTGATTCAAAATGGCCCAAACCAGTCTACTTCAGCTCACTGATGTCTAGGATATCAATCTTCATGTTTTCATTTCATTTTTGACAACTTCTAATTTTCCGAGATTCATACTTCATATATCTCATTTTCTGTTTATTAATGGATGTGAGGCATGCCCATCAGCAAATGGAGGTCCCAAAAGCTTTACTCTCTACTTCATTAAGGTCAGCTCTACTCTGAGGAGACAGTTCTTCCCCAATCATGTCTTGTGTGCCCTCCAACATGAGGGCCTCATCTTCTGGCATTATATTGAACACTGTTACAGGGTTATTCATAAAGTTTTCCAGTAATATACCAGATAGAATTTTACTGCTATTTAAAAGGTGTTCACAGGCCAATTCTTCGAAAAGTGCATGTCCTCTTCCTTCTTCTGAATCTGTCTCTGTCTTGAAGCTCCACTGAAAACTGTCCACCTTTTGTAACCCTGATGGCATTTGGAACACCAGTGGCATAGGCTTCAGCCTGACGGCAACACGCAAGCCACCACAGTAGAACAAACTGACAGACAAGTTTGTTTCTCTTAGTTGTTCTAAACCACTCTGCTCAATGCAGAGTGGTTCCTATTCTCCTTCAACTTCTTTGAACCACCACCCACCCCATTTCCTAATCTGTGTCCTCTCTAAGGCTGCTCTGAATTGCACCTCCACTGCCCCCAGACAGCTTCCCGATCTGTATCCTCCTTCAGGCTGCTGGAAGAAATCCATAGCTGTGCCTATTTCAAAGGAAGGTGATCCAACAGATTGTAGAAATTATTGAATAATGTCATTAATATCACATGCAAGTAAAATCTTTCTGAAGATAATTTAAAAATGGTTGCAGCAATATATTGACAGAGAACTTCCAGAAATGCAAGCCAGATTCAGAAGAGGACATGGAATGAGGGATATCATTAGTGATGTGTGATGGATCTCAGCTGAAAACAAGGCAAACCAGAAAGATGTTTACTTATGTTTTATTGACTATGCAAAATCACTAAATTGTGTGAATCATAAAATTATGGATAACATTGAGGAGAATGTAAATTCCAGAACACTTAGTTGTTATCATGAGGAAACTGTATATGGACTTGGAGGCTGTGCCTCAAACAGAACAATGAGATATTGCAAGGTTTAAAATTGGTAACCATGTCCCATGTTGTCTTTTGGAAGACAACACAAGAACAAAATGACAAAATGAATGAAAAATTAGAAATGATACAAAATCTACAGATAGAAATAAAGAAGATAAATACAGAATTTTCAGAAATAGATAACACATTGAATGGGCAAAGGAGTAGAATTGAATCAATAGAATACAGAATTAGTGAGATTGAAGACAAATACCTCAATACTTCATTGGAAAGGAATTAATCTGAAAAAAAGATCAAAACAAAATGAAGAAAGTCTTGGATACCATGGGATAAAATCAAGAGGAATAACATACATGTAATCAGAATTCCAGAAGAGGAAGAGATAAGTAAAACCACTGAGAAAATTGTCAAAGATTTGTTGGAAGAGAATTTCCGTGATATGATGATAGATGAGAATATATCTGTTCAAAAAGTCCAATGAACCCCAAACAAGATAGAACCTAAAAGAAAATCACCGAGACATTTCATCATCAAACTCACCAAAACCAAAGACAAAGAAAGAATCTTTAAATTAGCAGAAGAAAAACAAAAAGTTGTCTATGAGGGGCAACCAATAAGACTAAGATCTGATTTCTCAGCGGAAACCATGCAGGCAAGAAGATAATGGGATGGTATATATAAAACCCTGAAAGAAAAAAAAAAAAAATTCCAACCAAGAATTATATATCCAGAAAAATAGTCCTTCAATTATGATGGTGAAATTAGAAGATTTCCAGTTAAGCAGAAAATAAGGGAATTTGTTAAAATCACAACAACATTTCAAGAAATGCTAAAGGGAGTCCTTTGGACAGAGAACCAACAACAGCAAACAACAACTGACCATTAACATACATGATGACATAACCCAGAAACCAACCCAGTTATGAAAGTATCCAAAGTAAATAAGCTTACAAGATTGTAAACAGGGAACCAGAGATATCAATTGACAAATGATGACAACTACAAACCAAAAAGAGGGAAAAAATTGTGTAGTTACAGAACTTCTAAATGGTAAGGAAGTCAAGACAACTGCAAGATAGAAAAGATGGTTCTAAACTTGGGAAGAAAATTATAAATCACAGGGTAACCTCAAAGAAAAATGATAAACCTTCACATCAAAATGAAAAAGAGGACCAGCACAAATATTTAGCAAATGCTAAAACAATAGCAGTGAAAGAAGCAATAACACTATTCGTAAATAAAAAGAACTCAGCACTGAAAATTATATGGAACAAAGAAATTATGAACACCACAGAAAAGCATATAACAAATTGACAGCAACAAATTCATACTTGTCAATAATTACATATCTGACAAGGGACTTATCTCTAAAATTTGTAGAAAGCTCCAACACCTCAACAACAAAACAATTAACAATCTAATTAAAAAATGGGCAGAAGACATGAATAGACACTTCACTAAGTAAGATATTCAGGCAGCCAGCAAATATATGAAGAAATGGTCACAATCATTAGCCATCAGAGAGATGCAAATCAATACAACAATGAGATACCATCTCACCCCAGCACTAATGGTAAAGTTTAACAAGACAGAAAATAACAAATGCTGGCAAGGATGTGGAGAGATTGGAACTCTCATACACTGCAGGTGAGACTGCCTAATGATACAACCACTGTGGAAAACAGTATGGAGATTCTTTAAAAAGCTGGTATTATAAATACCATTTGACCCAGCAATCCCATTACTAAGTATATATTCTAAAGAAGTGAGAGGCAGAACAAAAACATATATATGCACACCCATGTACATCGTAAAACTATTTATAATAGCAAAAAGATGGAAACCACCTAAGTCCAATCAAATGAAGAGTGGATAACCAAACTACGGTACATACCATAGTTGTATGTATTACCATTTGGTAATGGGATACTATGCAACACTAGAGAATAATGTAGAATCTGGAAAACACTGCATAACTTGGATGAATTTGGAGGACGTTATGCTGAGTGAAATAAGTCAATCACAGAAGGACAAATATAGTATTAGTTTCTTATTGTAAAAAGTCAAGGAAAGGTTTATATATGGAAGGAAATTTTCTTTGTTGGT
>NW_006921749.1:6599134-6608853 GCF_000298275.1 Orycteropus afer afer | reverse complement strand
ACACACACACATATATATGTGTGTATATATATATATACACACATATATATATGTATGTATATGTTGTTACACTTCTTTACATCTAGCATCCTTTCTCCTTGACAAACTTCCTAAAAGAGAAGTTGATGCCTCCAGTTATCCACCTCATAATCAAGCTTCAAATATAATATCACTTTACAGAAACTGTTTTGAGATTATCAGTAATTTCCTAATTCAAAATGCAATAGAGACAAGACAGAAAATAACAAATGCTGGCGAGGATGTGGAGAAATTGAGGCTCTCGTACACTTCTGGCAGGACTGTAAAATGGTACAACAACTGTGGAAAGCAGTATGACAATTCCTTAAAAATTTTGAAACTGAAATACCATTTGATCAAGCATTCCATTACTAGGTATATATCCTAGAGAAGTGAGAGCCATGGCAAGAATAGACATATGCACAGCCATGTTCATCACAGCACTATATACAATAGCAAAAAGTTGGAAACAATCTAGGTGTCCATCAACTGAGGAATGGTTAACCAAACTGTGGTACATATATACAATGGAATACTATGCAACCCTAAAGAATAATGTAGAATCTGCAAAACACCACATAACATGGATGAACTTGGAGGACATTTTGCTAAGTGAAAAAAGTCAATTAGAGAAGGATAAATAGTGTATTACTCAGTTATTGTAGAAGTCAAGAATGGTTTATATATGGAAGAAAATTTTCTTTGTTTGTTACCAGGGGTGGGAAGGTAGGGTAGGGAACACTGTTAGATAGGTAGAGATAGGTATTGATTTGGGTGAAGAGAAGGGCAATGTACCATATGTGAGTTATCAACATGGTGGCATTGAGGAAGAGGAAAACATAGAGAGGTACATGGGAGGTACAGGCAACAAAGATGAACCCTTTTTCACATACAGTACTGCATTGTCAGTGAAGGCAAACACAGGTATATGGGTGGATAGATGGGTGGACAGGCTGAACTATTAGGTATGTATATGCAGCAGGGAGTGTACCCAAGACCATGTATAGGGTTGGCAGACAATTTTTCTACAAGTGTATTTGTATGTTCTATAAGAATTTCCAACGGCATGGTAGAGCTAACATGGGACAAGGTTGTAGTCACTTTTTGGTCATAGCCAGCTATCCAGAGGGACAGAGTAGTTGAACCTTTGGGCTCGGGACCAAAGTCACAGGGGAAACAAAGCTCAACTGGTATAACATATTGCACAAAACATTGTTCCTCATCCTGTTTTGGCGAGTAGCAACTGGGATCTTAAAAGCTTGCAAGCAGCCATCTAGATGCAACAATGAATCTCTCCTTGTCCAGAGCAAAGAAGAATGAAGAAAATCAAAGACTCATGGAAACAATTAGTCCTCATGACTAATACTCCATGCAATTCTCAGCCTAGACAACTATGAGAGCAAAAGAACTAGATGGTGCCCAGTTACCACTGTCAACCACTTGGAGGTGAATCTATGTAGGAGATACTGGATAGAGAGGGAGAACAATGTGGAACAAAACTCAAAATCATTTGGAGAAAAAAAGGGGGGGGGACCAGGTTTGCTGGTCTGATAGAGCCTGGTGGAACCACTGAGATTATGGTCCCTAGCTGTCCTTCCAGTCTGGAATTGAACCTACACCTGTGGCTTCCAACCAAACAAAAGACACTCATAAGAGATGAACAAGTACCTTAGGTAGATACACTCCTTGGAGAGAAAAATCATGGGAGAAAGAAGGCCTGTTTATGCATAGGGAGACAGTTCAGGGAACAGGAGTGCATGGAGGAATGGACACAGGGAAGAGGTAACTATCGGGAGGAAGTGGGAGGGGAGCTGTTGCATTGGAGTAAATTGTAGTCAATGTCATGAGACAACGTGTGTATGAACTGCTGTATGGAAAGTGAATTTGCTCTGTAGACTTTCACCTAAATCACAATTAAAAAACAAAAAATTGCAATAAAGATTTGTCCATTCTGAGTCTTTGTTCACTGGCTACCACTCCTTGCATTTTGAAGTCTCAGCCTTGGTGGTTTCTCCAAAATTACCAAAGTGTTAAAGAGCAAAGATGCAACTCTGAAGACTAAGGTGCGCCTAACCCAAGCCTTGGTATTTTCATTTGCCTCATTTGCATGTGAAAGCTACACTATGAATAAGAAAGACTGAAGAAGAATTGATGTCTTTGAACTGTCAGAAGAACGAACAAATCTGTCCTGGAAGAAGTGCAGCTGGAATGCTCTTTGGAAGCAAGAATGCCCAGATTTTGTCTCACTTACTTTAGTCACATTGTTAATCCCTGGAGAAGGATATCACTTGGTAAAGTGGAGCAGTCAGCGAAAAAGGGGAAGACCCTCAACAAGAAGGATTGACACAATAGCTACAGCAATGACCTCAAACAAGGCAATGATTGTGAGGATGACACACATGCATGCAGTGTTTTGTACTTTTATACATGAGGTCACTGAGTTGGAGCCAACTCGACCATACCTAACAAGAACAACAACAACACTACTTATTCTTAGTGTGTCTTGTTGCTATCACCTCCACCCTATCCAAGCTTCATTTCCTCTGCCTGTTCTTTAATTTTTGCTATTCCTTAATTCCTCAGAGTTTTACACCTGTCCTTCTCTGATGCTAAGCAATTTTCTTGAATTATTATTATGACTTTAGTTACCAGTTATTCATTCAGGATGGTCAAATTGTTATCTCCAGCTCACCTCCTAAGGTCCAAGTCTGTATATTGGCAGCATATTTGACATCCCACCAAGTGAGCAATTTATATTCAACACTGCAAAATTAAGTTCATATTTTTCCTACAACCCTCTTTTCTGTGTTAATACTTACCCTCAGTGAAAGGCATTACTATTTATCTAATCACACCAATGAAAAGGCTAGAAGTCACCTTTGTCTCTTTCTTCCCATATTCAACTATTTGCACATATTCTATTGATTTTACCTCCTGAATATGTCTTTAATCAGTTCCTTTTCTCATTCTCATTATTCCTCCTTTAATTCAGGCTCCATCATTTCTTATCTCTATTATTACATCCTGGGTGGTATTCTTTACAGTAAAGAACTGTGACCTCAACATGTAAAACCCTTTAGGGTTCTCAGAAATCTAATTTGCCACTGTTTTGATTGCTGGAGCTTTATACTGACATAAAAAAATACAAATAATTCTGAATTAGGCCATCAACAGCTCTTTTACTTAGAGTAACTCCCATTTACCCATATGAGTAACAATTTAAGGCTTTTATCCCATTGCTAGCTATAGGTCAGTGTGTAGTACTAAATAATAGCCTCTAATTGATTTTCAGAGTCTTCTTAAGCTGCCATTAAATGTTCAAATCCTTGCTCCTATCTCATACAATTATTTATTTTCTTTATACCTTACTAAAATGTATGAGTCTTCCACTGTATTTTTACTGTAAGAGTTGCAATATCAGGAAGTAGTTTGTGTCATGTGGAATTGTAGTGTCTATTTGTTTATAATATTCAACTTATTATATTATGTACTGTGTTTCAAATAATTAGTTTGTAAAAAATATGTTTTTCATCTGAGATATAGTAAGTGTTCTAATAATGTCTTTTAGGCATGACTATGTTATAAACCCTTAATATCATTGATATGAAATATGTGATAAAAGTTCAGGTATGGCCAATATCTTGGAAAAGATTCTGATAAACATATGAAAGAAACAAGTATTTATGATTTGAAAAATTAATCTTTTGGGAGCTTGATTTTTTTTTAATATATTGAATTTTCCAAAGCATTTTGATAAGAACATTATAGTCTCTTTGTTTTTCTTCCACCTTGGAAGCACTGTGCTTTGGTGAGATTGTGCCACAGTTCCAGAGTTAATCTAAAGCAAAAATAAAATATTTGTTAGGCTGGAAACAACAATCCATCCAAATAAACCATTCCTTGTTCAGGGAAAATGCTTCTGTCTTCAAGGTGTTTATAAAGCAAATATTCACATTTGCTATTATATCTTTATATGTATGCTAATTTCTCACAATATTAAAAAAAATCAAGGAGTCCACTAAAAAGCCTGAGATATAAGAGCATTTCTCATTCAACAAGGTACTCATATACATTAATTGGCATTGGGGGAAAAGTGCATAAATTACCAGCTAAACAGAGAAATTAGCTGTTTAAAATTCTTAAAATATCTTTAAATGTGTGTGTACACAAATACCAATATGTATAAACTACTATGATTTCTGCCCATCATTGCCTCAAATATGTAACCTCTTGAGCTATATGTGTTGGAATATGATATGAGGGAAAAAATTCTGAGATCTACCTTATTTATGCCTTCTACATAGTATTTGATTTTTTTTGGTAAAGGTCCAAACAAAGAAACATACAAAAAGTCTGTCTTAAAGGGGGAATCTCCAGCGAGTTTAAGGCAGCACTCATGCTAAGAACCAAGAAACTGAAGAAATGACCCAGAACCATATTCTGTGATTGGGTTTGTTGGGACTTATGTACAAGGAGTCCAGCGATAACAGGCTGGATGGACAAAAGATTGAGAATGGGGCGGCGGGGGGGAAGCACCACTTTAACATACGGGAAGTTATATACTATAGTATGCAGAAAAGACTTGTTGCCAAAACTCACATGATCCTTGCAGGAAAGAGAACTCTGATACAGGTGTTTTTATAAACCTTTTGGGGCTGTTTGAAGCTTGGCTTACAGCCTGGGACATCTGCAGGAATAATGGCCAAAACAAAAACAAAAGCGCTGCAGTGGCTTGTCAAGACCACCTCCATCTTTAGGTATGTACAGTGTTTACCCTACACTCCACCCCTGCATACCCTAAGATGGCCCTTACAGTCTTATTGCACCAGTCTTCCATGGCACCTCTTGAGCCAGGGCAGCAGAGGTGTATTGCAACAACAAAGCACAAATACAATATAAGCTATAGCAACATATCATAATAAAAACACAAAATCCAAGGAAGGACAAAAATGTATAATGCCAAGCAAAAGGGAGAGATTGAAGACAAGAGCTGAAGGGGTCTACACTTAACTCATCTGTGATAGTTATGTGTTGATCTAATGCTTGCATGGCTTCATTGATATTATGGCTATAATATGATATATAAATACAGCATTCAGTTTTCAGAACAGCACACTTCCTGCTTTAAGCTGCAGTTAAAATAGCCAATGCCATCCAACCTTGTCTGCTCCTTGTCTAATCTGTTTGGTTTCTTCAGTTAACAGGGCTATGGTAAGACAAGTATCATTCACAGCAGCAAAAAGTGTGTTTTGGTACAACTTCTACTTGCCATTCTATATCTATAATGGTCACAAGCTGGATGAGCAAAGTTAAAGGGTAGAGCCAACACAAGGTATGTTTCACTCTGTGGTGTGCTTTGACTGTGTCCTAATTAGAAGGGCATTGTGGGAGCCTATCCACAATGTAGCCTGTGAGGTATGGGTGTCCCCAAGTACAACACTCATTCCAATTTTATGGTAAGTAGGGCCAGCATGCGAGAGCTGGACAATGAATAAGGAAGACTTTTGAGTTGTCATTCTGGCAGAGAATGCTGAAAGTACCATGGACTGCTAAAAGAACTAACAGATCTGTCCTGGAGGAAGTGCAGCCAGAATGCTCCTTGGAAACAAGAGTGGCCAGACTTCATCTCACCTATTTTGGTCATGTTGTAAGAGGAGATCACTCCCTGGAGAAGGATGTCCTGCTTGGTAGGGTGGAGGGTTGACGAAAGAGGGGGAGGCCTTCAACGAGATGGATTGACACGGTGGCTGTGATGATGGGCTCAAGTATAGCAGGGATTGTGGGGCTGGTGCGGGATCGGGTAGTGTTTCGTTCTGCTGTGCAGGGGTCACTATGAGTTGGAAACGACTCGATGGCACTTAACAACAACAAGGGCCAGCCATGATTTCCACAGGCCCCCAGTCAGCCCTCAAGGGCTGGGGTAGGACCTCACCTCCTGGACTGGTTTTAATAACTAGTCAATCAATATTAAGGGTAGGAAACCACCCCATGCTGTGAACAGTGGCATTGGGAGTGCTGCTATTACATCTCTCAACACAGAAGAGGTCCAGGCAGGGCACCTGTATTTGAGCAGCAGTTAACAATTCATGACTGTCAGAGACTGCATATCCCAAACTAAAAGTTATGTTGATTTGTTGCCTGACCAAGTGGAAGATTTCTTTCATTTCTTTTCATCTTGTCATTTCTTCTTTTTTTTTTTTTTTTTTCACCCTACACTATCAAATTACACCTAATACATAAAATAAAAACCATAAAATCCTGAAATTTAACTCTGAGGAAATTTTTGTAAACATTAATAAAGTTTTATCTCATCTCGTAAATCATTATCTAACCTATCTGAATGATTCTGTTGAGATGTGAAAAAAATAAACAAGATTCATCGTTACCCCAGTCAGAACTGTCCCCCCCCTCTCCTTGTATTAATGCCAACCTTCCAGGGTTTAGCAGCAGTATACTGTTTGTTCTCAAACACACACTGATTATTAATTTGAGAAATCTAAATATCCAAAACAAGCATCTCTCAGGAGTATTATTTGACAATTTAGTTATGAAATCAGTAAAAGTTTTTTTTTTATTTGACATTTGTAGACCTCCAAATTCTCAGTCTTGTCATCTCTCTTTAAAGTAAACATCTTCTAGAAAACCTAAAAAAGAAAAGAGAGGAAAAGAAAACCAAACCCACTGCCAGTGAGTTCTGACTTATAACAATCTACATTGGGTTTCCAAGGCTGTAAATCTTTACATAAATGGATGGCCTCATTGTCCTCCCACAGAACAGCTGGTGGATTTGAACAACCAACCTTCTGGTTTGCAACTAAATACCTTATGCACTATACCAACAGAGCCTATTTTTTCTTCTAGAAACAACATTTTATTACATGAAGAAGGAAACTTATATTACTGAGCATCTACTTTGTGCCAGGACTAATGCATATATTATCTCGTTTAGTCCTTTAACAATGGTAAAAAGTAGGTGTTTAGTGTTCTTTTGTATAGAAAAGAGGTACAAAGAATTAAGTGCATAATGTACCAATTGTTGGGAAGCAAAGAAGCCAAGAAGCCAAGTTGCCAAACATGCTGTGACTTGTGACTTTCTATTTTACCTCATTGACACACATATAAGATTTGCTGAGAAGGTGCTACAAAATTATTTTCCTCTTGACCCCTAATGAAAAAATCTGCATTAGGAATATTTCATTAGGATAATATAAGAGAAAGCCCTCTCTTCCAGAACACATGTGTCCTAAATCATCTTCCTAAAATACATGTGCTATACATGCATAGTTCAGATTGAGTTCCAGTAATGACGGGGAAATGGAGACCCTTTTCTTAGTGTCCCTCTCACAGACTCTTCTCTTTCTTGCCCCTTTCAACCACTTTTATTAATGTCTGAAACAATAATCTTCTTTTCTCTTCTACTTTAAATATATGTATATATAAAAGTCAAAATGTCCCTCACTTTCCTTCTTCTGATCCTCCAAACTTATATGTATGTGCAGCTATCATATCCTCTTTTCTCCTATTACAATGCAGGAGTTGCTCTTGCTTCTTCCAAACTTCTCTGGCACCACCCTCTATAATAAAATCACTTTCTGTATGAAGGTTGGGCAATCTACTTCTGTAGTGATATTGCCTCGGAAACCCAAGGAGGGGTCACTATGAGTTGGGTTCGACTCGACAGGCACATAACAATAACAACAACATACCTAAACATATGTCCTAAGTCATCACCCTCCACAACAGCAATTAAACATCTTGATCTTTTTCATAATAATGCAAATAACTAAAGCTGTATCTCTCTCTAACTGCTGTCTTTATTCTCCCTTCCACTGGCTAATAAAATTTAATGAAAATGTCATGTACACTCTCTGTCTCTACTTTTATTTGTCTCAAGTTGAATCTTGAAACTCTTGAAATCTCATGTCTGTCCACACTACTCTACTGAAATAGTTCCTGTTAAAGATCGACTCTATTATTTTGAAATCCATGAATATGTCTCCATTGGCCTTACCTTTCATGAACTAAGGACTGTGTTTAATACTATTGACATTTCTGTCTTTCTGCCATATGTCCTTGCTTTGACTTCCATGTCACTGAACACTCCTAATCATCTGCCCAGCTCCTGGAACTCCTTCTCCATCAAATTTACATCACGATCTTCCTTTACTTCAAAACAGGTACAAGATACTAGAAAAGATGGATACAAAAGGTGGAAAATTATACAATATTTTGATTAGTCTTTATATGAAAGGAAAGATATGTGCAGAGGTTCTTAGTATCCAAACCGGAGTTAATAAAATATAGAAGTAAATACATAGATAGCTCAATTAAGTAATGGAAAAATAGAGAAAGTTCCTAAATTGCCTACAGTTAGTTCTTCCTGAACATGTTTTTTTTTTTTTTCCTTTGATACAAATTACCTCATTCATGATTTAGGTAAGTAGGGTAGATGACATTAGTATAATATGACACCAAGTTGTTTCATAAGCGATCTTTCATATGGACAGGAGATTGATATAACAGTCATAGAATTACAACCTTCTTTGTTATTTTTAGATGCCATGAGTCAGTTCTGGATCATAGTGGCTCCCTATAAAACAGAAAGAAATACTGCTTGGTCTTATATCATCCTCATAAATTTTGCTGTGCTTAAGACCATCGTTGCAGCCACTGTGTCCATCCATCTTGTGGATGATCTTCCACTTTTTTGCTGACCATCTACTTTGCCAAGCATAATATACTTCTCCAGGGACTGGTCCTTTCTGAAAACATGACCAAAGTAGGTGACATGAAATGTGGCCATTCTCACTTATAAGGAGTTGTCTGACTGTACTTCTTCCAAGATGGATTTGGTCCTTCCTCTGGCAGCCCATGGTATGTTCAGTATTCCTCATCAACCACCACAGTTCAAAGTCATCAATTCTTCTGTTTTCCTTATTCAATGTCTAACTTTCACATCCATATGAGGCGACTGAAAATACCATGACTTGAATTAGGTGCACCTTAGTCTTCAAAGTGACAACTTTGGTCTTTAATATTTCAAAGAGGTCTTTTACAGCAAATTTTTCCAGTGCAATACCATGTCTGATTTCTTGACTCTGCTTCCACGGGTGTTGATTGTGGATCTAAGTAAAATTAAATCCCTGACAACTTCAATCTTTTCTCCATGTTTTGTGATGTTGCTTATTGGTCTACTTGTGAGAATTTTTGTTTTCTTTACATTGAAGTGTAATCCACAATGAAGGCTGTAGTCTTTGATCTTCATCAGTAAATGCTTCAAGTCATCTTCACTTTCAGCAAGCAAGATTGTGTCATCTGAATATTGCAGATTGTTAATGAGTCTTCCTCCAATCATGATGTTTCCTTCTTCTTTATATAGTCCAACTTCTTGTATTATTTGTTCAAAAAATAAAAAATAAAAACTCACTGTCTTCGAGTAGGATCCAACTCATAGTGACCCCACCTTATGTTTCTGAGGCAGTATCACTAGGGCAGTAGATTGCCCAATCTCCCATCTGAGGAGTACCTGGTGGGTTTGAACTCCCAGCCTTCTGGTTGACAGTCAAATGCCTTATGCACTAAGCCACCAGAGCCCCTATTATTTGCTCAGCATACAGATTGAATGATTTTTTTTTTTTTTAATTGTGATTTGGGTGAAGATTTACGGAGCAAATTCACTTTCCATACAGCAGTTCGTATAC
>NW_006921749.1:6524291-6593652 GCF_000298275.1 Orycteropus afer afer | reverse complement strand
TCTATCTGTAGATTTAGAATCATTTCTAATTTTTCATTTATTTTGTCACTTTGTTCTTGTATTTTCTTCCAAAAATTTTCTAAGGTTTTTCTGTGTTTTCTTTGGTCTGTCTCTTAATTCTTTGAAGATACCTAAACATAATTCTTTTGAATTCCTTATCAGAGAGCTCCAATGCTGCTTCTTTCTCAGAGATGTGTTCTGGGTCTGTGACCTGTTCCCTTATTTCTACCCCTTTATCTTGCTTCGTTGTGTGGTCTGTGATGGTCTGTTGTTCCAAGGCATCATGGTATTGTATTAAGATCTCTGTTAATTGTTTGTGAAGAGCAGCCAAGGGTGATTCAGGCTCTTCTTTTTTTTTTCTTTTTTTTTAATCATTGGCCTGCTGGTGGAGAAGGAGGTGCTGGCTCTTGCTCAGTAAGTGAAGTTGCAGGAGGTGTGGGTTACTTGTGTCTTATGGGTACTGTTGTTGGCTCCCACTTAGTTAGGCAAAAATTACAATTGAATATCCATTGAAAAAACTAAAAGCACATAGACAAAAAATACACTCTGAAATCACACAGGAAGAGTAACCCCCCAAAAAAGAAAAAGTGGAGAAAAGAAAAAGAAAACAGGTAAATATGCAATATCTGGGGATAGGTCACTAAAAGAAAGAAGGTATAGAAGGAAAATAATGAAGAAAGAAAACAAACTAGCAAACAGAAAAGAGGAAAAAAAAAAAGCAAAAACAAAACAAAACCAAAAAACGCAACAAGTAGCAGGGTTAATCACTAGAGAAGAAAAGAAAAAAAGAAGAAGAAGGTGTAAACTAAGACCTTTTCAGTCATGTAGTGCTGGTTCGGAGAGTTCTTGGGGTTACTGGAAAGCAGAACCTCTTCTTATACCCTGGGAATCTGGTAGAGCATTTTCTCTTTAGGTTGTCTCTAGGTGCTGGTTACGTATTGATTTGTTTTGTCTTGGTTTTACTGTTTAATATTTTGAAAAGCTGAAACTGGTGTGTTTTACCTAAATATTGATTCAGGTGTGTTGGGTCGCTCTGCTGTTTTCTTTATGATGGTGGAATCACTGTGTGTAGTGTGGATATGCGTTTCTATTTTTTGTACAGAGGGTTTAGAGTTTGAAGCGTGAGGTTTTGTGGTGATTGGCTGAATATGGTTTCTTCTATTCAATGAGTGAAGTTATTGGCGGAAAAGGTGGGAGCAGAAGAAGGAAAGCTTAGTGTTGCTATGGTCAGTTTCTAGGGCTTTGAGCTGGGTATTATTGATGAGGTATTTATTTGCAAGACCACGGCTCGACCTCAGGAAAAAATTCCTCTTGTTAGAGAGTCACAAATTTCTGCTAATTTCAGGCACACTCAAACGCCCTGCCTCTGCGGCCCCACAGTACCAAAGTGCAGCTCCAAGGTAAAATTCAGGGACGGGCTCAGCTGCAGTTTCTTTGTTCTCTGTGCCCCTTCTGCCTGCAGTGCTGACTCAATCCAGCCAGACCGCCAATGGCCGGCTCTGGAGTTTGTCTGTGATACCGCCCACCTGCACCACCAAAGATGCGTGAAATTTCAGGTGTGTTGGACTCAGGGGAGTGCCTGAGCAGGCTCTTACTTATGACATATTTATTTGCAAGCCCACGGCTCAACCTCAGGAAAGATTCGTATTATTAGAGGGTCACACATTTCTGCCAATTTCATGCACATTCAAAGCCCCCACCTCCGCAGCCCCACAGTGCCAAAGCACGGTTCCAGGGAAAAATTCGAGTGAGCGCTCTCAGCTGCAGTTTTTCTGCTCTCCATGCCCCCATTTGCCTGTGGTGGTAACACAATCCTGCTCGACTGGCAATGGTTGGCTCTGGAGTTTGTCTGCATTACCACCCACCTGTGGCACCAAAGATGCACACAATTTTAGCTGTGGTGGATTCGGGAGAGTAACTGCCAGTGATCTGAGGTCCTGATAACTGTGGGAAAGAAAAGCACGATGTCTCTCAGTCTGACCCAAACCTGCTCTGTAATCTGCTGGGAGGGGAGGGAGTTAGCACCAGTGAGATCTCCACCTGTGTAACAGCAATGGTGTCCATGTCCCGCTGCCCCCTTATCTCCCAAATTACCAACAAAATCAGCCACTGGAGACAGGTCTTTGCTGCTGCCTGCTGGAATATTGTATTGATCACTGATAAGCTACTATAATTGATCTCGTTCTTGGCTTGGGGGGTCTCAGGCTGCCACCTCCGCCCGGCAGACAGTGACTGCCCCAGAAAGGTTTCCATTGGTCTCTCTTAGATGCCTGTTCATCTTCTGGCAGTAGCTCTTTCCTAAAAAAAAATCTCCCTGTACCCTTCTTCCAATTCTGTTCTTCTGTGTTTGGTGCAATCTGGATCAGTGAGCTGTTCAGAGTGCCAAAAATCTCAGTTCAAACTGTTGTACCTAGTTCTTAAAGTTCTTAGAAGCCAGAGGGAAAAAATGCGGTGCTCACTGGTGAGACTCCATTTTGAATCCCGGGTTGAATGAGTTTGTGAAAGGATACAACTCTGATGCACATCTTTCCTGATTTAAAACCATGCAGTATCCCCTTGTTCTGTTTGAATCACTGCTTTTTGGTCTATGTACAGGTTCCTCATGAGCACAACTAAGTGTTCTGAAATTCCTATTCTTCATAATGTTATATATAATTTGTTATGATTCACACAGTTGAATGACTTTACATAGTTAATGAAACACAAGTTAACATCTTTCTAGTATATTTTAGAAAGCTCTAAGCTTGGATGTCATACAGGAAGAACACTTTCAGCTATATTTTACAAATAATAATGATGAACTCCTGGGCTGGGGCTCAGAACAGCATTCCCACTGCTGGGCTTAGCAAAACTTTCCCAGCAGGTTGCACTTCCCGTAATGATCACAAAACTTCACCTTCATCTGTACCCTCTAAGTAGCGCACACACCAACACTTCCACTCTATCATTTTTGTGTCAGTTTGAGTTTCCTGCAGCAACATCCCTGGGCTGTCTAAGTTATTTCATGACAGACCAATTATTTATTATTATTATTATTATTGCTAAGTTTGCATGGATTTTGAGAAGTGTCCCCCTAACCTTATTTTTCCCATAAGTCCTCTTAAGTTTTAGTGCACGATTTTCCAGAACACAAAGATGTTCAGAAATGTACACTTGGGTACATCTCAAGCTCATCTATGTAAATTTAACAAGAATTAACTATGAAATCTCCTGTACTTAATAATCAAGCATATGGCAGGATTTTATGCCTGTGTTTCATAAAAATTCAGAAAGATTCATGCCTTCTTTTCTCAATGCAAGATTTCTTTAAATACATCCAACCTCATAGTCTTTGTTACTTTTCTGCTAAGCCCAGAATACGAACAAAAAGTTTTTAGTTGCATGTTGCTTGTTGTTGTTATGTGCCGTCAAGTCGGACCCGACTCATAGCGACCCCTCCTTGGGTTTCCGAGGCAGTATCACTACGGAAGTAGATTGCCCCATCTTCCTTCTGAGGAGTGGCTGGTGGATTTGAACTGCCAGCCTTCTGGTTAGCAGTCAAATGCCTTAGGCACTACGCTAACAGAGCTCCCTTTAGTTACATAAGTCGTGTGAAGTAACTTTCACAAATCTCTTTCACCCAGATACAAAAATAGATGAGTGAATTTTAATCGAGAATGTAGAAAGTAATTCATCTTGGGCTAAATTCTAAGACAAAGAAGTTTTAATATCAAGTGTTATTATTATTTTCTTTTTAATGGCAGACGAAGAGGAAAAATATAGGCAGTTAAAATTGAAGTGTAGGTATAGTTTTAACCACATTTTCCTGACATAATCAATGAACATAAAGTTTTACTTCTCTCAGTGTCCAAAGAATCATGTTGCTGATCCCTTTCTTTGAAGGAGCCCTTCACATAATTGCTTATCATAGTTTGTATCCACCTTTCCTCCTTCCCAGCTCTCTATATCTAATATCATGTTTTGAGATTTAGTCTGTCTGGTAAACTGTTTATATTTCTACACTATTAATACAAATGCATTCAATGACTCCCAGAACTTATCTTTTTAAAATGTTGTTAACCAGTGAATTATGGAGCTAAAGGCAATTCCAACAGAGAGGGAAACCACTCTCTTTGAACTTTTTTTCTCTCAAGTGCTCATGTCCATAACCTTGTAATCCTGAGATTTAAGAAAGAAAACACATATTTTCCTTCATCATCATTCACCTCCACCCAACTAATATATTACAATAATATCAATGACAATAATATATCTTTTTCAAAAGGCAAAGTAAATGGCTTTTGTTTATTTGTTTGAAAGTTGAATGCTGTATAAAAGGATAACCACATTATTTTGAAGAAATAATCTATCATTGCTTGAGTTGAAATATTGCCAACAAAGAATTGACTACACAGGGTCAACGTTGTTGTTAGTGTTGCTATCAATCCAGTTGGTTCTAATTCATGATGACTTTATGCATAACACAGCAAAACATTGCCTGATCATGTGCCATATTCATGATCATTACTTCGTTTGAGCATTTAAAGTAGGAGAAACAATGATAACTTGCAAATAAGGAGTTAAAATAATAAAATTAGTGGATCAAAGAGAGGTGTTGTTAAATAATCAGAAATTTTGGACAAAACATGCTTCATTTGACAATTTGGCTGATTCTCATAAAATTATGTTCCTTTGTTAACATAACCAAGATATTGGGACTACATTTAAAAAAAAAAAAAAAAAGATAATATTCTTGGACTAGTGTGCTTTGAAACTACTTTATTCATTCTTTTCATAAATAAACTTAGTTTTTCCATGTTGTTGTTGTTATTTTGCCGTCGAGTCGGCCCCAACTCATAGCGACCCCTCCTTGGGTTTCCGAGGCAGTTATCACTACGGAAGTAGGATTGCCCACCCTTCCTTCCGAGGAGTGGCTGGTGGGTTTGAACTGCCAGCCTCCTGGTTAGCAGTCAAGTGCCTTAGGCACTATGCTACCAGAGCTCCCTTCAGTTTCTCCATAGGTATGACTAAAATAATGGTGTTCATATTTTTTTAAGTAACATAACAGACTCACCATGGGGGGAAAAAAGAAGCACAGTGTATACATGGAAATAACAAGGGGAAAAAGACTTAAAAAATCAGTACTGGCCCTGGTAATCTAGTATGTCATGCACACAATTCACATGCACATAATTCTAACAAATAAGCCTGTATTGGTGACATGACTACAGAATTTGAATGCAAACTTTTAAGCAGGAAGTATTTACATTAGCATTATCGTTTCACTTACTGCTGTCAATCTTCAGTCACTGTGTCCTGTTGTAATGCTTTATTGTATGAGATTGTTTAGTTTCTGCTTCCCCTGCAATATTTCCCAAAGTATTTTAATAATCTTAATGAAATTCTAACGTCATAGCACATAATTAGCACTTATGCCCTTCAGATACTTCCTAATGCAAATTATTCTTAAGTCTGCTATAAGTATTAGGCATGTCATCCTCACAGAATATTGACTGCCCTTTTATTAGTCAAACTACACATCCTTAAGAAGAGATCAAGAATTTTCTGCAAGGTGAAGTTCCAGCTAGCATTGGTTTGCTGTTGTTGTTTTTGTTAGGTGCCACCGAGTCAGCTCCAATTCATTGTGACCCTATAGACAACAGAACAAAACACTGCCCGGTCTTGCACCAGTCTCACAATCCTTGCCATACCTGACCCCACCATTGCAGCCTCTGTGTCAATCTATTCATTGAGGGCTTTCCCCTTTTGCTATTTGCTGTGAAGCTGGCTCACATTCATGGCAACCTTATGTATAATAGAACAAAATGTGGCTGGGTCCTGTGCCTTCCTCAAGGCCATTGGTACGTTGAGTCCATTTCTGTGGCTATTACTCCAATCCATCTCATGCAGGATTTCCCTAATTTTCTCTGACTTTCTACTTTACCAAACATGATGTCATATTCAAAGGATTGGTCTTTCCTGATGAGTTGACCAAACTAAGTGAGTAGAAGTCTTCTCATTCTCACTTCTAAGGAACATTCTACTTGTACTTTTAAAACTGATTTGTTTGTTCTTTCAGTAGTCCTTGATATATTCAATATTCTTCCCCAGCACAATTCTGATACATTCAATAAATGTAGATTAGCTTTGTTGATGTCTTAGCCACTACTCTCCAGAGTTCAAAAAGAAAAGAAAATGAATTACAATGACACCTGTTTAAGAATATTGTTGCTACATAGTTTCAACTTGCCTGAACTCTAGTGGTTTGTTCTAGACAAGTGCTTTGCATCCAGTGTGGGCCAGAGGTTCTCATAAGGTGCTCTGTCTTCTGGCATAATATAATAAAGGCCCCAATTTGCAAGTTCATTGCCTCTCAGAGCACAAAAATAATGGAGCACTGCCAATTACCTCTGTGATTCACCCACCACTGTAGGAATTCAATTTCATGACACTCACTCATTTGGGAGGAAATGTCACTAGACTTGATACATTACTTTTATTTTAACTAAACTAAATCTATTAACTTAAAAAAAGAAAAGATAAAAATGTTAAGACTTTCTTAAATATATGAATGCTAAAATTAGTATATTTTTAGAGTAAGGCTATGATGCATAAAACAAGATTTTATTCATATTGTCACACATCCAAACTTATAAGAGGCTGCTTAGAAAATGGTAGTGGAGGTGAGAAGAATGTGTGAATATGGGTGAAGAAGAAAAACAAGGAAACTGAAAAAGAAGGCAATAAAACACTTTTAGTTCTCTAAGCAACATATTAAGTAGGCTTTTTGAAAAATCATTGTTAATTTTAAGATTTTTCTACTTACTTTCATGTAAAATGTAATTAATATGATTCCAATTTAGTAATCTCATCACTACTTCACTAACTCAATAAGAAATTCTATTTATTCCAATTTATACTGAGATCCATTTTCCATGCAATAATAGCTTCAAATACAGATGTCTATCTAAGGGACAGTGCCATCACTTTACAAAATCTTTTTCTTTCATGAAATTAAATAAAATAGCAATGTGTGTTGTTCTTTGACTATAAAGTTCATGACTTTATATACAGAAGTAAATAGTTTAAAAAATAATTTAGATACTCAGAATGCTGTTTAAATCATGAAATTATATTTGGGAGAACTGCCACAGAAATACTGTGACTAAGACAAGCTTATTTCCAGAACAAGACTGTTGAATCCACATTAGCATAAATATTTAGTATCAAAATAAAATCTTGGAACTGCTTTTTAAAAACGAAACTGGGCAAAAAAATCTACTTAATGCTGATTTTCCTACATAAGCCAATGCTTTACTTTCTTTCTTGTCACTTAAACCTTGTCTTAATTCTCTCTAAATGCCAAGCTTAAATTAATACAACACACAGCTTTCACAAAACCCTAGCACATTGAAGCCAGCTGACTGAATTTTTTCTTTCTTTCTTTCTTTTTTTTTTTTTTGCTAGTCTCCAGGCTTCCAGTATGCATGTTCTGATTATTAGAACACATTCTAATATTCTGATTATTAGAACATCATTATTAGAGATCAATGAATTTCTATTAGGTCTATAAGCTAGTAGATGCTTATTTGCACAGCTTTTCCAAAAATATCAAAGAAAAATGTCAAATTTTCTCCTGAAGAGTGGCTGGTGAGTTCAAATTGCTGACCTTAGGATTAGCAGTTGAGTGTTTAACCACTGTGCCACCAGAGCTCCTTCAAAGTGCTTTATAATCTGCTATTATCAGGAAGCTCACTCCTCAAAACTTCCACTATCCTGGACATAGTCATGAATCCAAATGCCCCCTAAAAAAACTGTGTCTTTTAAAAACACAGTGCTTGAGGCTTGAAAATATAAGTCTAAGAGCTAGCAAATTAATTTGTCCATATCTCAATTTGTTTGTGTGTAAAATGTGGATAAATTATTGTTAGGTGCCACTGAGTTGATTTTGACTTATAGCAATCCCATGTGATAGAGTAGAACTGCTCCATAGGGTTTTAAAGCTTCAATCTATGAGAGAAGGTTAAGAATTCTTTCTCCTGTGGAGCCGCTGGGTGAGTTCAAACCACCAACCTTAGATTAGCAGCTGAATGTTTAAGCGTTGTGTCTCCAGGCCTCCTTTGATGGTGTCTAATTCATAGGGTAGGAGCTTTGGTGGCATAGTGCTTAAGACATTTGACTGCTAACCAGAAGCCTGGCGATTCAAACCCACCAGCCACTCCTCTGAAGGAAGGTTGGGCAATGTACCTTCATAGTGATACAGCCTCAGAAACCCAAGGAGAGGTCACTATGAGTTGGATTGTGAAGATTCAAATTAGTTAGTACATGTATAACACTTAGAATGCTGGCTGACACATGTTAAATGCTTTATTATTTCTAGTTTTGATAATGACTATGATGATTAACAGATGAGAAAACTGATCTTTGCAGAGTGTGTGATTGGTCCATGATCAAGCTCATACAGCTCAACCGTAAATCAATCTCCTAACTTTCTTACTTCAAAGCTCGAAGTTCTTTAAGTTTTGCTACACTGAGGATCTCCAAGCAGAAGGTAAGATATGAAGAGTGGAAAACAAACACAATATCCATACATTCTACTCAGTAGCAGAGTGGCCTGGTGGCTTTTATATAGTAAAGTTAAAATGTTAGTTGACAAGTTTGATTATTTGGTAACTTCTAACTTGCTTTATTATGCATCAGTGACAGAAGATAGCAAATTAGAAATAATAGAGTGGGGATTACTACACTCTCTGTCAGGTATGGAATGATAGATAATCAAAAGATATGAAGCAAAAAGAAAAATAGTTATACTACAGAGGCACCTAACATAGGGGCAAATGAATGCATTAAATCTCCCTGTATATTTGAAAACTCTGAAAGAACATTGTTCTCCATTCACTTCTAGTTGAAATATTCAATAACTCAATAATGATGACGTGGAATCATTAGGGAAGAAGTAAAATGTGCTCAACCCATTCTGCATAAGGCAAGAAAATTATTATGCTCTTAAAATATTCCTCACTGCTCATACATTAATTTTATTATCAGACAAAAACATAAACAAAAGGCAAGGGGATTTATAAACCTGTCAGGTATTTCTCTGCTTTGCTTTTGTCTCTGTCTCTGCTTTGCTTTAGCTCTAAAATTGAATCTAAAATGGTCACTCTTAATCAGGCTCAGCCCTTCCTCATTTATTGATTCAATATTTATCAAGGTATAGTAAAAATACCAGTAGCATAGATTCCACCTCAACATCTTTCTTATGAGGTTTAAAATTAATATCTTTTCATTGGGAGCTCTGAGGCTGTAGTGCCTAAGTCATTTGACTACTAACCAGAAGGTTGGCTGTTGAAGCCAACTAACCACTTCTCTGAAGGAAGACTGGGCAATCTACTTCCATAGAGATACCACCTCAGAAACCCAGAGAGGGGTTGCTATGAGTTGGAACCAACTCAACAGCAGTGAGTTTTATTTTCTGGTTTTCATAAGTCAGGTGGATATATTGGCACAACTATCCCATTCTCCAGTCCTATACTGAGCCAATGCACTAGAGCGAAAATGCCCAACAGAATGTCCTCAAATGATAAAAATATTCTCTTGGGTCATACAATATTGCAGCCAGTAGCCATGCATGATCTCTGAACACTTGAAATATGGCTAGTGCAACTGAGAAATAGAATTTCTAATTATATTTAATTTTAAATAATCACATATAGCTAGCATCTCCTATCTTGAACAAAGCAACAGTAGAGACCATAAATTCTAGTAGATACTCCCCAAAATGATTATCTATCTGCTTAATTATACAGTAAAACCTATGAAAGCTGGAACCTGCAAAGCAGAAACCTGTCAGAGAAGGAAAACTAAAATATTTTCCAATAAAGTAAGCAATGGAAAGGTGTTAAGACTGCAATGTGTCAAAGTGAAATATTTGCAAGATCTAGAAAAATAAGGTAGTCCTATCAAGTTCTAGTTCTCAGACATTTCACTCTATTGGCTGCCTCAGGTTCCTATGACTATATGTTACCTATCAGTTAGAAACCTCGGAATCTACTATACTTGCATTGTGATTAAGATAGCTAGACCAGATTTTCAATTAGCATATTGGTGGACATTTTTTAAAAAACTGTACAATCACACACAAAAAAGCTCAGTAAAACATGTAATTGAAATAGGAAGTTCCAGTAAGATGGTGGAATAGGCGGACAAACTACACAGACCCTCTTCAACAAAGAAAAGAGAAATGAATTGACACAGATACAAAAGATTATTCTAGAGCCCCGAGCTTTGAAAGGAAAGATACAGAAGTGGACTAAACTCCATCTAGTAAAAGAATCTCCATGAATATACTGAATAAGGAGACAAACGTAGCTATGGACTGTTGGTGATCCTGATGGCACAGATAGCTTGTGTATTTCCAAGTGGTATTAGGACCCAAAAATTAACCTAAAAATCAGCCCTTCTCACCAATGGCTATAAGAAAGACTACACTGGTTGTCGATAACTAAAAAGGGAAACAGCAAAGGCAGCAACAAACTGAGTTGTGGAATTTTGGTTGTCCAGAGGGCACAGTCATCTTGAATGATTACAAGAGGTTCAGCCATTTTGGATATTTAAATTGACAGCATTCTCTCAGATTCCAGGGACCTCAGAATAGGCTTCACCTACAGAGGGCAGCATGGACATTCACAAGGCTGAGGACTCAAAGGTGCACTATTCCCCTTGTTTCTCTTATACCCCACACCATCTTGGTGAGTGGAGGTGAGGCCATGGCTCAATCTACCCACCTTCTGGGTTGGCAGGAATATCATCCCAGTCTGTGTGCTCTAATGGAGTCTGGGTGCCCTTCCCTGCCCTCCCAAGATTTGTGTTTTTGTTCATTGGTTTCAAAAATCATTCTTCTTTTTCTTTTCTTTTCTTCTTTTCATTTTTATTCTTTCTTCTTCCCTTCCAATGTTCTACTTTTTGGTGTTTTCTCTCTTCCCTTTTCCTGGCTCACATTTTTTTTTTTCTTTCTGTGGCTCTCCCCATCCTTTCTTTTTCATTTGCATGTTTTCCATTTTTTCCTTCATTATTCTCTTACTCTACCCCTTTCCTCTTATTCTCCCATCCACAGAAATTGTGGGTATTTTTTTTCTCTTTTTCTACTCATATTTCTTTTGTTTTTTAAAAAACATTTCTTAAATATTTCATCTCATTTATTGCCTTCCCTCTTTTTTTTTTTTTTCTTTCTCTTTTTGGTGGTTGTTCCTGTGCATTTATGCAGTATGTGTTTTTTGTCCTCTTGCTTTCACTTTTTTCTTTTTATTGTTGTTTTTGTTTAACTGAGTGGGACACAGCAACCATGTCCATATGATGCAACTACACCCACACCTCCTGCAGCCTCACCTACTGAGTGAGGGCCACCATTTGCTTCTGCACCAATTGACCAATGATAAATCACAGCCAATAGAAGCCTGACTCACCATTAACTGCTCTTAACAAACAGTTAACAGAGATCTCTGCAGCTAGCATTCTTTATCACACCCACCAAGAGACAGGTGATAAGTGCATAAGTGCTGCCAACTAGCAAATAGAGGAGCACAGTACCTGCTGACTCAGATACATACAAACAAAACAAAGAAAATTAAAATCTTCAGCAAATCACTCCAACATACAATCAACAATTAAATATAAATATAACAATGTCACAATGTCTCAGAGACAACAGACTACCACAGTCCACACACAGAAGCAAGATAAAGTAATAGAAACAGGGATGCGTATATACTTAGAATATATTCCTGAGAAATAAGAAGCACTGGAACTCCCTGATAAGGAATTCAAAAGAATTATACTCAGATACCTTCAAAAGATGCAGGACAGATCAAGAAAAACACTGAAAAAATTAAGGAAAACACAGAAAAGAATCCCAGAAAAATTTTGAAAGACAATACAAGAAAAAAATGCCAAAACAAATGAAAAATTAGAAATAGTACAAAAACTGTAGATAGAAATGCAAGAGATTAATACTACATTTTCAAAAATATATAACACAATGAAAGGGCAAAGGAGTAGAATTGAATCATAGGAAGACAGAATTAGTGGGATTGAAGACAAATACTTCAATACTTCTTTGGAAAAGGATCAACTAGAAAAAAAAGATCAAAACAAAGTGAAGAAAGCCTAAGGTTCATGTGAGATACTATCAAAAAGAATAACCTATGTGTAATTGGAATTCCAGAAAAGGAAGAGAGAAATAAAACCACAGAGAAAATAGTGGAAGATTTGTTAGAAGAAAATTTCCTTGATATGATGAAAGATGGGAATATATCCATTCAAAAAGTCCAATGAACCCTAATCCGGATACAACCGAAAAGAAAATCACCAAGACACATCATCATCAAACTCACCAAAACCAAAGACAAAGGAAGAGCCCTGAAAGCAACATGGGAAAAGTGAAAAGTTACCTACTTTGGACAGAGAATCAACAGCAACAAAAAACAAACGACGATTAACACAAATGATGACATAACCGAGAAACCAACCCAGTTATGGAAATTCCAAAGTAAAATAAGCTTACAAGATTGTAAACAGTGAACCAGAGACACAGTTTCCAAATGAAGAAAACTACAAAACAAAAAGAAGGAAAAAGTAGTGTAGCTAAAGAATTTCTAAATGGTGAAGAAGACAAGAAAATTGCAAGATAGATTGAACTATTTTAAACTCAGGGAGAAAATGATAAATCACAGGGTAACCTCAAAGAAAACTGATAAATCTTCACATCACAAGAAAAAGGAAGACAATCATTAACTTTATATGGAAAGGAAAGAGACCTCATCTAAGCAAAGCACTATTGAAAAAGAACAACAAATTATGAGGTCTCACACTCCAGGATCTCAAAACCTACTATACAGCCACAGCAGTCAAAACTGCCTGGTATTGGTACAATGACAGACACATAGACCAGTAGAATAGAATTGAGAATCCAGAAATAGACCCATCGACCCATGGTCAGCTGATCTTTGACAAGGGGCTAAATCTATTCAATGGGGAAGAGATTGTGTGTTTGACAAATGATGTTTGCAAAACTGTATGTCCATTTGCAGAAAAATGGAACAAGATTTGTACCTCATATCATACACAAAAACTAACTTCAGATTGATCAAAGACTTACATGTAAAATCTAAAACTACAAAGTTCCCCAAGGAAAAATAAGGGCAAGTCCCAAGTTCTTGGATTGAACATCAAGCTGAAGACTTTTCCTGACTCACACAGTTGCAGGGCCTGAGGAGATCAAGGTTGGCAAGCAGTGTACCGGCTGTTGACTCCAACAAATGAAAAATCCAAGATCTCCAGGCCAAATGATGGATTGTTTGGTCACAGATGGTTGTAGGCAGCACAACAGGATCCAAATCTATAGATAGGTGTCTCTGTTTCCCAGGATGTCCATAAATACATTGGAAGCAGACCATACCCCTAGGGAAACTTCCTTTCAACTGATCAGCTGCTCAAAACATATACATCCAGTCTCATCATGGGAATAACCTACATCACAACTGCTTAAACCACTCAGAATTGTGGTCCAGCCAAGCTGACACACAACTGCAATTATACACACAGGGTCAAAGAAACCAGGAAAACCTTCAATGAGATGGATTGACACAGTGGTTGCAACAATAGACTTAAGCATAGAAATATTTGTAAGAATGATTCAGGACAGGGCATTGTTGTGTTCTGTTGTGCATGGGGGCTCTATGAGTTGAAACTGACTCAACATCACCTAACAAACAACAAAAGCAATGTGCACTGGCATTTTTCCAGTGCAGAACTGAGCTATTTTTATAAGTTGTCTGAATAAACAAGAAAAGATCTAAAATTGAGTTGAAGTGAATTTGAACAAAGCAAGGAGAAAGAATTGATATGAATCTAAAGTGTGTTCTTGTCAGAACAGCACTAGGTAACCAGAACAGAATACAATACTGACAAAGTGGGTGCTGCTCTGACAGATACCTAAAATGTGGAAACAGGAGTGGAGTGCATCTTTGACCTGAGACACTGGCAGAGAGACCCCAGCCTGTGGCATGAGACAGCAGTAGCAGAGCCAAGAGACTGGCAGAGAGATACTGGTAGAGAGACCAGCATGAGAGATGGCATAAGCAGAGCCCAGAGACCAGCATTAAATAGCAACAGGCTTACCAGCCCACAGAGGAGAAAGCTGGGTGCCATTGGGTAGGCAGCTCTCTGGAGGAGTGGGTTGCTTTTGGACATTAATTGGTAAAAGAACAGGCATGAGATGGAGTAGCAGTTTGGCCAGCCCACAGAGCAAGAAACCTAAGTGTCCTTTGGGCAGGAAGATTGCCAGCCAAGTGGGTTGCCATTGTCATTAATCACCAGAAGCAGAGAAACTAAGGAAATTGAAGCAGAGCTGCCTCAGCCTCAAGTGTGGGACCATGGCCTTTGGGGGTGAAACCACCACAGCCCCCAATGTTTCAAAGAGCCAGACCTTCAACAACTTGGTTCTGGAGCATGGGGCTGTTCATTCATGTGAACTAGTGGGATGGAGTCATAGCCACTGCCCAAGATTGAGTGGGCAGGGCTGCCATGCCCAGAAGGGAGAGCAATGGGGCCTGCCAGGCCAAAGGGGTAAGGTCACCACTCAGGAACTAGGGGACTGGAGTCACCCAGTGAAGGAAATCTGTACAGATACCACCCATTGAAGATCTGTACAGGTGCCAAGTTGACAAGAGTGTGTGTGTGGTGGTTAAGTTTATGTGTCAACTTGGCTGGGCCTGGTTGAGTGGCTGGCCAGCTGAATGTGGTTATTCCCCATGGTGAGATTGTAATTAACTCCATGGTGGAATCTATTGGAACAGCTGAGTAGCTGCTTTGGGTATGTGGTATTCTTCCTGTGTGTAAGAAATAACTTTCGGAATGGTCTCTAGCTTATGGCACACTTGAACCCTGTACATAGCCTTGTTGTTTTTCAGCAGCCTGCCATGGTCTGCTGACCTTCAGACTTTCAATGGACTTGAATTAATGGCCTGCCATGTGGTTTGGTAACATCAGGACTGTGCCTTTTTACTTGTCAAGCTTGGGGTTGTCAGTCTCAGCAGCCAGCAGCTGAGTGATAAAAAGCCTCTAGCTTTAGTGAGCTCGGAATAGGAGGCAGAGCTGAAGCCCAAGGTTGAGGGGCTTTCACCCAGCCCCTAGAGCCTGGCACTTTGAACTAAAACTTAAAGCCTCTGAATCATAAGAATAAACTCTTGTTTGTTAAGGCCATCCCATTTGTGGTATATTCCTGTCAGAGTGTCACTAAGTAACCAAAACATGTGCTACTTTAAAAAGTCAAGAAAAGGTTTATGTATGGAATGAAACTTTCTTTGTTGGTTACCAGGAGTGGGAGGGGAGAAGAGGGAACACTGCTAGACAGGTAGAGACAAGTGTTGATTTGGGTGAAGGGAAGGGCAATGCACCTAATGTGAGTGATTAACACAGTGGCATTGAGGAAAACATAGAGAGGTACAGAGTCGAGACAGACAGCAAAGATGAACCCTTTTGTACATATAATACTGCATTGTCACTGATGGTAAGTGCTGATCTACAGGTGGATAGATGGATGGACAGGCTGAACGATCAGTTATGTTTAGGTAGAGGGGAGTATGCCCATGACCATGTATAGGGTTGACAGATAATGTTTCTACAAGCGTATTTATATGTTCCATAAGAATGTCCAGATATGTAGGAAAGCTGACATGGGGCAATGTTGTGGTGACTTCTTGATACCCAGCTACCTAGAAGGAGCAAGTAGACCTGTGGGCTTGGGACCATGATCCCAGATGACATCAAACTCAATTGGCTTAACAAACTACATGCAAACACTGTTACACATTCTACTTTGGTGAGTAGCAAATGGGACCTCAAAACCTTGCAAGCAGCCATCTAGATGCAACAATGGGTCTCTTCTCATCCAGAACAAAGAAGAATGAAGAAAATCAAAGATGCCTGGAAAAAATTAGTCCAAGGAACTGGCACACCATGTGATCCTCAGCCTATATGACCATGAGACCAGAGGAACTAGATGGTACCTGGCTACCACTGTCAACTGCTTGGAAGGGGATCTGTGTAAGAAATCTTAGATAGAGTGGGAGAACAATGTGGAACAGGACTCAAAATTATTTAAAAAAAAAAAAAAAAAAGCCAGGTTTGCTCTTCTGATAGAGCCTGGTGAAACTCTTAACACTATAGCACCTAGCTGCCCTTCAGGTTTGGAATTGAACTCACTCCTGTGACTTTCAGCCAAATAAAAGACTGGCATATAGGATATGGGCTGAGCATTTATATTAGGTAAATGCATTCCTTGGAGAGCTCAATCATGGGAGAACAGAAGAGCAGTTTATGCACAGTGACACCACTCAGGGACAGGAATGCATGGGAGGGAAGGGCACAGGGAAGAGGTAACTATGGGGAGGAAGTTGTAAGAGAGCTGTTATATTGTGGAAAATTGCAATCAATGTCATGAGACAAAATGTGTATGAACTGCTGTGTGGTAAATGAATTTGTTCTGTAAACTTTCACCCAAATCACAATAAAAATTAGAAAATATATCAAATAAAGCAATATATTATTAATCAAATTTCATGGGCAAAAATTGAAATGTCCAGGTGTCAGAAATGAGGAAGGAATTCAAAGTCAGGTATAGGAACACATCCTGAGTCTTAGTGGCTCTCTGAGACAATCATACAATAGGGTTAGCAGGAGTTTTAAAGCTTAAATAGGACAAGAAAACAAAGCACTTAAGCTGCTGTAGGATAGCAAGATGTCACTGGAGTGCCAACTAAAACAAAGATTAAATCTCTGTCGGAAAATTGATTATGTCCTTAATGCAGTGTGATGAAAAGCATTCAACTCTAAGTAATCAGAACTCCATGCCCCTGCTTTTCTGACACAGAGTTCTCACTACCTAATGGAGTCCCTGGATGGTGCAAAGATATAAGTGCTCAACTACAAACAGAAAGTTTGTTGTTTCACCCATACACCTCAAAAGGAAGGCTGGGAATTCTGCAACCAACAGGACACATTCATAAAAATTTATGGAGCACTACCTTGAGCAGGAATTGACTCTATGGCATAAGAGTAGTTAGGAATAAAGGCCTGGTGATCTACACTGGAAAAAACAAGCCAATGAATACAATACAGAACACAACAATCAGATTGTATAGTATATGGAGTCACCGTAAATTGGGGACAACTTGATGGCAGTTAATAACAACAATATATAGTACCATATGTTCTGGTTATCTGGTGTGATTATCTCACAAGAATACACCACAAATGGGATGGCCTGAACAAACAGGAGTTTATTCTCTCACAGTTTGGGGCTTTAAGTTCAAGTTCAAAGTGCCAGCCTCTAGGGCTGGGTGAAAGCCCCTCAACCTTGGGCTTCAGCTCTGCCTGATGCTATGGGCCCACTGAAGCTAGAGGCTTTTCTACACTTAGACAGCTACTGGCTGCTGAGGCTGACAAACCCAAGGTTGACTAGTAAAAAAGGCACAGTTCTGATGTTACCAAACCACACGGCAGACTATTAATTCAAGTCCATTGAAAGTCCCAAGGTCAGCAGAGCACAGCAAGCTGCTGAACAATGGCATGGCTACGTGCAAGATTCAAGAATATCATAAGCTAGAGACCATTACCCAAGGCTTCTCCTTATATACAAGAGACAGACCACATCCCTAAGGCAGCTATCCAGCTGCTCGCAGTAGATTCCACCATGGAGTTGATTAGCAGTCTCATCATGGGGAATACTACATCCAACTGCCCAGCCACTCATCCAGGCTCAGCCAAGTTGACACACAAACTTAACTACCACACCATACTACTTATTATGCTATACACTATTCATGTCAGAGATGTTAAGATAAAAATTGATCTGTAGCTCGGATAGAGTCAAATTCAAAACCACAATTTTCATGCCACTATCAGAGTTCTGGGGCTAAAAAAGTCTGTTCAAGTAAAAGTAAACTATTATAACACATTTGAATTTTAAAAACATTAAGAAGACAAAACAATCAATATGGGAAAACTTAAAGATTATAGAAAAATCTAAAGAACACTATAAAATAAGGAGATACTATGGATGGAGCTTGAAGACACCATGCTAAGTGAACTAAGTCTGTCACAAAGGTACAAATATTGTAGTACTTATATCAAAAGACAAGAAAAGGCAAAAGTATAGAGACTAAAGGTGGTTGCCAAAAACATGAGGAGGAGGAAGAACTAGATGGTGCCCGACTACCAATGCAACCACTCAGGAAAGTATCAAAACTGGGAATCCTGGATAGAGTGAGAGGAAAAACGTGGAACAAAATTAAAAAAAAAAAAAAAAAACACAATAATGACCAGAATTGCTGGTTGTATGAAGTCTGGTGAGACCCCCAATACTATGGCCCTGGGATACATTCTGGGCCTGGAATAAAATTCACTCCCAGGGGCTGGCTCTCAGCTCAATATTAAACAAGATACACACAGACCACACAACCCAGGGGGGCACACCCACATACTCTATGGACATGCATCCCTCAGAGCAATAGACCATGGGGGACCAGAGGGGCAACATTCACATGGAGGAAATGCAGGACACACAGGAATGCATAACTATGAGGGGCAGGGGAGTGGGGGAGTTACCGGGCAGGGAGGGGAGGAGACTTGGTTAGGGTTGAGGATAGTAAATGAGGAGTGAAACTAAATGTACACGAAATGTTGAATGTAAAACAAATTCTGCTCTGTAATCTTGCACCAAAGCACACACACATACACACACACACACACAAAAGAGCATGAAGAAGAGAAAAGAGAAGCATTACCAGTGACTGATTAAGGGTAGCTTTGTAGCACTGATTATTGTAATTGTTGTCAATAAGTTGCACACCTGTAAAAAGTTGAACTGGGAAAAGTTGTGTGATAATAGGTCTTTAATAAACCAGTTTCAATGAAAGGCAGAACAACTGGAAAGAAACTCAACAAAGATGCAGAAGAACTAAACAATTCAATCACCCAACTTGACCTTATAAACATCTACAGAGCACTTCACCCAACAACAGCAAAATATACATTCTTATCTAGCACTACTAGAACATTCTCCAGGATAGACCATATGTTAGGCCATAAAGAAAACCTCAACAAATTTAAAAACATTGAAATACTGCAAAGCACCTTCTCAGATCACAATGCTATAAAATTAGAAATAAAAAATAGGAAGAGCAACAGAAAAAGAGCAAACATTTGGAAACAGAATAACATACTCCTTGAAAAACTACTGGGTAATAGAAAATATATAAAAAAGAAATTTTAATTTCCCTGCATCAGAGAAGAACGAAAACACAACATACCAAAGTCTTTGGGACAAAGCAAAAGCAGTGATGACAGGGCAATTTATTACAACAAATGGACTCATCAAAAAACAAGAAAGAGCCAAAATCAACACCTAAGCCCAGTATCTCCAACAAGTACGAAAAGAACAATAAAAAAAGGCTACATTCACAAGAAAAGAAATAATAAAGATTCAAGCAGAAATAAATGAAAAAGAATATAGAAAGGATAGAAAAAATCAACAAGAATAGTAGTTAGTTCTTTGAAAAGATTAATAAAATTGACAAACCACTGGCAAACTTAACAAAGGAAAAGAAAGAGAAGATGCAGATTATATGAATAAGAAACTACAAGGGTAACACCAGGGAGCTCTGGTAGCATAGTGCCTAAGACACTTGACTGCTAACCTGAAGGCTGGCAGTTCAAGCCCACCAGCCACTCCTCAGAAGGAAGATGGAGCAATCTACTTCTGTAGTGATACTGCCTCAGAAACGCAAGGAGGGGTCTCTATGAGTCGGGTCTGACTTGAGGGCACATAACAACAACAACAGGGTAACATCACAACAGAACAAACAAAAATAAAAAGGATAATATCAGGGTAGTATGACGAATCCAGGTAATGGGAGGGCAGAGAGATTTTGAAGAGCAAAGGGAGACAAACTTGTCCGTCAGTTTGTTGTACTGTGGTGTCTTCTGTGTTGCTGTGAGGCTTGAGGCTGTGCCACCAGTGTTTCAAATGCCGAGGGTTACACATGGTGCACAGGTTTCAGCACAGCTTACAGACTGAGACAGACTAGGAAGACAGAAAAAGCCATCCACTTCTCAAAGAATTGGCCAAGGAAAATCTTATGAATAGTAGAGAAATGCTGTCTGATACATTACTGTGCAACTTTATGAATAGCCCAGAAACATTGTCCAATGCAGTGCAGGAGGATGAGCCCTTAGGCTAGAAGGGTCTCAAAATATGACTGGGAAAGAGCTGCCTCATCAATATAGAACCACTCTTAATAATATGGATAAAGTAAAGCTTTTGAGACCTCCATTTGCTGATGTTTTTGTTGTCATGTGCCGTCGAGTCAGACTTGACCCATAGCGACCCCTCCTTGGGCTTCTGAGGCAGTATCTCTACAGAAGTAGATTGCCCAACCTTCTTTCTAAGGAATAACTGATGTGGCACAATTCAAATTCAGGAGAAGCAGCTGCAAACGTCCATTACTAATTGGAACATGGAATGTAAGAAGTATGAATTGAGGAAAATTGGAAGTCATCAAAAATGAAATGGAGCACATAAAAATTTATATCCTAGGCATTAGTGAGCTGAAATGGACTGGTTTTGGCCATTTTTAATCAGGCAACTATATGATCTACTATGCCGAGAATTGAAGAGGAATGGCATGGCATTCATCATCACAAAAGATGTTTCAGGATGTGTTCTGAAGTACAATGCTGTCAGTGATAGGATAATATCCATATGCCTACAAGGAACACCAGCTAATACTACTATTATTCAAATTTATGCACCAACCACAAAAGCCAAAGTTGAGGAAATTGAAGATTTTTATCAATATTGCAGTCTGAAATTGACCGAACATGCAATAGAGATTTCTTAATTATCACTGATGACTGGAAAAAGTTGTAAACAAAGAAGAATTGCTGGTAGTTGGAATATTTGACCTTGGACAGAAATAACACTGGAGATCTCATGAAAGAATTTTGCAAGACCAATGACTTATTCACTGCAAACACCTTCTTTCAACAACACAAACGGCAGCCATACACATGGACTTCACCAGATGGAACACACAGGAATCAGATTGACTACATCTGTGGCAAGAGGCAATGGAAAAGCTCAATATCTTTAACCAAAACCAGGTCAGGAGCAGATTGCGGAACAGATCATCAATTGCTCATATGCAAGTTCAACTTGAAGTTGAAGACAATTAAAACAAGCCCATGAGAGCCAAAATATGAAATTGAATATGTCCCTCCTGAATTTAGAGACCATCTAAAGAATAGATTTGATGCACTGAACACCAATGACTGAAAACCAGAAGAATTGTGGGATGACATCAAGGACATCATCCATAGAGAAAGCAAAAAGTCATTTAAAAGATTAGAAAGGAAGAAAAGATGAAAATGAATGTCAGAAGAGACTCAAACTTGCCCTCGAGTGGAGAGTAGCTAAAGCAAATGGAAGAAATTACAATATAAAAGAGCTGAACAAAATACTTCAAAGAGCAGCTCAAGTGGAAAGCCAATTACTATAATGAAATGTGCAAAGACCTGGAGTTAAAAAACCAAAAGGGAAGAACATGCTCAGCATTTTTCAAGCTGAAAAACTGAGGAAAAAATTTAAGCCTCAAGTTGCAATAAAGAATCTATGGGCAAAATATCAACTAATGCAGGAAGCATCAAAAGAAGATAGAAGGAATGCACAGAGTCACTGTACCAAAAAGACCTGGTCAATCGTCATCCATTTCCTGAGGTGGCATATGATCAAGAACCATTGGTACTGAAGGATGAACCTGAAGCTGCACTGAAGGAAATTGTGAAGAACAAGGCTCCAGGAATTGACAGAATATCCACTGAGATGTTTCAGCAAACAGATGTCCCGCTGGAGGTACTCACTCAGCTATGCCAAGAAATTTGGAAGACAACTACCTGGCCAACTGACTGGAAGAGATCCATATTTGTACCCATTCCAAAGAAAGGTGATCACACAGAATGTGGAAATTATGGAACAATATCATTAATATTGCATGTAAGTAAAATCTTACTGAAGATAATTAAAAAAATTGTTGCAGCAGTATACTGACAGAGAACTTCCAAAAATGCAAGCTGGTTTCAGGACAGGACATGGAATGAGAGATATCATTGCTGATGTCAGATGGATCTTAGCTGAGAGCAAAGACTACCAGAAAGATGTTTAATATGCTTTATCGACTATACAAAAGTATTTGACTATGTGAATCATAATAAATTATAGATATCATTGAGAAGAACAGGAATTCCAGACCACTTAATTGTACTTGTGAGGAATCTGTACATAGACCAGGAGGCTGTCATTCAAACACAACAAGGAGACACTGCATGGTTTAAAATCAAGAAAGAAGTTCATTAGGGTTGTATCCTTTCGGCATACTTGTTCAAACTGCATGCTGAGCAGATAATCTGAGAATTTGGACTATATGAAAAGGAATATGGTGTCAGGATTGGAGGAAGAATCATTGACAATCTGCGATGCACTGAAGACACAACTTTGCTTTCTGAAAGTGAGGATGACTTGGGGCACTTACTGATGAAGACTGAAGAATACAGTCTCCAGTATGGATTACATCTCAGTATAAAGAAAAAAAAAATCCTCACAACTGGACCTATAAGCCTCATCACAATAAATGGAGAAAAGATTGAAGTTGTCATAGACTTCATATTGCTTGGTTCTACAATTGATGCCAGTGGAAGAAGCAGTCAGGACATCAAATGAGATATACATGAAAAAAAAAAAAAAAACCTCACTGCCATCGAGTCAGATCTGACTCATTGTGACCCCTTCTGGGGTTTCCAAGGCAGTATCACCACGAAAGTAGATTGTCCAACCTTCCTTCTGAGGAGTGGCTGTTGAGTTTGAACCACCAGCCTTCTGGTTAACAGTCACATGAAAATTGGCTGCAAAGGACCTCTTTCAAGTGCTGAAGAGCAAAGATGTCTCCGTGAGGACTAAGGTGCCCCTGACCCAAGCCATGGTATTTTCAGTCACCTTATAGGTATGTGAGAGCTGGACAATGAATGAGGAAGACCATAGAAGAGATGATGCTTTTGAGTTGTGATGCTGGAGAAGAATACTGGAAGTACCATGGCCTTCTGAAAAATCTAACCAATCTGCCCTGGAGGAAGTGCAGCCAGAATGCTCCTTGGAAGCGAGAAAGGCCAGACTTCGTCTCACCTACTTTGGTCATGTTGTCAGAAAGGACATTCCCTGGAGAAAGATGTCATGCTTGGTACGGTAGAGGGTCAACAAAAGAGGGGAAGGCCCTCAATTAGATGGATTTGACACAGTGGCTGCAACAAAGGGCTCAAGTATAGCAAGGATGGTGGAGGTGGCACGGGACCAAGCAGTGTTTCATTCTGCTGTGCATAGGGTTGCTATGAGTCAGAGATGACTCGACAGCACCTAACAACATAACAACAACATGAAGAACTATACTCCAACAAATTTGAAAACCTAGAAGAAATGGACAGATTTCTAGAAGCATGTTGTTGTTGTTGTTAGGTGCCACTGAATCAGCTCTGATTCATAGCGACCTTATGTACAACAGAACAAAATGCTATCCAATCCTATGCCAACCTCACAATCTTTGCTATACCTGAGCCTATCATTGCTGCCACTGTGTCAATCCATCCTTTTATGGGCCTTACCCTTCTTTGTTGACCCTCCACTCTGGTGACCTCATGCTGCTCTAACAGAAAATACCACAAATGGGATGGCCTTATCAAACACAAGTTTATTCTCTCGTAGTTTGGAGACTTTAAGTCCAAGTTCAAAATGTCAGGCTCTAGGGGCTGTATGAAATCCCCTTGACCTTGGGCTTCTGCTCTGCCTCTTGCTCCTGGCCCACTGAAGCTTGAGGCATCTCTTCACTCAGGCAGCTACTAACTGCTGAGGCTAGCAAGCCAAAGGTTGACAAATAAAATGGCACAGTCCCGATGTTACCAAACCACATGGCAGGCCATTAATTCAAGTCCATTTGAAGCCCCAAGGTTGGCAGAGCATGGCACACTGATGAACAATGACACAGCTTCATGCAGAGTCCAAGTGTGCCATAAGCTGAAGACCATTCTGCTACTTATATATGGGAAGCAGACCACATACCCAAAGCCAGCTACTCAGCTGCTCACAGTAGATTCTACCATGGAGTTGATTACCAGTCTCATCATGGGGAATACTTCATCCAGCTGCCCAGCCACTCAACCAGGCCCAGCTAAGTTGACACACATATTTAACGACCACACCAACTCTGGCCATTCTTGCTTCCAAGGAGCATTCTGGCTGCACTTGCTCCAGGACAGATTTGTTAGTTATTTTGGCAGTCCATGGTACTTTCAGTATTCTTCACCAGCACCACAACTCAAAAGCATCAACTCTTCTTTGGTCGTCTTTATTCATTCTTGAGCTCTCACATGCATATGAGGTGAATGAAAATGCCACAGCTTGGGTTAGGCACACCTTAGTCTTCAAAGAGATATAGTTGTTCTTTAGAACCTGAAAGAGTTCTTTTGCAGCAGATTTGTCCAGTGTAACACGTCGTCTGATGTCTTGACTGCTGCTTCCATTGGTGTTTATTGTGGAACTCAGTAATATGAAATCTTTGACAACTTCAATCTTCTCTCCATCTATCACAATGCTGCTTATTGGCCTATTTGTGAGGATTCTCATTTTCTTAATGTTGAAATTTAATCCATACTGCAAACTGTACTCTTTAATCCAAAACATACTACTTACCTAAACTAAAACAGACTGAGGTAGAAAATTTGAACAGACCCATAAAGAAAGAAGAAATTCAACAGGTCATAAAGAAATTACCAAGAACAACAAAAAAAATTTCTGGCCCAGATGGTTTCACTGGAGAATTCTACCTATCATTCAGAGAACAGCTGACAGCAATCCTACTCAAACTATTCTAGAACACAGAAAAGGATCATCCCAAATTAATTTTGTGAAGCAAGCATAACTTTGATACCAAAACCAGGTAAAAGCACCACTAAAAAGGAAAACTACAGACCAATATACCTAATGAATATAGACATGAAAATCTTCAACAAAATCCTAGCCAATAGACTCCAACAACATATATATATATATATACATATATAGATAGATAGATATAGATATGTTGTTGTTATTTGCCATCGAGTTGGCCCGACTCATAGCGACCCCTCCTTGGGTTTCTGAGACAGTATCACTACGGAAGTAGGAATGCCCAACCTTCCTTCCGAGGAGTGGCTGCTGGGTTTGAACCGCCAGCCTTCTGGTTAGCAGTCAAGTGCCTTAGCCACTATGCTATAGATATAGATATAGATAAATCATGACCAAGTGAGGTTCTTACCAGTTATGCAAGGATGGTTCAACATTAGAAAAGCAATGTCATCCATCACTGAAATAAAAAAGGCATTTGATAAAATCCAATAGCCATTCCTGATAAAAACTCTGAAAAATAGAAATAGAAGGGAAATTCCCAGCATGATAAAAACCACATATGCAAAACTAACCAATAGCATTATTCTCAAGGAAGAGGGATTAAAACCATTCCCCTTGCGGACAGGAACCAGACAACATGCCCTCTATCGCCATTTCTGTTCAACATTGTATTGGAAGTCCTAGCCAGGGCAATAAGGCAAGAAAGGGAAACCAAAGGCATCCAAATTGGTAAGGAAGAAGTAAAACTATCCCTATTTGAAGATGATATGATCCTATACATAGAAAACTTAGGAGACTCAACAAGAAAACTACTGGAACTAATTGAAAGGTTTAGCATAGTGGCAGGATACAAGATCAACATACAGAAATCAGTTAGAGTCCTCTAGACCAGCAAGAAGGGAGCTCTGGTAGCATAGTGCCTAAGGCATTTGACTGCTAATAAGAAGGCAGGCAGTTCAAACCTACCAGCCACTTCTCGGAAGGAAGGTTGGGCAATCTACTTCTGTAAGTGATCCTGCCTCAGAAACCCAAGGAGGGGTCACTATGAGTCGGGTCTGACTTGACAGCACATAACAACAACAACAACAGACCAGCAAGGTTGTAAAAACATTATGGAAAAAACATTTAAGAATAATGAATAAACATGAATAAATGATTATTGAATAAATAATGAAAAAAGAATATGGAAAATAAATAAACGTGGAATATACCCTTATTATAATTATTGAATAAATAATCTTCCTCTTATTGAATAAATAAACACTTATTTTAAACATAAAAAACATTATGCAAAAAAATTATGTAAACATTATGTAATTATTGTAAAGAAATTCAACTGAATAAAAATTCAAACTTCAAGTTGTGATACTGAAAGATTCTATGGGCAAAATATTGTATGATGCAGAAAACATCAAAAGAAGATGGAAGGAATAAACAGAGTCACTGTATGTATCAAAAATAATTGGTTGATGTTCATCCATTTCAAGAGGTGGCATATGATCAAAAACCAATGGTATTGAAGGAAGAAGTCAAAACTAGACTGAAGGAACTGGTAAAAAACAAGTTTCCAGGAATTGACAGAATACTCATTGAGATATTCCAACAAACAGATAACACACTGGAGGTACTTACTCATCTATACTAGAAAATTTGGAATACAGCTATCTGGCCAACTGACTGGAAGAATACCCATTCCAAAGAAAGGTGATCCAACAGATTGTGGAAATTATCAAACAATATCATTAATATAGGAGCTCTGGTGGCATAGTGGCTAAGGCATTTGGCTACTAACCAGAAGGCTGGTGGTTCAAACCCACCATCCACTCCTCAGAAGGAAGACTGGGCAATCTACTTCTGTAGAGATACTGCCTCAGAAAACCAAGGAGGGGTTGTTATGGATTGAAATCAACTCGATGGCAGTGAGTTTTTTTGTTTGTTTGTTTGTTTTTTGCATCATTTATATGACACACAAGTTAAATCTTGCAGAAGATAGTTCAAAAAATGGTTATAGCAATACATTGATAGAGAATGTCCAGAAATGTGAACTGGATTCAAAAGAGGAAATAGAACAAGAGATATCATTACTGATGTCAGATGGCTCTTGGCTGAAAGCAAAGAATATCAGAAAGATGTTTACTTGTGTTTTATTGATTATGTAAAAGTATCCGACTGTGTGAATCATAACAAATTATGGATAATATTGCAAAGAATATGAATTCCAGAGTGGTTAATTGTGCTCATAAGGAATCTGTACATAGACCAGGAAGTTGTCATTAAAACAGAACAAGGGGATACTCCATGGTTTGAAATCAGGAAAGGAATGTATGAGGGTTGTATCCTTTCACCATATTTATTCAATCTGTATACTGAGCAAATAATCCTAGAAGACAAACTATGTGAAGAACGTGGCAACAAGATTGGAAAAAGATTGTTAATGAACAATCTGTCATATTCAATGACACAATCTTGCTTACTGAAAGCAAAGATGACTTGAAGCACTTACTGATGAAGATTGAAGACTATGATCTTCAGTATGGATTATATCTCAACATAAAGAAAATGAAAATCATCATAACTGGAACAATAAGCAGCATTTGATAAATGGAGAAAAGATTGAAGTTGTCAAATATTTAATTTTATTTTGATACACAATTAACACCCATGGAAGCAGTAGTGAAGCAATCAGACATCATACTGCACTGGTCAGATCTGTTGCAGAAGATCTCTTTATAAAGTGTGAAGATCAAAGATGTCACTTGGCAGACTAACATACATGTAACCATGCTATTTTCAATTGCCTCATATGCATGTGAAAGCTGGTCAATGAATAAGGAAGACCGAAAAAGAATTGATGTTTTTGAATTGTGGTGTTGGCAAAGAATACTGAAAGTACAATGGACTGCCAGAAGAAAGAACAAATTTGTCCTGGAAGAAATGCAGCTGGAAAGTTCCTTGGAAGTGAGAATGCCCAGACTTCATCTCACCCACTTTGGTCATGTTGTCAGAAAAGACAATTCCCTGGAGAAGGATATCATGCTTGGTAACATGCAGGGTTAGTGAAAAAGGGGAAGACCCTCTGCAAGAAGAATTGACATAATGGCTGCAATGGCAGGCTCAGGTATAGCAAAGATTGTTAGGAAGGCACACAACCAGGCAGCATTTTGTTCTGTTGTACAGAGGGTCTCTGAGTTGGAACCAAGTAGATGGTACCTAAAAATGCAGCCTTTGGAGAAGTGTCTGAGGACTCTCCACACCGAACTAACATATGTACTTTAAAAAAAAAAAAAAAAGTTTTAAAAGAAGCAATGATTATTATTCATGTGAAATCTCCTCCTGAAACAAAGGAACCACCATGGGAATTGTGTCCATACAGAATACCTGCCTTGTGACTTAGTCCAATGTTTTATAAGGATGTAATAGAAATTAGAGGAGGAACGGAATTACATTTTAATTCTGAAGCAAATAAAATTATTAACTTATTTTTTGCCCCTTTTGAGACAAATGCACCAGACAAGTGCTTCCCAAATGTTTCTCTTCATCAGAATTAATTGTGTAGGATTTTAAGCTTATGTATTCCCAGGTCTTACTTCCAATGATTTCTATTTGTTAGCTTCCTTGAGTAATTCTAATATTCACTCGAGGCTGGGAACAATTGCTTGGGATAATTTGATCTTTAACTGAAAAACTTGTTTGACCAGAAATAAAAAGTGACCCTGAGAGGTTCAACATATTCAGTTCTGTAGAAAAAAAAGAAGTAAGTCATCATATTTACAAATCTATGTAAGTCAAAAAAGGTAAATTTTCTGGTCCTTTTCAATTAATTAGCTTGAAATTCAGTCATTCATCTTTGAAAAACTAATTTTCCTACTTTGATTATCTTGTTATTTTCTATTAAATTTATTTTTTTCTTCTTATTGTATATTTTTAGATATACTCTTTCCTAAGGATTTTCAAAGAACTAACACTGTTTTCATGTGGAAGATGGATATTTGGTTTCATGTAAATTGGGAAATATGAAATCATATTATTAGTCTGAATTTATGCCCATATAAATGTGAAGCTCTGTATCACCTATGACATATTTAACAAGTGACAATCTATTCCAAATTCACTTATATTTAATAATATAAATATAAGCCCATAATTCTCTGACTCTGAAAAATGCAGTACTGGTATAGAGAAGGCAAGGAAAGGGCAAAAGACAAGAGAAGTATAAAAAAGAGCAAAGGAAAAAATACCTGAACAGTGATGAAAGCAGTATTATTAAAAGATCATAATGGATTCCTAAAAAAATAGTAATATTGATTTATAACCTATAAATGAAGTAAACATTGTACACACTGCTAATATCTAGAATTTTAAATGATATAAAATGAATATACTCTCCAAAAACATGTATTTTTCTATAGTATTCACAAGTACTAAGGTAAAGGGTTTCCATAGAGATGTTTGTGTCATTTAATGTTGACCACTTGCTCAGATTATGTGATTTAATTTTTTTTCCCCAAAACCTACCTGAGTTTGCTCAGCAGACGATTTTAGAACACAGATTCTGTTATCTTTACAACCTCTTTCAGGAAACCATGGCATGATAAAATTCACCTTGATTTTTTTCTCCTCAAACAGTGGTCTTTGAAGTAAGCATACATGTAAGCAAAAACATAGTGGAATAATGCACAGTCAGCATAAAAGCATATTAAGTTAGCATTCTTCAAGGGACTATGGTGAAGGATTGGTAGTAGTCCAAAATATCATGTAAAAGTGAACTTCTAAACATTAAATAAAAATGAACACACAAAACACAAGTCTGCATGATTTATTATTTGATTTTGCAAATATAAAATTACTTGGGTAAATTGCTGTAAGCATTTCTAAACACTTTCAGCTTCTACACTTGTCCTGTGATGGACCAGCTGGTCTGCAAAAGACACTTAGAAAGCTTGGCTTTAACCCTCTGTTTATCAGACTGTTTACTAAGACCTTTGATTAGAGTTTACAAAGTCAAGACTCACATAAAACAATAATGGAAGGGGTTACTTAACTTGAGATTTTATTAGGTCTCATGTAAACATTATGAATAGTTTACCTCCTAGAGAGCAGACATAAATACAATACACCCATGTGGGTGACCCATCACTTCTTCGTGTATCTGGGTTTGGGCAGGGTTCCTTCACCTTCAAATTCTGCTCACTCTCTTCTGTTTCCCACACTGTTCAGTTCTCACATTCACTGTTCAGATATTTGCCTACTTTTTTTTTTCTCATGACTTTTATCATTTGTAGGTTACTTTTTTTATTCTTAGTGTGATTATTAAAATGATTTAAATTAAGTGAAAATCTATTGATATCTTTCCTCACTTTTTTTTCTTAGAAAAATGCTGATTGTCTGATATGCTTGTGAATTCAAAAGCCACTTCTTTCTTTTATCTGAATACTTTATGCCTTTTATACTTCAACTTACTGACATAGCAACCTTCCTTTTGGAAGAAAGAGTTAATTCATGATTGAGGTTCAAGCTGAAAAGGTCTTTTTCATCCCCAAGTTGAGTTTATATATAAACTTTATGTCAGCCCTTGTCTAACACTGGTAAGCACCCTGCTGTGTGAACACTTGATACTTTAGGGAGGGCTATAGCTTATATAGCTCTGGTAGCATAGTGGTTAAGACGCTTGCCTGCTAACCAGACGGCTGGCGGTTCAAACCCACCAGCCACTCCTCGGAAGGAAGGTTGGGCATTCCTACTTCCGTAGTGATACTGCCTCGGAAACCCAAGGAGGGGTCGCTATGAGTCGGGGCCGACTCGACGGCACATAACAACAACAACAACATAGCTTAATGACCTCATGCCTGGTATCCAAAAGCTACAGCTGGAAGGTGGAAGGAAGGCATTAGAGGAAAAGAAACTCAAAGAGTTCATATATTAAAGATGTTAGAAAGATTATTATATGCAAGCAGTTTGAACTTGAAGTTTTTTATTCACACATTTGAAGAGTTAAAAAAAATCAAAATCATCATGTATTGCTTTATGTATTCATGTGTGTCCTTCCTAATGAGATTTTTCAAAACATTTGTTTTCTTAAAGCATTTTATTCCTCCTATACCTCATTAAAAATCTAATCATTGTTAAACTTGGAGCACATTTCTGCATAAACATTTGTCTTTCTTCCATCTGTTAGCTTAGACAGATTTTCAGGCCGCACCCTCTCAGAGGCTATATCTCCCTGACTGAGCTCTGGCAACAACTGCTGAGCTGGGCCAGGCATCCTTCTCTAATGGCATTAACTCATAGTAGTGGCTTTGCTAGGCCCAGCCTGGCCTCTGAGAAAGGAGGGTGTGATTACAGTAGGAAGTGTCACATGGGTGAAATTCAACCAGAGTTTGGCATGCCCCCATTCCCTACTGGCAGTCGGGTCAGGGACTCTCTGTTAGCCTTCTGCATCCCTCACTCCACTCAGGCCAACAATGTTTATAGTCACTCTTGAGATGAACTTGGCAGCTGCAAAGCCAAGCACCAAGCTGTGAAATGTACATGGCCAGGAGCAACTGTGCCGGTTTGGCTTTGAGAGCAGACATTTTCCCCTTGGATTTTTCCTTTCCTTGATGAATGCTTTTATTTTATTTTGTATATGGAAGACAGGAAGGGAGAATGGAGAGAAGGACACAATGGGGGTGCCCCATCTGCCTTAGAGTTGTGAGTTCAGAGGTGATACTGTATAAAAATATGTTGCATTCTCCACTGATTTTGTGAAAATATTTTTGGATAAATTATGATATTTGCGTTCACTTTTTTCTCCCTTTGTTCTTTCCTTGTTACAGCCCTATGTTAAAGGGTGATTTTCTAGGACCTTGTTTTGCCCTCAGTCTTTGCCAAATGTTGCACATGTATTCAAACTACTACCTCCAGATTTAAACACACAAATAAAATACTTTTAAATTTAAAGAATGATCTACTGTTTATACAAATAACATATGCTTTTGGATCTGTAGCCTTTGTTTTTAATATTGACCAGCAGCACTATTTATAATGGAAAGAATCAGGCTCTGGCAGGATTTCACCACTAACACAGTGTAGGGAGTTCTGGTGGCATAGTGCCTAAGGCATTTGACTGCTAACCAGAAGGCTGGTGGTTCAAACCTACCAGCCACAACTGAAAAGGAAGATTGGGCAATCTATTTCCACAGAGACCTCTTTTCTGTCCTCTAATTCCTTTTTCTCAGCTATTAAATAGCTGCTATCTCTTAGAAGAGGGTTCTCGTAGCGTAGTGCCTAAGGTTAACCCAGAAGGTTGGCGGTTCAAACCCACCAGCCACTCTTTGGAAGGAAGATTAGGCAATCTACTTCCATAGTGATACTGCTTCAGAAACCCAAGGTGGGGTTGCTATGAGTTGGATCTAACTTGACGGCAGTGAGTTGAGTTGAGTTGATATCTTACAAGGAGTTCTAGTGGTACAATGCCTAAGATATTTGACTACTAGCCAGAAGGTTGGTGGTTCAAACCTACCAGCTGGTCTGTGGATGGAAGGAAGATGGGTCAATCTACTTCTGTAAAAAATTACTCCCTTGGAAACCCAATGGCCATTGCTTTGAGTCAGAATCAACTCAATGGCAGTGAGTTGTTTTTTGTTTTGTTTTGTTTTGTTTGTTTTAATATATCATAGAATGTTCTGAGGCAAAAAGACAGGTTGAGTATAGAATTCTATGAACTTCCATGCAATATTTATTAGCTACAGTGAGTCTAATACTACAGTCTTAAACCATGATATATGTTGGATTGTCTTATGAGACTGTCCATTGGAAGGTAACTCTGAAGCACATGCACAGATTCCAGACCTCTGTGTACCCATTTATCTTTTGTTGTAGTATTATTTGGACTTGCTCTCATCTTCCTTTCCATCAAGGTCCTGACTTACACATAGGAGAACAGCTAAAATAAGCCCAATTACAGTACGGGAAGCATCCCGCTGTGTGAGCATAAATTAAAATCTCTTCAACAGACATATAAATGCCAAGGTGATAATATGCTTCCCAGAGATACATCCTTTTAAAGCTATTTAGTTTGTATGGCAATGCAGTTCTGGTTAAAATAAAAAACCAAGAAGGCTAAACTCACCACCATCTCTTTGATTCTGACTCATAGCAACCTCTGTGGCTTTCCAAGGGGTAAATCTTCAAGGAAGTAGATTGTCCAGCATTCTTTCTAGTGAGTGGCTGTGGGTTTGAAGCACCAACCCTCTGGGTAGCAGTCAAATGCCTTAGGCACTATGCCACCAGAGTTGCTTACATATGGCCTAGTATTGTGAATATTCATAAGGTTTTCCCTGGCCAATTCTTTGAGAAGTGGACAGCCTCTTCCTTCTTCCTAGAGGGGGAGGCCTTCAACGAGATGGATTGACATGGTGGCTGCGATGATGGGCTCAAGTATAGCAGGGATCATGGAGCTGGCGCAGGATCGGGCAGTATTTTGTTCTGCTGTGCTTGGGGTCGCTATGAGTCAGAAATGACTCACCGGCACCTAACAACAACAACAACAACATTGTGAATATATGCATATTCCAACGTAAGAAACACTATCTGTAGATATTGTGCTCATGATGGTCTTGACTCCTCTCATCACCTACAAGTCTATTTGGTTGTGTACACCGAAAAAAAAAAAATTATTAAGGAGAAATTAATTTCCCTGCAAAAAATAATGGGAAAGGAAGAACAATTCTTTGGAGAGTTTAATGATAACGTATTGTCCAAGTACATTTTTTTTTTCTCAAGTGAAATAATTCTTGCTAGTGATTACAAGAGATAATAATAATGTCCTTGACTTTGGCATCTTGATAGTTGTAATTTATTCTTTGTTGAGTAAATGTTCCTTTATCATCAAAACAAATTTAAAGGGAATATTTGTTTTCTAAGAAACATCTGATTGTGTATCGTCATTCTTTTATGTTTTCTTCAAAAAGGAAACTTTCCATTCAAACAAATGTCTTAACATTCTATAATAAAATCATTTATTCCAAAATAACTAGTTATCTTAGCAAAACATAGCCCTGTATTCATACTGATTAGCCACATTCTACACATAGATATCTATGAGTAGATAGCTTATAAGCAAAACATATTTAATAGTTTCTATAGAGAACAAAGGAGCGCTGGTAACATATTACCTAAGGCATTAGACTGCTAATCAGAAGGCTGGCAATTCAAAGCCACCAGCCACTCCTTGGAAGGAATTTTGGGCAATCTACTTCCATAGTAATACCACCTTGGAAACCCAAGGAGGGGTCGCTATGGGTTGGGTCCTACTCGATGGCAAATAACAACAATAGAGAACAAAGGAGCTCTGGTGGTGTAGTGGTTAAGTTATTTGGTTGCTAACCAAAAGGTCAGTAGTTTGAACTTTCCAGTCACTCTGTGGAAGAAAGATGAGGCAGTTTGCTGCTGTAAAGATTTACAGCCTTGGAAACCCAATGGGGGGTAGCTATGAGTTGGTATCAACTTGATAACAGTGAGAGGGTTTTTCTTTTTTTTTTCTCTTGATAGAAAATAATGAACAGAAAGTTTGGGATATCAACAGTGACCCAAAAATCAAGTAATGAGAAAGTTGTGTGCAAATATTATATTATGAGAATTATTCAAATGAAGATTAAGCAACTAATTCACATGAGTCTTTCTATTAAGAGGTTAGAGTGTAGCAGGATTCAGAAAGCAATGACAGTAAGAGAAATAGATGTATGGTTTTCTCATGGAAGGAGTGGAAGGAGAAGGAATTTGCCTTGACAAAAAAATACCAGTGATATGTAAAATTAAAGTGATTGAGATTTACTAAGATATAAATTACAGCTAAGATGTTATATGAAAATTTGGAGATTTATGTGACAAGTTCAAGAAAGACAACTGCTTATTGAAAGGCCTGAAATACATGAATAAGGTGGTGATAGAGGTTGTTTAAAAAAAAAAAATCTGTAATATAATGTCAGCTGGAATGTGAGATAAGGGGAGATGGCATTCTTTAGCCTACTAAAAGGTACCCACTTGGAGTATTACATGGTCCAAAGCACATGCACTTCATTCTTTTTGCTTGATTACATATTGTCCTTTCTTAACAACTGACCTATAGAGGAGAATGGAAAAATATCCCTCTCCATAAAAATGTAAAAGAAACACATTTTTCCTTCTGCTGTCTCAGACAATAAGAACACTTTATAATATTGGTTGTAATCAGGTTGATGTCTATCAAGATTACATATATGACTCTTGTTGACCTCCTACTTCTACAAGCATCCTCATTGAGTTCTAACTGGACCTACTAAAAATGATATCCTCCCCTGAGAACTCTGTCACAGGTATGGGATTCAACAAGAAAGCAATATTATAAATATGGAGCATATCTTACTATCAACTGGAAAATCTATTTAAAGCTAATTTTTTTAGGTTATTTATTTATTTATGATTTGTGTGAAACTTTATGGAGCAAATTGGTTTTCCTTTCAACAGTCCAATCACATTTGGTTTTGTGATATTCACTGCAATCCTCATAATGCAACAGCACTCTTCCCACTTCCTCTTTGTGCTCATCACTTCCCTTTGACTCTCATTCTCATTCTCTCCTAGATCCCTAGCTCTGTCCCTGGGCTTATGCTACCCTCTTGATGTTGTATGGTTGATTGCTCTGAGTGCATATATTCCTGATATCATTGTTCACTTTGTAGGCCTGTCTACCTTTTCAGCACCACACATATGTCATTTTATCATGCTGTGGTTGTTTGTGTGCAGCTCTGAGGCTGGAGGCTATGCCACTAATATTTTGAATACTAACAGGGACATCCATGATGGACTGGTTTCAGCAGAGCTTCCAGACTGAGACAGACTGGAAAGAAGGAAGGGGCCATGTACTTCTCAAAAAAATTGGCCAGTGAAAACCTTATGAATAGTAGTGAAACACTGTCTGATATGTTACTGGAAAACTTAATGAATAGCCCTGAAACATTGTCTAATATAGTGCTGAAAGATGAGCCTCTCAAGATGGAAGTCACTCAAAATGTGACAGGAGAAGAGCTGCCTCCTTAAAGTAGAATCGATCTTAATGATATTGATGGAGCAGAGCTTTTGGGACCTCCATTGACTGATGGGGCATGACTCAAAATGGGAAGAAACAGCTGCAAGCATCCATTAATAGTCATAACATTAAAGGTATGAAGTAAGAATGTAGGAAACAGGAAGTTGTCAAAAATGAAATGGAACACATAAAGATTGTTATCCTAGGCATTAGTGAGCTGAAATGGATTGGTTTTGGCCTTTTTTAATCAGACAATTATATGATCTACTATACTGGAAATGATAAAAAGGGATGGTACGACATTTATTGTCATAAAGAAAATCTCAAAATCTATCCTGAAGTATAATCCTGTCAATGATAGCATAATACCCATATGCCTATAAGGAAAACCAGATAATACTACTATTATTCAAATTTCAGCACCAACCACCAAAGCCAATGAAAAGGAAATTGAAGATTTTTACCAACTTCTGCAGTCTGAAATTGATGAAACATGCATATATTGATTATTACTGATGATTGGAATGGTAGAGTTGGAAACAAATAAGTATCACCATTACCTTGAAAAAAGCCCTTGGTGATAGAAATGATGCCCAAGATTGCATGATAAAATTGTGCAAGACCAATGATTATTCATTGCAAATATCTTTTTTCAACAATGCAAATGATGGCTATATGTGTGGACCTTGGTGGATGGAAAACACAGGAATCAGATTGACTACATCTGTAGAAAGACGAAGAAGCTAAATATCCTCAGGCAAAACAAGGCCAGGAGCAGACTGTGGAGCAGACCATCAATTGTTCATATGCAAGTTTAAGTTGAAGCTGAAGAAAGTAAAGCAAGTCCACAAGAAATAAAATAGGACCTTGATTATATCCCACCTGATTTTAGAGACTATCTGAAGAATGGATTTGATGGAGAACCAGATGAATTATGGGATGACATCAAGAATATCATACATGAAGAAAGCAAAGGGTCATTAGAAAGACAGGAAAGGAAGAAAAGACCAAAATAGATGTTAGAAGAGACTTTGAAACTACTCTTGAATGGAGAGTAGCTAAAGCACATGGAAGAAATGACAAGATAAAAGAACCAAACAGAAGATTTCGAAGAGCAGCTTGAGAAGACAAAGTCAATTATTATAATGAAATGTGCAAAGATGTGGAGTTAGAAAACCAAAAGAGCATTTCTGGTTCAACATTTCTCAAGCTGAAAGAACTGAAGGAAAAATTCAAGCCTTGAGTTGCAATATTGAAAGTTTCTGTGGGAACAATATTGAATGACGCAGTATGTATAAAAAAGAGAAGGAAGGAATGCACAGGTCACTGTATAAAAAAGAATTGTTTGAGTGCTCAACTATTTCAGAAGGTGGCATATGATCAAGAACCAATGGTCTTGAAAGAAGAAGTTGAAGCTGCACTGAAGGAATTGGTGAAAAAAAAAGGCTTCAGGAATTCATCCTCATCTATGCCAAGTAATTTGAACAACTACCTTGCCAACTGACCAAGAGATCCATATTTGTACCCATTTCAAAGAAAGGTGATCCCACAGAATGTAGAAATTATCAAACAATATTAATATCACATACAAGTAAAATATTGCTGAAGATAATTTAAATATGGTTGCAGCAGTATGTGGGCTGGAAATTTCCAGAAATGCAAACTATATTCAGAAGAGAACATGTAATGAGGGATAGTGTTATTGATTTCGGATGGATCTTAACTGAAAAGAAAACATACCAGAAAGATGTTTACCTGTGCTTTACCAGCTAAGGTAAGGCATTTGACTTTGTGGATCATAACAAATTATGGATAACATTGAGAAGAATGGGAACTCCAGAGCACTTACCTGTGCTCATGAGAAACCAGTACCAGAAGGCTGTTGTTCGAGTACAAGGGGATACTGTATGGTTTAAAATCAGGAAGGGTGTGCATAAATGTGGTATCTTTTCACTATATTTATTCAATCTGTATACTGAGCAAATCATCTGAGAAACTGGACTATATGAAGAACACAGCATCAGGATTGGAGGAAGACTCATTAAAAGTCTGTGATATGCCTACAACACAACCTTACTTGCTATAAGTAAAGATGACTTGAAGCATTTACTGATGAAGACTAAAGACTACAGTCTGCAGTACTAAAGAAAGCAAAATTCTTCACAACTGGACCAGTAAACAGCATCATGATAAATGGAAAAAAAATTGAAGTTGTGAAAAATTTCATATTACTTGGTTCTACAATCAACATCCATGGAAACAGCAGTCAAGAAATCAGATGATGTATTGCATTGGACAAATCTACTGCAAAAGGACTCTAAGATGCTGAAGAGCTAAGATGTCTTTTTGAAGACTAAGGTGCACCTAACCTGAGCCATAGTTTTGTCAGTTGCTTCATATGCTTGGTAAAACTGGACAAATGAATAGGGAAGACCAAAGAAGAGTTGATGCTTTTGAGTTGTGATGTTGGTGAAGAATACTGAAAGTACCATGGACTTCCAGAAGAACACACAAATCTGTTCTGGAATATGTGCCCCCATAAAGCTCCTTGTAAGTGAGAATGGCCAGACTTTGTCTCACCTGCTTTGGTCTTACTATCAAAAGTGACCATTCCCTGGAGAAGGATATCATGCTTGGTAAAGTGGAGGGTCAATAGAAAAGGGAAGACACTCAACATGATGGATTGACACAGTGACTCCAACAATAAGCTCAAATATAGCAAGTATTGTGAGCCTGTTACACAACCAGGCAGTGTTCCATTTTGTTGTACATATGGTTGCTATGAGAGAGAGCTGACTAGAGAACACACAACACTACCACCAACAACCATTTAGCTGGAAGTTAAGCCACAGAGGTCGAGTTCAGTTCCTGGCTTGATGTCTAAGAGCCATAATCTCAGGGGTTATACCAGTCTTCATCAGTCCAGTAAGCCTGCTTATCTTTATGATTTTGAGTTTTGTTCAACATTTTTCTCCCACTCTATCTGGGAGCTCCTTTTGTGATCCCTTTCACAGCAGTCAGTAATGGTAGCTAGATACCATCTATTTGTTCCAGCCTCTTAAAACTAATTTGTAAACATTTTAAATTAAAATAATTAAAACCATCTTATGAAAAGAAAATTGAAAAATTCATCCAGGTGAAAAAAAATATGAAGATGACTCAAAAAGGAAAATAAAGAGGGTTATTGCAATTTGTGCCATGTCTCTTACTCCTCTTTTAATCGTTTTATTATATACCAAAAACTGTCATTTTAACTACATTTAAGCATACAGTTAACATTAACTACATTCACCATGTTGTGCATCACCACTGTCTATTGCCAAGCTTTTCTCACCCCAAAGAGAAACTCAATACACTTTAAGCTATAACTCTCTACTCCTCACTACCCCCAGAACATAACCAACCAAACTCAGTGTCACTGAGTGGATCCTGACTCATAGCGACCCTTCCCTGGGTTTCCACGGCAGTATTTCTATGGAAGTAGATTGCCCAGTTTTCCTTCTGAGGAATGACTGAGAGGTTTGAACCATCAGCCTTCTGGTTAGCAGTCAAAATCACCAAGGCACTATGCCACTAGAGCTCCTGACCATGTTGTTGTGGTTATTATGTGCCGTCAAGTCGACCCGACTCATAGCGACCGTTCTTTGGGTTTCCGAGGCTGTATCACTACGGAAGTAGATTGCCCAACCTTCCTTCTGAGGAGTGACTGGTGGGTTTGAACCGCCAGCCTTCTGGTTAGCAATCAAGTGCCTTAGGCACTGCGCTACCATGACCGTGTTGTTGTTGGTTTGAGCCGTGAAGTCAGATCTGACTCATAGCGTCCCCTCCTTGAGTTTCTGAGGCAGTACCATGACCATGTTGTTGTTGTTGTTGTTGTTGTTATGTGCCGTCGAGTCGGCCACGACTCATAGCGACCCCTCCTTGGGTTTCCGAGGCAGTATCACTACGGAAGTAGGATTGCCCAACCTTCCTTCCGAGGAGTGGCTAGTGGGTTTGAACCGCCAGCCGTCTGGTTAGCAGGCAAGTGTCTTAGCCACTATGTAACCACTAATAAACTTCAGCATCTGTGCTTTTGCCTATTCTAGATATTTCATATACATGGGCTTATAAAATATTTGATTTTTTGTATCTGATTTATTTTACCCAACATAATGTTTTTTTAAGATTCATCTATGGAGCTCTAGTGATGTAGTGCCTAAGGCATTTGACTGCTAACCAGAAGCCTGGAGTTTCAAACCCACCAGTCACTCCTCAGAAGGAAGATTGGGCAATATACTTATGTAGTGATACTGCCTCAGAAACCCAAGGAGGGGTTGCTATGGATCTGACTCAGCAGTGAGTTTGATTTTTTGGTTTTATGCCATAGCATGTATCAGAACTTTATTTTGCTCTGCCTGAGCAATATTCCATTGTATATATGTACCACATTTTGTTTCTCCATTCATCTGTTGGTGAACAGTTTGTTGTTCCCTTCCCTTGACTGCTATGAATGATGGTCCAGTGAATGATGATGCACAAGTATCTGGTTGAGTCCTGGCTTTCAAATATTTCTTTCTTATGCATATATTTTTTATATTGCATACTTTCTTCAAAACTCAGTTCTAAATGTTGTTTTTTTAATATGTTCCGTCGTTTTCTTATTACCAAATGCTAATTCCCACAGGTTCATGTTCCCCTCCATTTGAGGTAATTCCCACATAAAGCACAATAGTGTTTGTATGTCTTTTTGTAAGCCTAAAAGAGAATGAAAAAGTTATGCAAACTACCAGTGCACCAATCAGCACATAAAGAACAATCCAGTTAGTTATTACTACAATATAGTTACTTTCTTTGATCCCAGATGGTCACAACTTTCTACTTCATAAAACTGTTTTGGTCTACAAAATATGTGAGACACTTGTAGAATATATAAATATTAAGGTATTTATATAATAATTTTAGGAGCTCTTGTAGCAGTGCCTAAGGCACTTGACTGATAACCAGATGGCTGGTGGTTCAAACCCACCAGCCACTCCTTGGAAGGAAGTTTCGGCAATCTACTTCTGTAGTGATACTGCCTTGGAAACCCAAGGAGGGGTCGCTATGAGTCGGGTCCAACTCAACAGCACGTAACAACAACAACAACAATATAATAATTTACAATATTATATATTATAATCAAAACATGCTTCTAATTTATTTATAAGTATATAAATATTATCTTATTAAATAACAGTTTTCTGTTATTTAACAGAAAATTATTGCTCTACAGCTTTAAGTGGTAGACTCACTGTATGATCCTTTTACATAACAAAGATGATAGAATGACTGATGATTATACACAGAAAGAACATAACCAAAACTAAGCCGTTTTAAAGTGACTAATTAAGAGATTCGATTTTACTCTGTTACAAAAGGCATGAATTTTATGCATAGCACTGACTTATGAGGATCCAAGGAGGACCAGCTCTTAATTCATTAAGCAGTACCTAGGATTAGATATGGCTTTCCAAATGAAACTCAAACCCTTCACAAAACATTCTTGGTTTCAGATTTCACTAGAAACTACCACTGTAGGAAGGGTCACTGAGAGGTTTCCTGAGGTTCACAGACCTTTAAGTAAACTCAGGCTGACTTTTTTCCAAGGACAAATGCCAAGATTTTAGCTAGCCTTAGTTAAGTTTCTTATGAGCTTCAGGAATGCCAAACTTTGACCAATTAATAATTCTGAGGAAACACTGGGCAAAGCTTAGGTACTTGAAATGAAGTGCTGCTTTTCTGCAGGTCTCAAATTTTAAATATCATACAGATAGAGCAAAACTTATTATAGTCACCAGAAATACATCATTTGTGTTTCTTTTTTTCATTTTTTATGTAATTGAAGATGTCTTTGTCTACATTTTCAAGAGATTGCTAGATATTTTCTCCCTAAATAAATATGGGCTGGCATATTATTTGATTAAATATACTGCACTCTCATTTACTGTTCCAAAATTTATGTCTTCCTTGTACAATATCCACAGAGCATTTGAACTGAAGGAAAAGAGGACTCCTAGGCCCCATCTGGGTTCAGAGGTTGTGGCTAGCTGCCATCAAGTGGGCCATGCACAATTGTGGCAGTGAGCACAATGGAACGAAGCAAGCACTACTTGGCCCTCGGCCATTCCCATGACTAGTTGTTGAATAGGCATTTGTGAACTATAAGATTTCCATTGGCTGCTTTTTGGAAGTAGACCACCAGGTCTTTCTTCCTGGTCTTTTCCAATCTGTAAGCTTTACTGAAATCTATTCAGCTGAAGAGGATCATAGAAATAGGAGATTTTAAAATTAATTAAAGTGTATAGAGTCAAGAGCCTCCAAAATCAGAAATCTATTTTGAGCTACTTCTAGCATCTGAAAACAGATGCTCTTTGCTGACCCATGATGAGGTTCCCTGACTCCTAATAATAAACACTTACCTCCATACAATATCAACTATGTTTACTTCTTATCAGTAACAAAATATAAAGGACGGGAATTACATTTGGAAGGTGGCCTAATGGCTAACTTTTACTTTGAAAGCATTTAGATAGATAGCGGGTTGCCATGATTTGGAATAGATTTAATTGCAACAGGTTTGGTTTTTGTTTTAGTGTTAGATAGATAGATAGATTTAGATACATATGTATTATACATATATATATGTGTGTGTGTTTGTGTGTGTGTATATATTTATATATATACATACACATATACATATAATCTTTTAATCTCTATGGAAAGCAGAAAATGTTTTTTGTCTGGTAAAATAAAACAAAAATTCTATTCTAAATCCATATACAATGTCTAATGAACAACTTTTGTACTTTTTTTTCTTTAATTGTCATATATAGTTCTCTATAAGTGGTATAATGGATACCAAAACAATTCCTTGTCTTACTTTAGGTGTACTACTCTGTTCAAGAGGATACATAATATCATTCAATAACCACACATCATATCTGACTTAGTAGTTACTAATTTATTCAAATACAGTGCACTTGCAGGAAAAGAATTTCCAAAGAGTACAGTAAATGTTGTATATGCTGCAGTGAAGATTTACTAAGGGGGAAACTTTGCCCTGAAACAGTGATTTTGATCACCAAAGCATTCTGTTAGAAGTAAAATTATGAATAAGAATGTGTCTCAAAGCAAAATAGAAAGATACAGGGAGGTTGCTGAGGGTTTTCATCAAACAGATGTTATTTTTTAAAAAAGATTTATTTTAGATTCTGAACCAAAACATCTTTAGTTTATTTATAATTTTTGTTACTGTTAAGGCTAAAACACTGGAAAAAAAAAAAGATTCTTCAAAAAAATACAAATAAATAAATTGAGCACTTTTTTGTTGTTGCTCACTTCCCTTTATCAAATCGTTATTTGTTAGTACATATAAGACTTTTCTTATCATTTTCCTATACTAGATAATCAATTGTGGTTATCAATAGAGAATTAAGTTCTTGCAGGACATTTCTTTGTCTCCAAATAAGATATATGGGTATAAAATGGGAATAGGGTTAGAGTTTACAGAAGAAAGAAAAATTAGGATGACTGAATGATGGAAAAATAAATTGTGATCTGTTCTCTTTTTCCCCATCTTGTAGAATGGCCAGTGTAAGAAGCCTTCAATGTTGCTACCTACTTACCCACATATTTCTATGACCAATTTCTCAGTGTTTAGGTGCCATCAAGTCTGATCACCCACAGAGATCTTACATATAAAAGAACAAAGAATTGCCAGTTTTGCACCATCCTTATATATCTTTGCTATGTGTAAGCCCATTGATGCAGCAACTGTGTCAATCCATCTCATTGAAAGCCTCCCTCTTTTTCACTAACTCTTTACCAAGCATGAGTTCTTCTCCCTATTGATGATATATCCAAAGTAAGTAAGACAAACCCTTGCCATCCCAGCTTCTAGGGTGTATTCTAACTACTTCCTTAAAGATGGATTCATTTATTCTTCTGGCAGTCAATGGAATATTCAGTATTTGTCACCAACACCACAATGCAAATGCATCAGTTCGTCCTCGGTCTTCCATTTTCATTTTCCAGCATTCACACGCATATAAAACCAAACCAAACCAAACTCACTGCCTTCTAGTGGGTTCAGACTCATAGTGAAACTTCCTTGGGTTTCTGAGACTGTATGTGGAGTAGTGCCTAAGGCTTTTGACTGCTAATTAGAAGGCTGGCAGTTCAAACCTACCAGAACTCCTCGGAAGGAAGGTTGGGTAATCTATTTCCGTAATGATACCACCTCGGAAACCCAAGGAGGGGTCACTATGAGTCAGATCCAACTGGGCAGCAGTGCGTTTGTTTGTTTTTTTTTTTTTGGTATCACTAGGGAAGTAGATTACTCAGTCTTCCTTCTGAGGGTGGCTGGTGGGTTTGAACTGCCAGCCTTCTGGTTAGCAGCCAAATGCCTTAGGCACTGCACCACCAGAGGCTTAGGTCAGACAGACATTGGTTATCAAAGTTACATATTTGCTTTTCAATACTTTAAAGACTTCTTTTGCATCATATTTGCCCAATGCAATACACTGTTTGATTTTTGACTGTGGGTTTCATGTACATTGATTGTGGATCCAAGTAAAACAAAACCCTTGATAACTTTAATAGTTTCTCTGTTTATCATGTTACTTATTATTCCAGTTGTGAGATTTTATTTTTTTTTATGTTCAGGTATAATCCATATTAAAGGCTGTAGTCTTTTCATCTTCATTAGTAAGGGCTTCATGGTATCACCACATTTGGCAAGCAAGGCTTTGTCATCTACATATCTCAGATTGCTAATGATTCTCCCTTCTATCTTAATGTCATGTTGTTCTTCATATAGCTCAGTTTCTCAGATTATTTGTTTACATATAGATTAAGTATGTAAGGCAAAAGAATAAAACCTTACTACATACTTTTTATTTTTCTTTTCAATTTTAAACAACAAAGTACCCCCTTGTTCTGTTCTATTGACTGCCTCTCTATTCGTGTACTGGTTCTGCATGTGCACAAGTAAGTGTTCTGGAATTCCCATTGTTTACAATGTTTTCCATAACTTGTTATGACCCACATATTTGAATATATTCATATAGTTAATGAAACACAAATACTTTCTGCTTTGTCCAAGATTCAACTGACATCAGAGACTGTGACAGGCCTCCAGTCCACCTATTTGTACAGTCCATTGGTTTCAATGTCAACTGAAGTCCTGACTTTAAAGCCTAATTCTTTATTATCTGTGAAATTGCAAATTAGCTTTGTCGTTCTTATTGTCAGATGTCCTCGAGAGGCACCAACTCATAGCAACCCTATATACAGCAGAACAAAACACTACCCCTTCCTGTGCTATCCTCACAATATTTGCTATACTTGAACCCATCATCATAGCCACTATGTCAATACATCTCATTGAGATCTCTTCACTTCTCTTGGTGAGCCTCTATTTTACCAAGCATGATATGCTTCTCCAAGGACTGGTCCCTTCTAACATGACCCAAGTAGGTGAGACAATGTCTGGCCATTCTTTCTTCTAAAGAGCATTTGGGATGCACTTCTTCCAAGACAGATTTGTTCATTCTTCTGGCAGTCCATTTTATTTTCAGTATTCTTTGCCAGCAACACAGTTCAAAGGCATCAACTCTTCAGTCTTCTTTATTTTTTGTCCAGCTTTCACATACATATGAGGCTACTGAAAATACTATGGGTTGAGTAAGGTGCAAGTTAATCTTCAAAGTGAAATATTTGTTCTTTAACTTTTTGAAGAGGTTTTCTGCAGCAGATTTGTCCACTGCAATATGCTGTCTGATTTTTTTATTGCTGCTTCCATGGATGTTGATTGTAGATCAAAGTAAGATGAAATTCCTGACAACTTCTATCTTTTCTCCACTTATCAGGATGTTCCTTATTGTTCCACTGTGAGGATTTTTGTTTTCCTCATGTTGAGGTGCAATCCATACTGGAGGTTGGAGTCTTTGGTCCTCATCAGTGGTTGCTTCAAGTCCCCTTCACTTTCAGTAAACAAGGTTGTGTCATCTGCATAGTTCAAGTTGTTAATGAGTCTTCCTCAAATCCTGATGCTTCATTCTTCTTCGTATAGTCCAGCTTCTCAAATTATTTGCTCAGCATACAGATTGAATAAGTATGGTGAAAGGATGTAACCCTAATGTACACCTTTCCTGATTTTAAACCATGCACTATCCCCTTGTTCTATTTGAGCAACAACCTCCTTGTATATGTGCAGGTTCCTCATGAGCACTATTAAGTGTTCTGGAATTCCCATTCTTCACAATGTTATCCATAATTTGCTATGAACCACACAGTCAAAAGCTTTTGCATAGTCAATAAAACATCTTTCTGATATTCTTTGCTTTCAGCCAAGATCTATCTGACATCAGCAATGATATTGCTCAGTCTACATCCTCTTCTGAATCCAGCTTGAATTTCTAACAGTTTCCTGTAAATATACTGTTGTGACTGTGTTTTGGTTACCTCTGTGCTGCTCTAACAGAATATACCACCAATAGGATGGCTTTAACAAACAAAAGTTTATTTTCTTAGAGTTTGGAGGCTTTAAGTCCAAGTTCCAAATGCCAGGCTCTAGGGACTGGGTGAAAGCTCCACAACATTGGGCTTCAGCTCTTCTCCTTGCTCCTGGACCACTGAAGCTAGTGACATCTCTTAACTCTGGCAGTTGCTGCCTGCTGAGGCTGACAAACCCAAACCACATGGCAGGCCATTGATTTAAGCCCATTGAAAGTCCCAGAGCATGGCAGGCTACTGAACAATGACTCAGCTACACGCAGGGTTCAAGCATGCCATAAGCTGGAGACCTTCCTCAAAGTTGCTTCTTATATACAGGAAGCAGACCACATCCCTAAAGCAGCTACTCAGCTGCTCCAATAGATTCTACCATAGAGTTAATTACCACTCTCACCATGGAATAACTACATCCATCTGCCCAGCCACTCAATCAGGCCCAGTCAAGTTGACACACAAACTTAACTACCACAAACTGTTCTTGAATTATCTTCAACAAAATGTTACTTGTGTGTGATGTTAATGATTTTGTTCAATAATTTCTCCATTCTGTTGGAATACCTTTCTTCAGAATGCATGCAAATATGCATCTGTTCCAGTTGATGGGCTGGGTAGCTTCCAAATTTCTTGGCATGAACAAGTGAGCACCTCCAGTGCTGCATCTGTCTGTTGAAACATCTGCATGGGTATTTTGTCAATTCTTGGAGAATTGTTTACTTTAAAAGAGGAAAAACTTTTAAACTTATCAATAATTTTGAAGTTAGAGTACATGACCTAGCAGTACCTCTCCTGAGAAACACAGAGAGGTGAAGCTTTAGTTCAGTGTGCCAGTTGTATCACCCTAATTCCTCTCTTTCTGACCTACTTTGTTCATGTTATAAGAAGAGACCATTCCCTGGAAAAGGATATCATGCTTGGTAAGTAGAGGGTCAGTGAAAAGGGGGAAGGCCCTCAATGAGATGGATTGACACAGTGGCTCCAACAATGGGCTCAGGTATAGCAAGTATTGTGAGGCTGGTACAGGACTGAGCAGTGTTTAGTTGTGTTATACATAGGGTCACTATGAGTCAGAGCCAACTCAATGGCATCTAAGAACAACAACTCTTCTCTGTCCTTATTGTTGTCATTAGCAGCTGTCATCTGCCCCTGACTCACGAGGACCCTATATACAATGGGAAAAAATGCAGACTGATCCTATGCAGTAGAATCTGTTTGGATAGTCAACACTCTACCTGCCTCCCAATGCACTCTACAGGAGTTAGTTCAAGTGTGTTTGCTCCCCTTTCCAATTGGCACTGAAGAATCCTGCTTTATGCTAAGAAGAGGCATCTTCACTAGTTAGTGTTTACACCCTTAGCCAACATACTATGGGGTGAGGTGGGTTCTGGTATTAATAAGGCAGACCTACCAGAGGTCATTTGGAGTGTGTCAGCACCTTCCCCACCCAAACATTGTCTGTTGTATGCCTGCTATAAATGTCTAGAGAAGATCCAGTAGAGTCTGTTCTCATAGTCAGCACTCTACCTGTCTCCTCACATACCCCAAAGCTCTGGCCTCTGAAGTCAATAAAACAAACACCCTGGGGTCAATTATTATTGGTCTACCACCACTTCTATTTGGTGCTGAGGACTGCTGGCTATAGCTGGTGTGTGCTAGGAAGCAGAAATTTTGAGTGGAGGCTGTACTCACAGAAAACAATCTACTGGGGAGCTCTGATAGTAACAAGACAGACCTCCAAGAGGATATGACTAAATTGTGACACCCCTTCCCTCACCTGATAATTGTTGATATTGTTGGTTGCCAGGCTGTTGCAAACTGCTACAGAAGGCCCCTATAGTATAGTCTGCTTTCATAGTCAGCACTCTTGTGCAACTGTAGCTCAGACTTCTGAAACCAATAGGACATACCTCCTTGGGGATCTGTTTGAATCTGTGTACTCTCACTTCCAGTCCATGATAAGGGCTGCTGACTGAAGCTCCTGTGTGCTAGAAAGTTCAATGTGGGAGTGGAGGCTATATTCACAGCCAAAGTATTAGGGAGCAGGCTCTGATAGCAACAAAGCAGACATCCATAGTGGTCCATTTGGAGTGTGATGATCCCTTACTCAAATAATAACTGTCAGCTACTAGAATTATATGAACTCTTACAGAAGGTTACCTACAGTAGAGTCAGTAGGTGGGTCACCTAAGTGGAGACTGCTCCTTCAATTAACATAGGGCCACTGGGGCTCTGAAACCAACAAGACAGATCTCTCTGAGGTCCTTCTATGGAATGTCAGCACCTCTTCCTCCTGAAATGGAGGAAAGTCTGCCAGTGCTTTCCCTGAATTCCCCTGAGCTCTTATATAAGCAGCCCCCACAGAGCAGAGAAGAGCCCTCAGGCAAAAGTGAAGGGCAATACCCAGCCCCAAAGATTTTCTGGCTAAAAATGTGGCTGCAGAAACAAAGAAGAGAAAGGAATAATAAGCAGAGACAGACAGGCAGACACAGAAGACTGTGCTCCTTGGTGGACAGATAGATTATTATATAATATCCCTCCAGAGTGGCAGTGCCCACTTTGAAAATTGACCACAGTGTGTTTTTTGGTGTGTTTCCAGGAGATTAAAAGTTGAAAACTGAGACCTGAAACTTTCAAATCCCAATTAAACCAAGGAGGAAGAAGGAGTTAGAGAGAGAGAGAGGAAATAGTAAGCAAAGGTCAAAGGCTTTGCCCACATAAGAGTTTTTTTTTTTTTTTTTTCCCCAGAAAGTAGTGTGGGCAAAAACACCTAATACTTGTAAAAACTGAGAAACTAACACCCTCAAAAATTCCAGTCTACTCTCCCAAGAAAATCATAAGACACACAAAGAACAGAGAAACAATGGTCCATCCAAATGAACATGACAAAGGGATAAAAGAGCATCTTGGGATGATGAAATAATGAGAAAATGAAAGAATACAATTCAACAAAATTAAACATAATTAATGAATAAGGATAACAATGCAATAACAAAATTAGAACCTGTAAAAAGAGGATATTACAACTGAATGGGACAATAACTAAAATGAGAAACACAATAGAAGGGCTCGCCAACAGATTAAATAAAGCAGAAGAAAGAATCAGTGAATTAAAGGATACAATAATTAAAATTATGGACACTGAAGAGCAACAAGGGCAAAGGCTCAAACAGTTTAGTGGAATTATGGGAAAAGAGAGCTAATATATGCATAACAGGAATTTCAGAATGAGATAATAGAAAGAAACGGACAGAAATAATATTTCAAGAATTAATGACAGATAATTTCCCCAAAATAATAAAGTACTTGGATTTAAAAGAAGCCAAGCAGGATAAATTCCAAAATCTGCACCAAAACACATCAAAGCTATGCTCTCAAAATGTAAAGACAGAGAGAATTCTGCAAATAGTGAGAGAGAAACAAACAGTCACATAGAAAGTATCCCCAATAAGATTAAATGATTATTTCTACTGAGATATATTGGCAGGCAGAAGACAATAGAATCATATATTTAAAGTGCTGGGAGGAAAACATAAAATCTGTCCACTGAAACAGCTATATGCAGCGAAACTACCTTCAAGAATATGGGTGAAATTGAAATTCTGAGGCAAACAGAAGCTGAGAGAGCTCAGATTGACTTTACAAAATTTATTAATAGAAGTTCTGTAGATGGACAGGAAAAGACCCTAGAAAGTAATTCAAAGCTATACATAAAAAGAAAAATCCCAAATAAAGGGAAATACTTGACAAATATAAGGGCTAGTGATAAGATATTCATGCTTGATATTTCTAAATATTTTGTTCTTCATGCTTTTAAATAACAAATACATAAAAAACCAGGAGAAAATTATGTTACATGGTACATAAAATATGAAGATATAATTAGTGATAACAACAGGTGATAAAGAAGAATAGTATAGACAGAATTTCTTATCTGTTACTAAAGTTAAGTTGGTACCAACTTACCCTTGACTATTATAAATAAAGATATTAAATGTAATATTTAAGGTAACCATTAAGAAAATACATAAAAAATAAATAAATAAAAATATGCAAAAGGAAAGGAGAAAGGAAACTAAAAGGCTCACTACAAAAAAGCAACAAAACTCAAAAGCAAGCAGTAGTAAGGATAAGGGAGTTCTGGTGGCACAGTGCCTAAGGCACTTGACTGCTAACCAGAATGTTGGCAGTTCAAACCCACCAGCCACTCCTTAGAAGGAAGATTGGGCAATGTGCCTCCATAGAGATACTGCCTTGGAAACTCAGTGGGGTTACTGAGTCTGAGATGACTCAATGGCACATAACAACAACAGTAAGGATAAAGACTTAGAAGGCTTTAGTCACACAGAAAACAAATAACAAAATGACAGAAGTCACTTCTTATCAGTAATTATAGTGAATGTAAATGGACTAAATGCTCTAATCAAAAGACCAAATGTGGAATGAATTGAAAAAAAAAAAAATCCAACTATATTTTTACTGTTTATAAGAGGCACACCTTCAGCCCAAGGACATAAATAGGTTGAAAATGAAAGAATGGAAAAAAAAAAAATTCCATGCAAATAACCAAAAGAGAGCTGAGGTGACCATCTTATATCACACAAAGTAGAGCCTAAGACAAAAATCTGTTAGAAGAGATAAAGATGGATCTTATGTATGGATGGATAAAAGGGTCAATTAATCAATAAAATTTAATAATCATAAATATGTATGCATCCAACATCAGAGCACCTAGATAAATTAAGCAAATACTTATTGAAATGAAGGGAGAAATACATATTACCACAATAATAGTTGGAGACTTTAATGCACCACTTTCAACATTAGACAGAACATCTGGTAAGAATGTTAACAAGGAAATAGAGAACTTGAATGACACTATAAACCAACTAGGTTTAACAGACATATATTAAAACACCACACAAAAACATTACAATATACATTATACTCCAGTGCACATGGATCATTTTCCATGACACACAATATGCTAGGTTACAAAGCAAGTCTTGATAAAGTTTAAAAGATTCAAATCATACAAAGAATTTTCTCTGATGATAAAGGAGTGAAGCATGAAATCATTACAGAAATCTACCTGGAAAATGCACAGTCATATAGAAATTAAACAATGTACTATTAAGCTACCAATGGGTCAAGGACGAGATCATGAATTTCCTAGAGTTAAATGAAAATGAAAGCACAACATACCAAAACTTATGAGATTCAGAAAAAAGCAGTAGAGGAAAACTTAGGCAATAAATAACTACATGAAGAAAAGAGAAAAATCGTATATTAATAGCCTAACTCAACCTTCCAGGTGATGATAAAAAACAGCAACAAAACTTAAACCTACTGGAAGAAAGGAAATAAAGATCAGAGCAGAAATAAATCGAATTAAAAAAAAAAATAGAGAGGATCAGTAAAACCAGAAGTTAGTTCTTCAAAAAGATTAATAAAATTGACAAAAATTTTAGCTAGAATGACAAAGAAAAGAAAGAAGCTAATAACCAAAATTAAAAATAAGAGTGGACATTACAACTGACCTGAGAAATAGAGCTATAAAATAATATTATAAACAAGTGTATAACAACAACTGAATAACCCAGATGAAATGGAAAAATTATTAGTAGTACTCAAACTACTCAAACTGACTCAAGAAGAAATAAAAAGTTTCAACAGATCCACAGAAAATTAAGAGATCCTGGACCAGATGGCTTCACTGGGGAATTCTACCAACATCTAGAGAAGAAAAGACACTAATACTATGTAAATTCTTCCAAAAGATAGAGAAGAAAGGAATACTTTCCAGTTCATTGCATGAAGCAAATATAAGCCTGATAACAAAAACCGGGCAAAGATACCACAAGAAAATAAAAATACAGGCCAGTAACACTTATGAATGAAAATAGATGCAAAAATACTCAACAAAACACTACCAAACAGAATCCAACAGCTTATTAAAAGAGGCTACACCATGACCCAGTGGAATTTATTCCAGTAATGAACAGATGTTTCAACATAAGAAAATTAGTCAATGTAATACACCACATCGACAGAACAAAGGAAAAGTAACACTTGATCATCTCTATGTATGCAGTAAAAGCATTTAATAAAATCCAATACCATTTCTTGATGAAAATCCTAAAAAAAAAAAAAAAAATTGGAATAGAAGGGAAATACCTCAATATGATTCAGGGCATATATGAGAAGTCAGCAGCTAACATTATACTAAATGGAGAAAGAAGAGTTTTCCCCTTCAAATTGAGATCGAGACAAGGGTAGTCACTCTCAACACTTCTATTGAATATTGTTTTAGAAGTCCTAGCCAGAGCAGTAAGACAAGGAAAAGAAGATATCCAGATTGGCAAGTAAGTGCAATTGTGTCTATTTATGGATGATACGATTCTATATATAGAAAAATACCAAAGAGTCCACAGTAAAACTTCTAGAGCTAATAGAGGAATTTAGTAAATTTGCAGAGTACAAGGTCAAAACGTAGGTAGCAGTTGGGTTTCTACACACCAGCAATGAGAAATCTGAAAGAGATATTAGGAAAGACATTCTATTTATAAAAGCATTTAAGAGAATAAAATAAGTAGGGATAAATCTAAGTAAGGATGTGAAGGATTTTATACAATGAAAACCATAAAACAGTGCTAAAAGAAATTAAAGAAGATTTAAAGTGGAAAGTTGTTCCACGTGCATGGGTTGGAAGACATGATACTGTTAAGATGTCAATAATGCTCAAAGCAATCTATAGATTCAGTGTAATCCCAATAAAAATTTCAACAGTTTTTTTTACAGAAATAGAAAAATCATTCCTGAAGTTTATATGGAATGGCAAGAGGCTCCAAATAGCTTCTACAGAAGAATCCTGATCAAAAGGGGGGAAAATACACAACAGAATTTCAAATTTTAATGGACTTCAGATGTCCTGCAAGCATGAAGCTTGACTGAACCCCTGAAACTGTTGCCTTGAGATCATCTTTCAACCTGAAATCAAAAGCATTCCCTGAAATTTTCTTAAAACCAAACACTAGTTTAGCTTAATTAATAATAATAATAATAATAATAATCTGCCTTGAGCATTATGTTCTTTTAAGAACTAACTATCCATGTGGGATCAAATTGGCAAAAGTAACTTGAAAGATTAGATAGAACCTTCTGGGGGTAAAAAAAAAAAAAAAAAAAACTAAACCCAATGCCATCAAGTCAATTCCAACTCATAGTTTTCCAAGGCTGTAGATCTTTATAGAAGAAGATTGCCTCATTTTCCTCCCACAGAGCAGCTGGTGGTTTGAATTGCTGACTTTCTGGTTAGGAGCCAAATGCCTTACCCACTATGCCACCAGTGTTCCTTAGATAGGAACCTTAGGGGGGAGTAAATTTATATTCCTAGTGGGAGCTCTGGTAGCATAGTGCCTAAGGCATTTGACTGCTAACCAGAAGGCTGGCAGTTCAAACCCACCAGCCACTCCTCGGAAGGAAGGTTGGGCAATCTACTTTCGTAGTGACATCACCTTGGAAACCCAAGGAGGGGTTGCTATGAGTCGGGTCCGACTGGACGGCACATAGCATCAAGGGGAGGTATAACTCAAAAAAGGAGGTTGAGAATGTTTGCACAACTCAAAGAACTCTAACCAACTAACCACAACAAGAACAAGAAGGTTTTCTTCTTAATACCAATGGTCATAACCCTGATCTTTCATAAATGCTTCAAATATTGTCCTAGTGTAACTTTTTTTTTTTAATGTAGTCTTACATTTTATTTTGTTTAAACTATTTCTGACTGGGTGTCATGCTTCAAAATCTTTCTACTCTAAAATTACAAAAATATTCTCATATTCTTCAGGATCTTCATTTTTGTGTTTTTAAATGTTTATCACATAAATTTTAGTAATTTTCAATTTATTTTTATAATGTAGAAATAAAGCTAAATGCAGACATTACTTAATTGTCTATTATTTCTCATCTTAGTCACCTTACTCATCTATCATAGTCAGTGTTACATATATGGAAAGAGTATGAAGATTCATTTTGAAATTTGTTAAGTGTTTTAATTCTTGTACTAGGTTAATTACTGTCATTTTGAAACCTCTATATATGTTTTCCTTTAAAAAATAATTAGATAAGTTTTTGTTTCTCTCAATTTTCTGATTTCTGTACCTTTTGTGGTCTGCCCTTTACTGTGACTTTTTTTTTTTTTTTTTAATTCTAAGCTTACATGCAGCTATATAATTGAAGACCGCCCAGAATGAACTTGCTCTGAATGCTGGCTGTTCCACATAGTTAGTAAAATTAACTTGGAAAATTACATAACATTTCTCAAACTTAGTTTCCTTAACCTTAAAATTACTCTATCTCAGACTTTTATAAAAATTGTTGTGTTGTTTTTATGTGCCGTCAAGTCAGACTCGACTCGTGACCCCTCCTTGGGTTTCTGAGGCAGTATCACTATGGAAGTAGATTGCCCCATTTTTCTTCCAAGGAGTGGCTGGTGGGTTTGAACTGACTGCCTTTTGGTTAGCAGTCAAGCGCCTTTAGCCACTATGCTACCAGAGCTCCCATTTATAAAAATAGACTCACACATTTTTGTGCCTCAACAAATATTGCTGGTACATATCAAGTTGGCTCCAACTCATAGCGATCCTGTCCACAACTGAACAACACACTGTCTAGTCCTGTGCCATCCTCAGAATCATTGCTATCTTTGAGTCCATTATTGCAGCTACTGTGTCAATCTATTTCATTGAAAATCTTCTCCTTCTTCACTGATCTACTTTACTGAGCACGATATCCTGCTCCAAGGACTGGTCCATTCTGGCAACATGATGAAAGTGTGTGAGATGAAGTCAGGCCATTCTTGCTTCTGAGGAGCATTCTAGCTGTACTTCTTTCAAGACAGATGTGTTCATTCTTTTTGCAATCCATTGTATTTTTAGTATTTTTTGCCAATATCACAATTCAAAGGTATCAATTTTTCTTCAGCCTTCCTTATTTCTTGTTTCACATGCATGAGGCTATTGAATATAGTCTATCTAATTTTCCCCTATTCTCTTCCTCTGTTATAGATTGAATTATGGCTCTCAAAATATATTGGCTGTGAATTCTAACCTCTATACCTATAAATATAATCTCATTTGGGAATAGGATTTTTGTTATGTTATTCAGGCCATATCAATGTAGGATATGTCTTAAGCCAATTACTTTTTCTTTTTTCTTTTTTTATTGTGCATATGCTGCTCTGCCTAGACATACCTGACCATTCATCATTCAGTCTGTTCCCCCATCTATCCACCTGTAGATCAATATTTGCCATCACAGACAATATAGTATTATACATGCAAAAGGGTTCATATATTTTGTCTGTACCTTCCATGTACTTCTCTATGTCTTCCTCTTCCTCAGTGCCACTGGGTTGATCACTCACCATTGGTACATTACCCTTTCCTTAACCCAAATAAATCCTTGTCTTTACCTATCTAGCAGTGTTCACTCCCCTTCCCTCCCATCCGTGGAATGAAAAAAGAAAGTTTCCTTCCATATGTAAACCCTTCCTTGACTTTCTACAATAGTGAACTAATATAATATTTTTCCTTCTGTAATTGATTTATTTCCCTCAGCATAATGTCCTCCAAGTTCATCCATGTTATGCAGTGTTTTGCAGATTCTACATTATTCTTTAGTGTTGCATAGTATTCCATTGTGTGTATATACCATAGTTTGCTTACCCATTCTTCTGTTGATAGTTCAATTACTTTTGAAATATAAAACAAGAGAATAGGTACAGAAGCAAGCAATCAAAAAGTGAGGAAAAATAGATGCCATGTGGAGATTTCCAAATAATGCTGAGAAGAATGCTAGAGATGCTGAGACAAGGTTTGGCCCAACAGTGAAAAGAAAGAGCCTTTCCCAGAGATGGTGCCTGGAATTTGGACTTCAAACCTCCTTAATTTTAACCATTGCCTTCAAGTCAATTCCAGTTCATAGTGAAGTCGACTGCTACATGTTTCTCCCCTGGAGGTGGCAAGTGGGTTTGAACCATTAAACTTTTGATTAGTAGCCAAACACTTAACCACTATTCCACAAGGAATCCTTTACTAAATTTTGAGAAATAAATTATATTCTTTAAATCTACTCACTTACATTATTTCTGTTACAGCTGTACTAGGTAACTAAGACACCTCCATATTGTTGTTTTTGTTATTAGTTGCCATGGAGTCAGTTCTGATTCATGGTGATCCTTGTGTGCAGAGTACTGTTCCATTGAATTTTCTTGGCTGTCATCTTGACAGAAGCACATTGCCAGGCCTTTTCTTCCATGATACCACTTGAGTGGGTTGAAACAGCTAACCTTTAAATTAGCAGTCACTCTCAAATGGTTTGCACTACCCAGGGACCTTTTATTATGCTGACATTAAGTCTGCTTATGATTCCTAAATAACTTTATATAATGGAGAGAAACTGTTTTCTAATATTTATAGGGCCTGAGGCAATGCAGGCAAATACAGGCCTACATATTATACTTGTCAATATATCTTTATGAGAACAACATTGAAAAATATGTGCAAAACTATGTTTTTTATGTGAATCAAAGTTGACAGTGTTTAGTAAGACTAAAATTAATTATTATTGTGCATGTCTGTGTGTTCTGATGACAGGTCTGAGATATTTTGATAAGTAAAATAATGAAAAGTAACATAATTTGTGTTGGTATGTGTTTATTCCATAAAAAATCTTTCTTGCCTTCATCTTAGTAAATCACTAGTTATGTCATTATCAAGATATTCTGTACAATTCATGTTCTACTAATATCAATGCCAAATTAGACATGTCTTGAATTTTATTAGGGAGCTCTGGTGGCATAGTTCCCAAGGAATTTGATTGCTAACTGGAAGGCTGACAGTTCAAACGCACCAACCACTCTTCGGAAGGAAGATTGGGCAATCTACTTCTGTAGTGATACCGCCTTGGAAACCCAAGGAGGGTTAGCTATGTTTTCTTTCTTTCTTTTTTTTAATAGTTGCAAATCTAAAGAGAGAATTAGTTCAAGAATAGTTGTAAAGTCATATGTGAGTTTAATTAGGATTTTCTGACATTGAGGAGGTCCAGAAAATACAGATTATAAACTTTGAATTTTATAAAAATATTATCAACTTTGGCACAATTGAGGACATGCATTCTATCAAACTAAAAAAAAAAAAAAATCAAACTGCATTCTACATGGCATAAAGAATGCTCTGGATCATTATTTAAAGTTTTGTCTTCTGTTTTATCAGCCATGTTATTAGCATTGTCATATGCTTGCCATCAAAGAGCTATATGTAAAAAAGTGAATATTTTTATTTAGTTACAAAAGTTAATTGATGTTAGTAGTAATCTCTATAAATAAAAATATCTACAATTCTGGCATTTAATATCTATTTGTTGCTGCTCTTTTTGTGTGGCATAGAGATGATTCCATTAATGGGACTCTATATGACAGAGTATAATGACACCTTAGGGTTTCCAAGGTTGTAATCTTTATCAGAGCAGATTACCAGATCTTGTTTTCCCACAGAGAAGTTGGGTAAGTTAAAACCACCACCAGGGCTTCCTTAGTTGCCAGTATAAACAATTTATATCTACTTTTACACCTCACATCTAGTTTCATATATATATATATATATATATATATATGAATTTTTAAGAGAAATATAAAATGTTTAATATTACAAAATGGTCTTCACCATTATGTGCACCTGTTTTGTATCTCACACAAATTTTTAAGAGTTTCTGGAACCATGATTTAGAATATGAAGAGAAGGAAGAAAATGAATATTCAATACCACTGAGACAAGTATATTAACAGAAAAAATATCCTATTTATGCAATTTGAGAGGCCAAAGTTAACAAGTCAATTGATTTATATCTACTATTACTTTTGTTTCACTGCTCAAATGCCCTCTGTTTTCCAAAGGATTGTCCATCTCAGACACTGACCTTTGCACTATCAGCAACTCTTCAGGTGTTACTTTTTATTTAAAGAAAATAAGTCAAGAACTATGGAGGAGTACTACTCTTGAGTTCTTCTTGTCTGAGCTAAGGTCAGTGCTGAATCAAAAAGCTATACATTTCCAGTAACCTTGATATTTTATGCACCACAGACATTGTGATAGAATACCAACATTAACAATTGTTAGTTAAGCTTGTGTTCAGCTCCAACTTAATTGAAATCGTAAAAAAGCTGGATAATGAGTAAGGAAGAACAAATAGATATTGGGTAGGCAACTAACAATACTTGCTTCATAACCATACTATAAGAAAAAACAAATTATTTCCCAGGATATTTACACTGTTGGATGTTAAATAATTCTGTTACTTAGTACACTAAAAGCTAATAGATACAGGTTTTTCCTTTTTTAACTTTTTTTATTTTACCAATGTTTTGACTTCTAGATAAAACAAGTGATTTTTTTTCACTTTATATTTATAATGACATTCACTAGAAAATTAAATTATACAGAGAAAGAAAGAAGGGAAATATCAGTATCTAAATATCTTCTTATCATATTGTTAACACTATAATCCTGCCATATATTTATATATGCAGATATAGAGATAACAATATATGACTACATCACCAAGGAAGTTATTCTGTTTGGTGGAAATCCAGGGAAATATGCCCTAATCTTCAGTATATAGAAATATTTCTGATGCACTTACTTAAAAAATTAGTCTTTCTCAAGAAGATTAAAAAAAATATTTCCCAATTAATAATATGTAAATCCAATAAAAAAAAGTAAAATAAATGTCAAGTAGCTTTCAATATATTATAATCTACTTGTGTAGATTAAAAAAGCTAAAAAGTAGCTTATGCTTTTCAATTATAAAAATAATGCTTACTATAAAATAATTGTATTTTATTTTGAACTAACACAGGTATAAAAATGTTTTAATGAACAAATAAAATCCATCCACAATTTCATCACTTGACAAACTCGATCATAAAAAATAGAAACATTTTTTTTTGAAAGCCACCTTTCAGCTAATAAATGGTTTTAAAAAATGACAAATCTTAAAAGCAAAAATAAAAAATCTTGAGCACTTCCTATAACTTTATTTTTTTAATTAAAACAAAATATTTATTTATAAAATCTTTCATTTCCTTCTCAGATGTGATTTTTTTTTTCTTATATCAACCTTACTTTTTCATTGAACCAATAATGAATTCTTTTACAGTGTCAGATTCCTTAGAGTGCCCTCCATATTGTTTTGGTTAATAAGAAGTATGTCCAATGAAGACTACATGAAGAATGCAGCATCAGGATTGGTGGAATACTCATTAACAACTTGTAATATGCAGATGACACAACTTTAAATGTCTTTAAAGCAAAATGAAATGTCCCTGAAAGCATCATTTACTTGCCAAATTAATCTTTTTTTGATAAGTGAAATCACCACTTATCCTTTATCCTTCTGCAAAAAAAAAAAAAAAAAGCCTGAATACCTGCTATCCCCATGCTTTTGTAATTGCCAAAGATATTATGACCATATAGCCTAGGTCCACTCTGGTTCTCGTAATAGAAAAAAAAACATGACTGATGTATTTCCTTAATATGATTCCTGTATACTGCTGATTGTAGATAGATCTACACTTATGGATTTGGGTAATAAACCAATCAATCCAAATAAATTTCAATCTGTTTTTGTATACAAGAAGTATACTCACAATTTTCAGCTTTGGAGATAATAACAGAAGTAGGGACTCACTTATTTTTGCCCTTCCATTTTTCTCCTTTCCATGACAATTAAAAATCACCATGCACCGCTGGGGTCTCTCATTCATCAGAAAAAATGAGCCAGATTTTCCCATTGAAAGTGGAGCTCAAATATGATTAAATCTCGAAAAAATAAGAATTATGTTACTCTATGGACAGTATAGACCTTGAGCTAAGACTATCCTGGGCTTATAAATTTCACAAAACTGTTTTAAGAAATATATGCCTTAAGATTCAGAAAGATAAAGAAAATAAGCAAAATTGTTTTAAAAAGGAGATTTCTTGAAGTAGACACCCACAGAACTCTGCTTTCAGATAAGGTAGCATGCATTCCATTTTCTAAATAGACTTGAAGTGTAAATAAAAGCCAAGTGAACCAGAGGGAGTTTCTACATATTCTGTACCTCTCGCTTGGAAAATTTACTACCTTTCTCCTTTGTATCAGATGTTATGCGAAACTACTACTGTTGCCTTTTTTTGTATATTTGTTTCTTGTTTTTGTTGTATTTTCCCATAAATCATTTGTCTCCACTTATTTTAACATTGCAACAAATTCTAAGCACTCATGTGCATATTTTATTTAAGTGCAATTTATAAGCTTGTTTGAATTTTTTTTGAATCAGCTGCTTATAGTCTTATTTCCAGAACTTTTTACTTTTAATTAAAACAAAAAATAACTTCCCACAAAAAGGAACTCTGACTTCTCCTATTTATGTCACTAACATGATTGCAAAACTTATAATGACAAAAAGTTCTTAACCAACATTCAAGAGATACAGTAAAAAAAAAAAAAAAAATTAGCCATGTGGTATGCTATGAACATTAGAATAAGCAAACTATTCTAAATGTTAAAGTTTTAGAGTCAAACATACCTTACTTTGCATCCCAGTCTAATAATTCCATGGTTTTACTCATCTAATTCTCAATTTCATTTCTAGTTAAATGTGGTTGATAACAGCTGTTTTCAAAACTGATGTTTGTAAAACCAGATATCACATACATAAAACATTAATATTCTGGCAAATTCAATCTCTATGCTGAACTAAACATCTAAGAAGCTTGAATATACGAGAAAGAACTCAGCAGCAGGATTGAAGGAGATTCGTTAACAATCTGTAATATGCATATGACACAACTCTGCTGAGAGTGAAGCAGACGAAGCATTTACTGATGAAGATCAAATACATCTCATTAGAAAGAAAACCAAATCCTTGCAACAGGACCAATAAGCAACATCAGGATAAACAGAGAAAAGATAGAAATTGTCAAAGATTTCATTTTACTTGGATCCACAATCAACACCCATGGAAGGAGCAGTCAAGAAATCAAATAACATACTGCACTGGGCAAGTCTACAGCAGAAGACCTGTTGAAAATGGAAAAACTAAAGATGTCACTTCGAGGACTAAGATGCAACTGACCCAAGCCATGTTATTTGCAGTCACCTCATAGGAGCTCTGGTAGCATAGTGCCTAAGGCATTTGACTACTAACCAGAAGGCTGGCGGTTCAAACCCACCAGCCACTCCTCAGAAGGAAGATGGGGCAATCTACTTCCATAGTGATACTGCCTCGGAAACCCACGGAGGGGTCACCATGAGTCAGGTCCAACTCAATGGCACATAACAACAACAACAACAACATATGCATGTGAAAGTTGTATAATGCATAATGAATACCAAAGAAGAATTAATACCTTTGAATTATAGTACTGGAAAAGAATATTGAATATACCATGAAGTGTGTTTTGGTTACCTAGTGCCACTCTGACAAGAATATACCACAAATGGGATGGCTTGAACAAACAAGAGTTAATTCTCTTACAATTTTGAAGCTTTAAGTCTGAGTTCAAAGTGTCAGGCTCTAGGGGCTGAGTGAAAGTCCCTCAACCTTGGGCTTCAGCTCTGGCTCCTGCTCCCAGCCCACTGAAACTGGAGGCTTTTCTTCACTCAGACAGCTACTGGCTGCTGAGGCTGACAAGCCCAAGGTGGACAAGTTAAAAGGCACACTCCTAATGTTACCAAACCACATGGCAGGCCATGAATTCAAGTCCAGATGAAGTCTCGGGATCGGCAGCGCAGGCACACTGTTGAACATTGACTTGGGCTACATGTAGGGTGCAAGCATGTCAAAAGGCTAGAGACCATTCCCAAAGCTGCTTCTTATCAACAGGAAGAAGACCACATCCCTAAAGCAGCTACTCAGTTGCTCCAATAAATTCCACTGCTCCAATAAATTCTACCATGGACTTAATTACCAACTGCACCATGGGGAATAACTACATCCAGCTGCCTAACCACTCAACCAGGCCCAGCCAAGTTGACACACAAACTTAACTACTGCAAACTGCCTAAGGAACAAATGAATTTGTCCTGGAAGAAGTACAGCCACAATCCTCTTTAGAAGAGAGAATGGTGAGACTTCATCTGACATTAGACATTAGACATGTTTTCAAGATGGACGAATTCTTGGAGAAGAACTTCATACTTGGTAAAGTAGAGGATCAAGGAAAAAGAGAGAGACTTTCAAGGAGATGGACTGACCCAGTGACTGCAACCATGGCCTCAAATAGCGATGACTGGGAGCATGGCAGAAGATCAGGCACTGTTTTATTCTATTATACATAGGAATATTATGCATCGGCACCAACATGATAGAACCTAACAATAACATAGTGGCAGCAATATCATCAAAATGATTATTGTTATAATTATTTTTATTACTTTACAATGGTTGTTTCTTGGAATATTATACTTTTTCTTGAACATTTGAGATAAGCACTTCACCTCTTTTGGCGATTTCAGTTTCCTCCCCATCTTAAAACTCAGTTGCTGACATCATCTTAAAATAAAAACTGTTCCCAAAGATGATTCTGAATATTTATCATTTATTTCATTGATTTTATGTATTTTCTTTCTTTTTTTTTTCTTAGTTATTTCAATATACTTAGGAAAGTAACATGCACTGGTTGCTGACTTTGTAACAATAACCAATAAACCCTATGAGGTTCACTCTATGCCAGGCACATGCTCAATGACTTACAAGTACATGTTTGATTATACCTCAGTAAGAATGTCTAAAACACATACTTAATAGTAAGCCCATGGAAAAGTGAGGAAACTGAAGCTTAAAGAAGTTAAACATTTTACCCATGATTACACAGATATTTACTGGTAGATTTGGATGTGAATCCACTTCTTTCTCTTGCCAAAACCTAAGTGAGCCCTTAATCACTATGATACGGACTTTCTAGTACTAACAATATTTTGATTATTTAAGTTTTTCTTCTTCGTTATCTATGCCCTGCTTAACATCAATCCACCAAATACCAAAGTTACTTAGCTTATATTCTAACTCCTTTGTACTTTATCATCAAAAGTTGAAGTGTCAAGTGAAACTTCTTGGAGGTAATTTTGGGATCTTGACCAAATTGTATAAAATCTTTTTAAAAAGAAAAATATACCCTAAACGTAACTAGCACTTAACCCTTTGTAAAATCAAATTATTTTTATCTTCATTCATTCATATAACCTCTGAAATTTTTAATGTATATTTTATAATTTTCTTTTTTAAATGTGAGAAAACAGAATCAGAGAATATGTGACCCTCCCCATGTCACAGATCTCTTAAGAGACAAACACATATTTTAATCTGCACATTTTCCATAGAGATTACTTAGAGTGATATATTTCCTTTTGTGCATTGGGAGATACCAAGTTTTGATGAAAATGATGTTCAACAGGCTAAAAGACTGATATGGAGTTGGAACATCTCTTCTTCAAACAGAGTAAGAGTTAATCCAGTGTTATGTGGCAAACAGAGTAAACAAAATGGATGATGAATTCATTTATCATGTTCAGAAAAATTTTAAAATGTTTAGCTTTATTGCTCTTGTTAGGTGCCATTGAGTTTTCCTGACTCATAGAGAATCCAAGTACAACAGAGTGAAATGCTGCCTGATCCTGCGCCATCCTCACAATCATTGCTATGTTTGAGCCCATTCTTGCAGCCACTATGTTAATCCATCTCATTGAGGGTCTTCCCCTTTCTCACTGACTCTCTACTTTACCAAACATGATGTCCTCTCTCAGGGACTGGTATTGATAACATGTCCAAAGTATGGGAGGCAAAATCTCACCATCCTCATTTTTAAGAGCATTTTGACTGCATTTCCTCTGAGACTGATTTATTCATTTTTCTGGCAGCCATAGTATATTCACCAACACCATAATTCAAGGGCATCCAGTCTTCTTCAGTCTTCCTTATTCATTTTCCAGCTTTCATATGCATATGAGGTGATTAAAAATAACATGACCTGGATCTGGCAAAACTTAGTCCTCAAAATGACATCTTTGCTTTTTAAAACTTTAAAGAAGTCATTTGCACTAGATTTGACCAATAAAATATATTTGATTTCTTGATATATGCTCCCACGAGTTTTAATTGTAGATTCAAGTAAAATGAAATCATTGACAACTTCAATCTTTTCTCTGTTTATCCTTATGCTTCTTATTAGTCCAGTTGTTTTGTTTTCTTTATGTTGAGGTATAATCCATACTGAAAACTGCAATCTTTGATCATCTTCAGTAAGTGCCTCAAGTCCTCTTCACTTTCAGCTTTAGCTTTAAAGATACTATTTCAGGCAACAAAATCAATATGTCATATCCACTTGTTAATGAGTAACGAGATTCTAGCAACATTTTTATTGGCTCAACTTCCTTGTTATTTCTCATATACTTGACCCATATCCAAATGACCATGAGGTTCTGATTTGAAATATAGCCAAGTGAGCCAGAGTATTTCTAGCTACTGGAAAAAAGCTCCACATTAATTTAAATGACTTTAGTGGCTGCCATAGTGTCAGCTGTGTTGTCCAATGGCATAAAAGGAAATGCAATTTTTTAAATATTTTCTCCAAACAAGTTATAATCTTTGAGATCTCACTTTAAACACAAGAACATAATGTAAAATAGCCAGAATTTTTTTTTTCCCTAATAAATGCAGCCACATTGGTATACTACTATAAGATCCTAAATCATTAAGGTTATAATGCATTAGTAAAATTTTTCATACGCATCAGTTCTTGGAACCTGATTTCTCATCTATGACTTCAGTGCAGAATAATCTTCTTCCTTCAATACTATCAGTTCCTAACCATAGGCTACCTCCTGAAATGGTTGAAAATTGACCAATTCTTTTTGGCACACTGACCCTCTATTTTCTTCTGATGCTTCTTGCATCATTCGATATTTTACCCATAGAATCCTTCGATATTGAATTTTTTTCTTCAGTTCTGTCACCTTAAGAAATAGTGAACATGTTCTGCCCTTTTGATTTTCTAATTGTAGTGTTTGCACAATTCATTATACTCTTCTTTGTCTTCTTGAGCTGTCCTTTGAAATCTTCTGTTCAGCTCTTTTATGTAAACATTTTTTTCCATTTACTTTTCCCACTATTTGTTCAAGAGCAAGATTCAGAGTTTCTTCTGACACTTATTTTAGTCTTTTCTTTCTTCACTTTCTTTCTAATGATCTTTTGCTTTCTTCATGTATAATGTTCTTGATGTACTTGAGCGGCTCTCTTGGTCTTCAGTCATTGGTGCTCAACATGTCAAATCTATTCTTGCGATAGGTTCTAAATTCATATGGTATATATTCAAGGTCATATTTTGGCTTTCGTGGACTTGTTTTACTTCTGTTTCAAATTGAACTTGCATGTACACAATTGATGGTCTGTCTCACGGTGGTTCTGAACTTGTTTGGACTGATAGTGTTGAGCTTCTCCATCATCTCTTCAGACACATGCAACTGATTTGATTCCTGTGAATTTCTTCTGGTGAGGTCTCATGTATAGTTGCCATTTCTACTGTTGAAAAAGGTATTTGCAATAAATAAGTCATTGGTTTTGCAAAATTCTATATTAAGAGGTCTCCAACATCACTTCTATTAACAAGATCGTATTTTTCTAATTACCAATTCTTGGTTTCCACCTTTCACCTTCTAATCACAAGTGATTATCAATACATCTTGACTGTATATTTGATTAATTTGAGACTGAAGAGGTGGGCAAAAATTTTCAATTTCTTCATCTTTGGCTTTAGTGCTTGGTGTGTAAAATTGGATAATAGCCATATTAACTGATCTTCCTTTAGGTTTATGGATATTATCCTATCACAGACAATATTATATTTCATGACTGATCTTGAAATGCTCTTTTTGAGAATGAATACATCATTCCTTTTTTTTTTTTTTTTTCATTGTTATTTGGGTGAAAGTTAACAGAGCAAATTCACTTTCCGTACAGCAGCTCACATAAACTTTGTCTCATGACATTGACTACAATTTAGCACAATGAAACAGCTCCCCTCTCCCTTCTTCCCCATAATTACCTTTTCCCTGTATGCTTCCCTCCATGTAATCCTGCCCCATGAGCTGTCTCCCTATGCATACACAGCCCTTCTATTCTCCCATGATTGTTCTCTCCAAGGAGTGTATCTACCTAATATAAGTGTTCACCTCATATGTCTTTTATTTGGCTGGAAGTCACAGGGGTGGGTTCAATTCCAGACCTGAAGGGCAGCTAGGGGCCATAGCCTCAGTGGTTCCATCAGGCTCTATCAGACCAGCAAACCTGGTCCCTTTCTTTTTCCTTTTTTTTTAATTGATTCTGAGTTTTGTTCCACATTGTTCTCCCACTCTATCCAGGATCTCCTACATAGATCCCCCTGGGAGTGGTTGACAGTGGTAGCCAGGCACCATCTAGTTCTTCTGGTCTCATAGTCATGTAGGCTGAGTATCACATGGTGTACCAGTCCCTTGGACTAATTGTTTCCATGAATCTTTGATTTTCTTCATTCTTCTTTGCTCTGGATGAGGAGGACCCATCACTACATCTAGATGGCTATTTGCAAGCTTTTAAGATCCCAATCACTTCTCACCAAAGTAGGATGTGCAACAATGTTTTGTGTAATATGTTATGCCAATTGAGTTTGATGTCCCCTGTAACTATGGTCCTGAGACCACAGGTCCAACTACTCGCTTCCACTGGGTAGCTGGCTGTGGTGAAGAAGTAACTACAAGCTTGTCACTTGTCAGCTCTACTAAATACCTGGGAATTCTTACAGAACATACAAATATAATTGTAGAAGCATTGTCTGCCAACACTATATATGGTCTTGTGCACACTCCACACTGGGTAGATATACCTTATTGTTCAGCCTGTCTACCCATCTATCTACCTGTATATTCATGTTTGCCTTCACTGACAGTGCAGTACTGTATGTGCAAAAGAATTCACCTTTGTTGATTGTACCTCCCACACACCTCTTTGTCTTATTCTTCCTCAATGCCACTACGTTGATCACTTACATTTGGTACATTGCCCTTCTCTTCACCCAAATCAATACTTGTCTCTACCTATCTTACAGTGTTCCCAACCCTCCCTTCCCACCCCTAGTAACCACAAAGAAAATTTCCTTCTATATATAAACCTTTCCTTGACTTTTTACAATAACAGACTAATACAATATTTGTCTTTCTCCTTCTGTGATTGACTTATTTCACTCAGCATAATGTTCTCAAAGTTCATCCATGTTATGTGATGTTTTGCAGATTCCATGTCATTCTTTAAGGGAAAACAACATCATTCCTTTCCAATTTGTCATTCCTGGCATAGAAGACCAAGTTGTTCCCAGATTCAAAATAGTGAATATTGGTCCATTTCAGTTCACTAATGCCTAGGATATCAATCTTTATGCATTCTGTTTCATTTTTGACAACTTCCAATTTTCCTAGATTCATTCTTTGTTCATTAATGGATGTTTGGAGTTGTTTCTTCTCATTTTGTGTCATGCCACATCAGCAAATGAAGGTCTCGAAACTTTTACTCCATCATGTCATTAAGGTCGACTCTGTTGAGGACCAACTCTTCTCCAGTCATATTTTGAGTGCCTTCACTACTAAAGGGAGTATCTTCCAACATTATATCATACAGTGTTCCACTGTTATTCATAAGGTTTTCTATGGCCCATTTTTTTCAGAAGTAGATTGCCACTTTCCTCCTCATAGTCTGGCTTAGTCTACAACTTCTGTTGAAGCCTGTTCACTCTGGGTGACCCTACCAGGATTGAAATATGAGTGGCATAGCTTCCAGCATCACAGCAACAAGAAAGTGACTGCAGTAGGGCAAACTGAGACACCAGTGGTAGAGCACATTTAATAATCCTAAATATGTATGCAAGGTGCAAAACACATGAAAAAAAGAAAAAAAAAACTTGACAGAATTAAGGGGTAGAGTAAACCAATATATAATTTTAACTGGAAATTTTTATCATCCTGTCACAATGTTGCTGTTGTTAGGTGCCGTTGAGTTGTTTCAAACTCATAATGACCCCATGCACAGCAGAATGAAACACTGCCCAATCCCACGGCAGCTCCATGATCCCTGCTAAACTTGAGCCCATCATCACAGCCACTGTGCCAATCCATGTTGTTGAAGGCCTTCCCGTCTTTCATCGACCCTCCACCCTACCAAGCATGACATCCTTCTCCAAGGAATGGTCCCTTCTAACAACATGACCAAAATAGGTGAGACGAAGTCTGGCCATTCTCGCTTCCAAGGAGCATTTCAGGTGCACTTCCTCCAGGACAGATCTGTTAGCTCTTTTAGCAGTCCACGGTACTTTCAGCAATCTTCACCAGCACCACAACTCAAAAGCATCAACCTTTTTTCGGTATTCCTTATTCATTGTCCAGCTCTCACATGCATATGAGGCAATTGGAAATACCATAGCTTGTGTCAGGCGCACCTTCGTCCTCAAGGGGACATCCTTGTTCCTCAGCACTTGAAACAGTTCCTTCGTGGTTGACTTTCCCGATGCTATAAGTAGTCTAATGTCCTGACTGCTGCTTCCCTTGGCATCAATTGTAGAACCAAGCAACGTGAATTCTTTGACAACCTCAATCTTCTCTCCATTTATTGTGATGCTGCTCATTGGTCCAGTTGTGAG